>NW_024061783.1:5190000-5740000 GCF_006381635.1 Hibiscus syriacus
AGGCCTTTTGAGACACTTACCAAGATCGGTTCACAATTTTGAATGGCAAAGAGCTCGATTTCAAAACATCAAAAACTTTGACTTTCTCATCCCTCCACGCGCCGGCGACGCTGGAGAAACGGAGGACACCGACGGACACGGAACGATGCAAAGAACATGATGGTGTAGGAGGTTTCGTAAACGGATGGTCGGATCGTTGTTAATCGACGAAAAACCAACTAAAATCGAGTTAATACCGATGATACTTCCGACTGAAATTAATGACGAACGACGATGATTCATGACGAAAGGTTTGCGGGTTTTGTTCATCGGTCGACAACGAACACGATGGTGATTTTGGTTCATCAATAAGAGGTCAGACGGTGAGTAAATCAGAGTTGAATGGAGGGTTGATAGAGGAGGAAAACTGGGAAAATAATCTGGAAACTACGCACGGGGAAGGGGGTTTATATTTTCTCCTAAAGAAATATGGGCAAATCATGAGTTTAGCCACTAAATTTTCCTGTATTTATTAAAATGGTCTGCCAACTTTTAAAATTTTCAATTTAATCCTCAACTTTCTTCCAAACATACCAACTAAATCCACCACTTTATAATTCTAAAATTTAGCCCCTAAATTGGGGTGTTACAATACTCCCCTCCTTAAAAGAATTTCGTCCTAAAAATTCATTTATGTCACAGAAATGCAGAAATGAAACTTCCATTTGTTATTTTATACCTTCAAGTAACTTTTACAAAAATGCAAGTTCTTTACTAATCCTTAACCAGTTGAGCATATATTCTTATAAGAACTTTTCCTCATTTCAATAAAAGAATCCGAATGAACATTTCCTTAAGTAATCAATTCAGTCTTAGTCATGAGAATAGACTCATAGAGCAGTAGCATATCCCAATTTCATTTCCGGAGTTGAGTCAAAATTTCTCAGAAGAATAACTCTCATATGGCTCATAAGGTAATTTACATCATTTAGACAGATGTTACTGATATTCATTTTTGTGCAACTATAACCTTAACAGATAGAAACTTCGGTTTACTCATTACAGATAGGGACTCAACCTTGGAGTTTCGACTCAGAGAGGTACGATTACAGTATAGGGGCATGTACTGATCAAACGTATTTTGACATTCGACCGGCTCATCTATCTTGAAATAAATTTGACTCAACCATAGCTCTGATACCACATAATGTAACCCCCTCAGACCGATGTGGTAACCCGATCCGATATGGAGTGTCACATTAGAGCCACCGGAGTGACCCACTATAAAAATAGTGGAAAATTTTAAACTTTTATTAAAACATGTAACTTAAAAAAATGATTTAACAGTATGCAGAAATAAAACAAATTTTCATACTCATATATAAAACAAAATACTATTACATGCCCCCTAATCACATATACCATACTCTGCAAATAACGCCATAAGAGCTTATTTACTGATGTCGATAGATGTACTGGTTCAATTCTTTTAACTTGAAAAGTTGAGTAACAGAGTGAGCTTTTGAAAGCTCAGTAATACAAAACTATCAGATGATGCTGAAAATGCATAGATATAGATAAACGTATATTTCCTTATTGATTCAGACATGTACAAATTTTTAGGCTGAGCTGAGGTCCTATTGATATCTCAGGTAGTAACAGACAATAATATTTTCTTTCGAAGGAAAATATTTAGGATGACTGGGTTCAGGAGATCATAACAGGTTTGTCTAGTGTGTTCCCGCAAAAACAATGAAAATATTCAGATCTTTTCTTTTAAAACAGTGGCAATTTAAAACATATTTTTATTTAAAAACCATATTAATCCCTCCAACCGAACATTCCATAATGTGTAGGTTCCCCAGAGCACAAAGCAGAGAAGCCTGCAGTAACGGTAATGTTAACTTCCTCCAACAGCACCCTCCCATAAAACATTTATCAAAAACTATAGAAATCAGTCCAACCAAACACTCCATAATTTGTAGGTTCCCCATAACCTTACCAAAAACAATAGTAAAACCCTCCAACCAAACACTCCAAATAAAACATGTTCCGTCCATAAACAGATGTATCAAAAATCAAAACATAATTTAGTTCAAGTATCATATCAAAATCCATGTCAAGTATTAGAGCAGAATCCAGGTCAAGTATCAAATCAGAATCCACTTCAAGTATCATAACAGAATTCAAATCAAAAACCAGATAAAATATTCATGTGATTAGGGAACACACTATAGTTTACATATATTATTCAGAGGTACTGGATAATCTTAGCATGCAGAGAAACACGGATCTTCAATATACCGATAGAATGTCAAAATTTAAATTCATTATTGGATGAGTTTAAAACCTGACGGAATCATCAGTTATTCAGAATCCTTTACATCTGAGTTACTTATGTTTTCAAATATGACTAGATTGATTTAAGCTGAAAAGGGAGAACGAAGATTTAGGACCTTTACAATCTATGTCGATCTATCGATATATCGAAATAACTCAAGCTGAAACAACTCCCAGAATTAATGTATGTTGATCGGTTCATTATTTGTCCTTCATGTATTCACTCTTTAATACCATCAATTATTGTCCATAAATCATCATCAGAATCATCCCTGAATAGTTCTTCAAATGGTCTTTATTTCATTTCCACACTTCCACAATATCATGAAATACCGACGTGCTTGATTTATAGTTCATGACCAATAAGGACAGTACATCTTATAAACTCATCGGAGTTTCTATACTTGTCCAAATCACATACTTAATACTCCTTCATTGTGGTTATTTAGCTCATTTAGCAGTCAAGTCCATTCTAATTACTTTGGGATTTTCTATAGTAATTCGTACGTTTATGAATTTCAAATACATATTATACTCTTGTTCCGTTCAATTTGGTCTTCATGATTTATTTGTCTAACGAATATCCCCTTCTTAATATAGAATGCGGTCTAGAATTGAGCTGAGCAGAATACTTCCAAAATTATCATCGAACCAAACTTGAGAAGTCGAACACGCATTCAAGTGACATCTATGCCGTTATGGTACTGATATAACACTAGCATTAGTTGCTCGACTTAAAATATGATCCATAACTTTTAAGATCAGTACCACACCCATGTTTATTTGGATTCCTTAATTAATCCAAGACATCTACTTAGTTTGGGTCATAAGGGTATTTTGGTCATTTTGATGCTCAATGTTTTTCCATTCATTTTAAAGATTGAGGATGTCCATTCATTCCTGGGCTTGGTGATATTCTTGAGTCATTTCTATTCCAGGGGTATTTTGGTTATTTTACAAATTCAGTGTATTTCGATCCTTTCCTTCCGTCCGATCTTACTATTAAATTCAATCTTATCATTTATTTTAGTCAGTTCGAACAATTCTAATAAAAGAATAATCCCGATAAATTATTCTTCAGGTATTTACTTATAACTCAAATAATTTCGGGTCAATTACCTACTCAGATTTTACAAACGAAATATCATGAATTTTTCTGTACAAAGGAAGGATCATACAATTAAATTCGTAATTTATCGAATTAAGTACAAATCCTCAAAGTACTTTCTCATTCCAGGTCAACCCAGACTATTTTTATCTTTCAAGGGTATTTTCATAATTTCTTAACCAAATAGTTTTGGTATTAACTATTTACTAAAATAAGTATAATTTCAAGATCCTATGGTTAATTGTTTTCCCGAACATTCTCTGATCTTGAAATGATTCCCTTAACAGACTTATAGCATCTTGCACAAACCCTTATAGGGTTAAAAACTAGTAATCCAAATCTTTTAAGCGAAACTAGCATTTCTTATGCACATCTGTAATTTTACCGAATCAATATGTTTTTTCAGAGTTATTAACCAACTTTCAGGGACAACTCTTGTCATCTTTCAACATAAGGGTATTTTCAAAATTTTACCCTATCGGAGTATTCTCATAATTTCCAATCAAAGTACCTTTGATGAAATAAATTATAATTTACATAACCAGACTGATTCATTTAGCACTTAATCACAAAGCTTGTAGTTTAATTCCAACTGTCCTCCAATTTTTTATATTAAACATATGAACCATATTCAGTTATCGAATTTTTACTGTATTCAGATCGAGTGTAGAAATTAACTAACTACACAAATGAGACCAAACATTTTTTTATTCATGCATTTACCAATATCAACATGTTCCATAAAGCATAAAGAGGTAGTAAAGTATTAACTGTATTTCCGTGCCATACTGATCGACCATAAAAACTCCATTCGAACTCCCTCAATTTTTAATTTAACTATCAATAATTCCTCAAATACGTAACAATAAATATTTCATAAAAAATGAGGCTTAATTCTGAAAAATGGATCAAATCAGTGATTAATCAGTGAAAACCAACTTACTAGGTTCAAATTTGGTGAAACAGACCCTCAAAAACGAATTCAAGACGTCTAAAAACATCTGAATAGGTATACCCGGTCAAAGTCAAAGGTCGTTTAATGCCCGGTCAACGCCGGTCAAAGTTCTGGTCAATAGTGGTCAACGCAGGTCAACGGTCGATCGTTTTACACAAATATCACCCTAACAGAAATTAATTACAAAATTAGCCACCTTCTACAAATATTTACAAAACTAACATCCAAATTTTGCACAAATATCACCCTAACAGTAATTAATTATAAAATTAACCCCCAACGCACAGTGACATCGCGTGATCAGTGATACGGTGTCAGAAAATTCCCGAAAATTTTCCTAATGATTATTTTAAGACATTTTGAGACACTTACCAAGCTTGGTTCACAATTTTGAACGGCAGAGAGCTCGATTCTGAAACATCAAAAACTTTGACTTTCTCACCCCGTCCACACGCCAATGACGACGGAGCTAACATTCGAATTTTGCACAAATATCACCCTAACAGTAATTAATTATAAAATTAACCCCTAACGCGCAGTGACATCGCGTGATCAGTGATACGGTGTCAGAAAATTCCTGAAAATTTTCCTAATGATTATTTTAAGACATTTTGAGACACTTACCAAGCTTGGTTCACAATTTTGAACGGCGGAGAGCTCGATTCTGAAACATCGAAAACTTTGACTTTCTCACCCCCTCCACACGCCAATGACGACGGAGAAACGGAGGACACCAGTGGACTCAGAATGATGCAAGGAACATGATGGTGCGGGAGGTGTCGAAAACGGATGGTCGGATCGTCGTGAATCGACAAAAAACCAACTGAAATCGAGTTAATACCGACGATACTTTCAACTAAAATTAACGATTCACGACGACGATTCATGATGAAAGGTTTGAGGGGTTTTGTTTATCGGTCGACAATGAACACGATGGTGGTTTCGGTTCGTAGATCGGAGGTCGAACGAGGAGTAAATCGGAATTGAAAGATGGAGGAGGAAAACAATAGTCAAATCATGAGTTTAGCCACTGAATTTCATACACTTCTTAAAATGGTCTGTATACTTTGTAAATTTCCAATTTAATCCTCAACTTTCTTCCCAAAATACCAATTAAATCCACCACTTTATAATTCTAAAATTTAACCCCTAAATTGGGGGTGTTACAATTCTCCCCTCCTTAAAAGAATTTCTTCCTCGAAATTCATTAATGTCATAGAAATACAAAAACGAAACATCCATCTATTATTTTATACCTTCAAGTAACTTTTACAAAAATGCAAGTTCTTTACTAATCCTTAACCAGCTAAGCATATATTCTTATCAGAACTTTTCCTCATTTCAATAAAAGAATATGAATGAAAATGTTCTTGAGTAATCAATTCAGTCTTGGTCATGAGAATAGGCTAATAGAACAATAGCATATCCTAATTTCATTTCCAGAGTGGAGTCAGAATTTCTCAGATGAATAACTCTCACATGGCTCATGAGGTACTTTACAGCGTTTAGACAGATGTTACTGGTATTCCTTTTTGTACAAGTATATCCTTAACAGCTAGAAACATCGGTTTACTCATTACAGATAGGGACTCAACCTTGGAGTTGCAGCTCAGAGATATACGATTGTAGTATAGGGGCATGTATTGATCAAACATATTTTGACATTCGACCGGCCAGTCTATCTTGAAAAAAAATTAACTCAACCATAGCTCTGATACCACTAAATGTAACCCCCTCAGACCGATGCGGTAACCCGATCCGATCTGGAGTGTCATATTAGGGCTACCGGAGTGACCTACTGTAAAAATAGCGGAAAATTTAAAAATTTTATTAAAACATGTAACATAAAAAAATGATTTAACAGTATGTAGAAATAAAACATATTTTCAAACTCATATATAAAACAAAATACAATTACATGCCCCTTAATCACATATACCATACTCTGCAAATAACGCCGGAAGAGCTTCGTTACTGATGTCGATAGATGCACTGGTTCAATTCTTTTAACCTGAAAAGGTGAGTAACAGAGTGAGGTTTTGAAAGCTCATTAATACAAAACAACCAGATGATGCTGAAAAACGTGTAGATACAGATACAGATTTTTAGGCTGAGCTGAGGTCCCATTGATATCTCAGGTAGTAATAGACAGTAATATTTTCGTTCCAAGGAAAATATTTCAGATGACTGGGTTCAGGAGATCATAACTGATTTGTCTAGTGTGTTCCCGCAAAACCAATGAAAATATTCATATTTTTTTAAAAAAATATTGGCAATTTAAAACATATTTTTATTTAAAAACCACATTAATCCCTCCAACCGAACACTCCATAATGTGTAGGTTCCCCAGAACCAAACACCCACCAACACTCCAAGTAAGGCCCTGAGCACAAAGCAGAGGAGCCTGAAGTAACGGTAACGGTAACTTCCTCTAACAGCACCCTCTCATAAAACATTTATCAAAAAACATAGTAATCAATCCAACCAAACACTCCATAATGTGTAGGTTCCCTAGAACCTTACCAAAAACTATAGAAAAACCCTCCAACCAAACGCTCCAAATAAAACATGTTCCATCCATAAATAGATATATCAAAAATTGAAATATAATTCAATTCAAGTATCATATCAAAATCCATGTCAAGTATCAGATCAGAATACAGGTCAAGTATCAATTCAGAATCCACGTCAAGTATCATAACAGAATTCAAATCGGAAACGAGATAAAAATTCATGTGATTAGGGAACACACTAGAGTTTACATATATTATCCTTATAGAATTACTTGAGCTATAGAATTGGGTCAAGCAATGGCATTTACATCTTGCATTTTATTCTCTATAAAAACTTGTTAAGGAAAATTATGTCCATAATAAACTACAAACACTTTAATAAGGGAATATAGTGATTGAAAAGCAAAATATTAGTAATCTTGATTTAATAGCACGTAGCTTTGATTACGGATTTTACATTTTTAATAACATTCTCGAAGCAATTTAAGTGAAGAAAAAACTAAAAACTTTCTACTTTTTACTATAATTAGTAATGGATAAGTGTCAGCAAACAGAAAGAATCACTTTAGAGCCCAAATTCTTTAAAAGATGCAGCATAATTTTTAAAAACGACGTGAAGCATAAAATCAAATATATTTATTCATTTTAGAAAGAATTTTAAAACTTGGGATATTTTCCTTATTAAAACTATAATGTGAGGTTTAAAATTTAAAACTAATTCATTTTGAATAGTGAATGAAACTTTAACATAAGAGGAATTGACTCGGGCTATCAATTTAGCTTTTACGAATCAAATACTATATTCCTATAGATATTTTTATCGATACTAAATGTACAAACAATTTTTGTTTTCATATAACTTAACTTTTTTATTATAAGGATAAGATGAGAAGTAGACCATCGTTACATTCCTACGTGCTTTACTAATCTTGTCCTCCAATTATATTGAAAATTCTTATTACCATTTTGTCGTATAAGAATAAATTAATTTACATAATAAAAATCATCAATTAGTAAATCTATTGTTAGTTTTTAAAATTTTTATTTCTTTAATACACCGTGCTTAACTTGCATCATGTGAATTGAAACATTTACCTTAAACAATTATTTTGAATTTTCAATTGTTTCAATGATCCTTTTTTAGGTTATTCATTAATCATCTAAAAAATCTTTTCAAATAATAAACACCAACAATATATTTTTTTAATAAGTACGAAACACCAAATTTGAAACTATTGATGGTCTAAAAAATAATTCTATTATGTATAAATCATTGAATCACAAGCAAAATTCGTTTATAAAAAATGTGTTTATTAAAACAAATAAAAGCTACAAACGTCTTGAATTTCAATAATATGGAAATAAATTGTTATGATCATCCTTATTTCAAGTTTTTATGTATTTCAAATGTTTCTTTCTTACCGAGGAACAAAAAAATAATATAAATTAAAAAATAGATTCTTTTTCTTTCATAACGAAACTATGATTAAATCAGAATGTATAGTTGACTTCAAGTTATTTTTTAAAAAAACAAATTTTGTAAATAGAGAATATTTAAATTTTAATATTGATCAACAAATAATAGTAACAATAACTGGTCAAGTTTCTTAATTTGTGACAATGATACCACAATATTACAACATGTTTAAAATTCTAGGATGGGGGTTATTAAATTTCTCACCATTTCATCGAATTACTAATTTCAATATATAAGAATAAATCATAAACATATAATCTTGATATTTGTGGAAATATAAATCACACAATAAAAACTTTAATACTCAACATGGAATGGTTTATAGTTTTAAATGAAAAAGTATAAGATATTGTTTATGGCCACATAGAGATGTTATTGATATATAAATATTATTTTATTAAGTAAAAGTTTCAATAGAACGATTTTATTCTTTTTTACAGTTGGAAATATGCTCCAACTTGGCATGAATTAAATTAAACTTTACTTTGTAAGTTTATGGAACAATATCGAAGACAAAATTACATATGTGATGTTATTATGTCTTATAATCCTTTGTTAACTAAAGCAAGTGAATATCTTTAAATGGAAGGTGAGGGTGAATGGGTCAATTCGAGGCAGTCATTCCAAATCCTAACACTCTTTTTCATGATTGTCTTCGACTTCACGTGTTTGACTACATGATTTTCAAGGGTCATCTTTACCAATGCCAAGTGGCATACTTTTCCTAATATAAGGAGTTCACTACAACACTTGTTAGAAACGCTCCCCTTTTCGAATATACTATCGAAAACTTCCATGACACAAGGCATGTCCATTTTAGCTTTATAATTATTCTCCTTAATTATCTGATCATTCTTGTTTATGGCTATCACTACACCAATCGTTATGAACAAAACCACTAGGAAAAAAAAGTATTGAGGCTTGCCATGTTGTCTTACGAATGGTATTGTTCCTTTAGTGTGGCTAGCAAGTTTAATTTTGAACGTGGTATGCTACCAAGAAAATTATCATTTATAGGTAGAGCTAAAAGACATGGTTATGAGAGGCGTTGTAAAAAAAAGAAAACGTTATATATTCTAGGTTAATTGCATTAGATGTTATTTATTACACGACAACGTTATAATTTAAAAACATTCATTTAACCACCATTTGTTTATCCTTATGGAATTACTTTAGCTATAGAATTGGGTCAAGCAATGGCATTTACATCTTGCATTTGATTCTCTATAAAAACGTGTTATGGAAAATTACGTCCACTATAAAATACAAACACTTTAATAAGGAATTACAGTGATTGAAAAACAAAATATTAGTAATCTTGATTTAATAGCACATAGCTTTGATTGTCGATTTTACTTTTTTAATAATATTTTCGAAGCAAATTAGGTGAAGACAAAACTAAAAACTTTCTACTTCTTACTAGAATTAGTAATGGATAAGTATCACCAAACAGAAATAATCACTTTAGGGCCTGATTTCTGTAAAAGATGCAACGTAATTTTAAAAACGATGTGAAGCATAAAATAAAATATATTTATTATTTTTAAAAAGAATTTTAAAACTTAGCATATTTTCCTTATTAAAACTATAATGTGAAATTTAAAATTTAAAACTAATTCATTTTGAATAGTGAACGAAACTTTAACATAAGAAGAATTGACTTGGACTGTGAATTTAGCATTTACGATTCAAATACTGTATTTCTATAGATATTTTTTTCTATACTAAATATACAAACAATTTTTATTTTCGTATAACTTAACTTTTTTATTATAAGGATAAGTTGAGAAGTATACCATCGTTAGATTCCAACGTGCTTTTCTAATCTTGTTCTCCAATTATATTGAGAATTATTATTACCATTTTGTCATAAAAGAATAAAATTAATTTACACAATAGAAAAACATCAACTAGTAAATCTATTTTTAGTTTTTAAAATTTCTATTTCTTTAATACACCGTGCATAACTTATATCATTTAAATTGAAACATTTACCTTAAACAATTATTTTAAATTTTCAATTGTTTCAGTGATTCTTTATTAGGTTATTCACCAGTCTTATATTGATTAATCATCTAAAAAATCTTTTAAAATAATAAACACCAACTGTATATTTTTTTAATAAGTACGAAACACAAAATTTAAAACTACATATGGTCTAGAAAAGTAATACTATTATGTATAAATCATTGTATCACAAGCATAATTTGTTTATAAAAATGTGTTTATTAAAACAAATAAAAGCTACAAACGTCTTGAATTTTAATAATATGGAAATAAGTTGTTATGATCATCTCACACCCAAATCTAAGGGTTAAAAATTTCAATATGATATTTATAGAAGAAGTTTGACTAAAATGTTAGGTTAACAAGGAATTTTGAGAAGGTTGAGGACTCTAAGTATAATTTTGCTTTTCTTTGGGTTTAAAGGCTTCTAGAATTCACGTGAATTCTATCCATAATTGATTTATGGTAAACTTTATTATTTTATTCAAAATGTTGGAACCAGAAATTGATGAGATTTTTTTTAGTGTTGATAGAAAACGCTTCTCTATCTCTTTACTGTTTCTGAAACTCATCTCAAAGCCCTTATCTTAAAGCTCAAAATCCCCAAAAGCCAACGTTTTTAGTTGGCATAAAAAAAACTATACCAAATTATTTCCTGAATGGCCATTATCGCTTCTTCATCATCTTCCTCTCTTAGCTTCACTTGTTCTTTCCCTTCCTCCAAATTCCTCTCCCGATCCAAAGTTAGTACCCGTCCCTTCTCTCCTCCTCGGAAACTTCGAGGTCCGTCACTTCTCAGCTGGTAGCGTCGCGCGAGCAAGGGATGACAAAGATCCATGGTGGAAGAGTCCACGGAGTGACCCCGAAACATCGGAATCTCCGGTCACATTGACTCGGGCAAGACCACCCTGACGAAATGTGTTCTCTATTATACCGGCCATAACCACGAAATTCATGAGGTTCACGGGAAAGACAGCTTTGGAGCAAAGATGGATTCCATGGATGTAGAAAGAGAAAGGAATTACTCTACAATATGCTGCCACATATTGCACCTGGAAAGATTACCAGATTAATATAATTGTTACACCTGGTCACGTTGATTTTACAATTGAAGTGGAGAGGGCGTTGCGTGTTCTTGATGGTGTCATTTTAGTTCTTTGTGGTGTTGGTAGTGTACCGGCGATCGTCTGGCAAGCGTTCTTGCTTCACTTACAGAGCAGAACATGAAAGAAAGAAAAAAATTAAAATGAAAGTGAAATGGAGCAATGGAATCACGTGGTTTTGGGGGCTGTTATTAAATTACAAAATGGGTAAATCACAAGGTGTGTCCTCCAAGTTTGGTGAGATCTTTACCTTGTCTCTTAGTTTCCAAGTTGTTATAGTTATTACATAATAGTTTTTACAAGATCAATTTAGTCATTAATTTAGGGGTTAAATTTTAGAATTATAAAGTGGTGGATTTAATTGGTACTTTGGGAAGAAAGTTGAGGATTAAATTGGAAATTTTCAAAGTTGGCAGACCATTTTAAGAAGTGTATGAAATTCAGTGGCTAAACTCATGATTTGACTATTTTTCTCCCCTCCTTAAAAGAATTTCTTCCTCGAAATTCATTCATGTCATAGAAATACAGAAACGAAACTTTCATCTATTATTTTATACCTTCAAGTAACTTTTACAAAAATGCAAGTTCTTTACTAATCCTTAACCAGCTAAGCATATATTCTTATCAGAACTTTTCCTCATTTCAATAAAAGAATATGAATGAAAATGTCCTTGAGTAATCAATTCAATCTTGGTCATGAGAATAGGCTAATAGAACAATAGCATATCCCAATTTCATTTCCAGAGTGGAGTCAGAATTTCTCAGATGAATAACTCTCACATGGCTCATGAGATACTTTACAGCGTTTAGACAGATATTACTGGTATTCCTTTTTGTACAAGTATATCCTTAACAGATAGAAACTTTGGTTTACTCATTACAGATAGGGACTCAACCTTGGAGTTCCAGCTCAGAGATGTACGATTGTAGTATAGGGGCATGTATTGATCAAACATATTTTGACATTCGACCGGCCAGTCTATCTTGAAAAAAAAATTAACTCAACCATAGCTCTGATACCACTAAATGTAACCCCCTAAGACCGATGCGGTAACCCTATCCGATCTGGAGTGTAATATTAGGGCCACCGGAGTGACCCACTGTAAAAATAGCGGAAAATTTAAAACTTTTATTAAAACATGTAACATAAAAAAATGATTTAACAGTATGTAGAAATAAAACATATTTTCAAACTCATATATAAAACAAAATACAATTACATGCCCCCTAATCACATATACCATACTCTGCAAATAACGCCGGAAGAGCTTCTTTACTGATGTCGATAGATGCACTGGTTCAATTCTTTTAACCTGAAAAGGTGAGTAACAGAGTGAGGTTTTGAAAGCTCATTAATACAAAACAACCAGATGATGCTGAAAAACGTGTAGATACAGATACAGATTTTTAGGCTGAGCTGAGGTCCCATTGATATCTCAGGTAGTAATAGACAGTAATATTTTCGTTCCAAGGAAAATATTTCAGATGACTGGGTTCAGGAGATCATAACTGATTTGTCTAGTGTGTTCCCGCAAAACCAATGAAAATATTCAGATTTTTTTTTAAAAAATAGTGGCAATTTAAAACATATTTTTATTTAAAAACCACATTAATCCCTCCAACCGAACACTCCATAATGTGTAGGTTCCCCAGAACCAAACACCCACCAACACTCCAAGTAAGGCCCTGAGCACAAAGCAGAGGAGCCTGTAGTAACGATAACGATAACTTCCTCTAACAGCACCCTCCCATAAAACATTTATCAAAAAACATAGTAATCAATCCAACCAAACACTCCATAATGTGTAGGTTCCCTAGAACCTTACCAAAAACTATAGTAAAACCCTCCAACCAAACGCTCCAAATAAAACATGTTCCATCCATAAATAGATATATCAAAAATCGAAACATAATTCAATTCAAGTATCATATCAAAATCCATGTCAAGTATCAGATCAAAATACAGGTTAAGTATCAATTCAGAATCCACGTCAAGTATCATAACAGAATTCAAATCGGAAACGAGATAAAAATTCATGTGATTAGGGAACACACTAGAGTTTACATATATTATCCTTATAGAATTACTTGAGCTATAGAATTGGGTCAAGCAATGGCATTTACATCTTGCATTTTATTCTCTATAAAAACGTGTTAAGGAAAATTATGTCCACAATAAACTACAAACACTTTAATAAGGGAATATAGTGATTGAAAAACAAAATATTCGTAATCTTGATTTAATAGCACATAGCTTTGATTACGGATTTTACATTTTTAATAATATTCTCGAAGCAATTTAAGTGAAGAAAAAACTAAAAACTTTCTACTTTTTACTATAATTAGTAATGGATAAGTATCAGCAAATAGAAAGAATCACTTTAGGGCCCAAATTCTTTAAAAGATGCAACATAATTTTTAAAAACGACTTGAAGCATAAAATCAAATATATTTATTCTTTTTAGAAAGAATTTTAAAACTTAGGATATTTTCCTTATTAAAACTATAATGTGAGGTTTAAAATTTAAAACTAATTCATTTTGAATAGTGAATGAAACTTTAACATAAGAGGAATTGACTCGGGCTATCAATTTAGCTTTTACGAATCAAATACTATATTCCTATAGATATTTTTATCGATACTAAATGTACAAACAATTTTTGTTTTCATATAACTTAACTTTTTTATTATAAGGATAAGATGAGAAGTAGACCATCGTTACATTCCTACGTTCTTTACTAATCTTGTCCTCCAATTATATTGAAAATTCTTATTACCATTTTGTCGTATAAGAATAAATTAATTTACATAATAAAAATCATCAATTAGTAAATCTATTGTTAGTTTTTAAAATTTTTATTTCTTTAATACACAGTGCTTAACTTGCATCATGTGAATTGAAACATTTACCTTAAACAATTATTTTGAATTTTCAATTGTTTCAATGATCCTTTTTTAGGTTATTGATTAATCATCTAAAAAATCTTTTCAAATAATAAACACCAACAGTATATTTTTTTAATAAGTACGAAACACCAAATTTGAAACTATTGATGGTCTAAAAAATAATTATATTATGTATAAATCATTGAATCACAAGCAAAATTCGTTTATAAAAAATGTGTTTATTAAAACAAATAAAAGCTACAAACTTCTTCAATTTCAATAATATGGAAATAAGTTGTTATGATCATCCTTATTTCAAGTTTTTATGTATTTCAAATGTTTCTTTCTTACCAAGGAACAAAAAAATAATATAAATTAAAAAATAGATTCTTTTTCTTTCATAACGAAACTATAATTAAATCAAAATGTATAGTTGACTTCAAGTTGTTTTTGAAAAAAACAATTTTTGTAAATAGAGAATATTTAAATTTTAATATTGATCAACAAATAATAGTAACAATAACTGGTCAAGTTTCTTAATTTGTGACAATGATACCACAATATTACAACATGTTTAAAATTCTAGGATGGGGGGTTATTAAATTTCTCACCATTTCATCGAATTACTAATTTCAATATATATGAATAAATCAGAAACATATAATCTTGATATTTGTGGAAATATAAATCACACAATAAAAACTTTAATACTCAACATGGAATGGTTTGTAGTTTTAAATGAAAAAGTATAAGATATTGTTTATGGCCACATAGAGATGTTGTTGATATATAAATATTATTTTATTAAGTAAAAGTTTCAATAGAACGATTTTATTCTTTTTTACAATTGGAAATATGCTCCAACTTGGCATGAATTAAATTAAACTTTACTTTGTAAGTTTATGGAACAATATCGAAGACAAAATTACAAGTTTGATGTTATTATGTCTTATATTCCTTTGTTAACTGAAGCAAGTGAATATCTTTAAATGGACGGTGAGGGTGAATGGGTCAATTCGAGGCAGTCATTCCAAATCCTAACACTCTTTTTCATGATTGTCTTCGACTTCACGTGTTTGACTACATGATTTTCAAGGGTCATCTTTACCAATGCCAAGTGGCATACTTTTCCTAATATAAGGAGTTCACTGCAACACTTGTTAGAAACGCTCCCCTTTTCGAATATACTATCGAAAACTTCCATGACACAAGGCATGCCCATTTTAGCTTTACAATTATTCTCCTTAATTATCTGATCATTCTTGTTTATGGCTATCAATACACCAATCGTTATGAACAAAACCACGAAAAAAAAGTATTGAGGCTTGCCATGTTGTCTTACGAATGGTATTGTTCCTTTAGTGTGGCTCACAAGTTTAATTTTGAACGAGGTATGCTACCAAGAAAATTATCATTTATAGGTAGAGCTAAAAGACATGGGTATGAGAGGCGTTGTAAAAAAAGAAAACGTTCTATATTCTAGGTTAATTGCATTAGATGTTATTTATTACACGACAACGTTATAATTTAAAAACATTCATTTAACCACCATTTGTTTATCCTTATGGAATTACTTTAGCTATAGAATTGGGTCAAGCAATGGCATTTACATCTTGCATTTGATTCTCTATAAAAACGTGTTATGGAAAATTACGTCCACTATAAAATACAAACACTTTAATAAGGAATTACAGTGATTGAAAAACAAAATATTAGAATCTTGATTTAATAGCACATAGCTTTGATTATCGATTTTACTTTTTTAATAATATTTACGAAGCAAATTAGGTGAAGACAAAACTAAAAACTTTATACTTCTTACTAGAATTAGTAATGGATAAGTATCACCAAACAGAAATAATCACTTTAGGGCCTGATTTCTGTAAAAGATGCAACGTAATTTTTAAAAACGATGTGAAGCATAAAATAAAATATATTTATTATTTTTAAAAAGAATTTTAAAACTTAGCATATTTTCCTTATTAAAACTATAATGTGAGGTTTAAAATTTAAAACTAATTCATTTTGAATAGTGAACGAAACTTTAACATAAGAAGAATTGACTTGGACTGTGAATTTAGCATTTACGATTCAAATACTATATTTCTATAGATATTTTTTTCTATACTAAATATACAAACAATTTTTATTTTCGTATAACTTAACTTTTTTATTATAAGGATAAGTTGAGAAGTATACCATCGTTAGATTCCAACGTGCTTTTCTAATCTTGTTCTCCAATTATATTGAGAATTATTATTACCATTTTGTCATAAAAGAATAAAATTAATTTACACAATAGAAAAACATCAACTAGTAAATCTATTTTTAGTTTTTAAAATTTCTATTTCTTTAATACACCGTGCATAACTTGTATCATTTAAATTGAAACATTTACCTTAAACAATTATTTTAAATTTTCAATTGTTTCAGTGATTCTTTATTAGGTTATTCACCAGTCTTATATTGATTAATCATCTAAAAAATCTTTTAAAATAATAAACACCAACTGTATATTTTTTTAATAAGTACGAAACACAAAATTTAAAACTACATATGGTCTAGAAAAGTAATACTATTATGTATAAATCATTGTATCACAAGCATAATTTGTTTATAAAAATGTGTTTATTAAAACAAATAAAAGCTACAAACGTCTTGAATTTTAATAATATGGAAATAAGTTGTTATGATCATCTCACACCCAAATCTAAGGGTTAAAAATTTCGGTATGATATTTATAGAAGAAGTTTGACTAAAATATTGGGTTAACAAGGAATTTTGAGAAGGTTGAGGACACTAAGTATAATTTTCTTTTTGTTTGGGTTTAAAGGCTTTTAGAATTCACGGGAATTCTATCCATAATTGATTTATGGTAAACCTTATTATTTTATTCAAAATGTTGGAACCAGAAATTGATGAGATTTTTTTTAGTGTTGATAGAAAACGCTTCTCTATCTCTTTACTGTTTCTGAAACGCATCTCAAAGCCCTTATCTTAAAGCTCAAAATCCCCAAACAACCAACGTTTTGAGATGGCATAAAAAAAACTATACCTAATTATTTGCTCAATGGCCATTATTGCTTCTTCATCATCTTCCTCTCTTAGCTTCACTTGTTCTTTCCCTTCCTCCAAATTCCTCTCCCGATCCAAAGTTAGTACCCGTCCCTTCTCTCCTCCTCGGAAACTTCGAGGTCCGTCACTTCTCAGCTGGTAGCGTCGCGCGAGCAAGGGATGACAAAGATCCATGGTGGAAGAGTCCACGGAGTGACCCCGAAACATCGGAATCTCCGGTCACATTGACTCGGGCAAGACCACCCTGACGAAATATGTTCTCTATTATACCGGCCATAACCACGAGATTCATGAGGTTCACGGGAAAGACAGCTTTGGAGCAAAGATGGATTCCATGGATGTAGAAAGAGAAAGGAATTACTCTACAATATGCTGCCACATATTGCACCTGGAAAGATTACCAGATTAATTTAATTGTTACACCTGGTCACGTTGATTTTACAATTGAAGTGGAGAGGGCGTTGCGTGTTCTTGATGGTGTCATTTTAGTTCTTTGTGGTGTTGGTGGTGTACCGGCGATCGTCTGGCTAGCGTTCTTGCTTCACTTACAGAGCAGAACATGAAAGAAAGAAAAAAATTAAAATGAAAGTGAAATGGAGCAATGGAATCACGTGGCTTTGGGGGCTGTTATTAAATTACAAAATGGGTAAATCACAAGGTGTGTCATCCAAGTTTAGTGAGATCTTTACCTTGTCTCTTAGTTTCCATGTTGTTATAGTTATTACATAATAGTTTTTACAAGATCAATTTAGTCATTAATTTAAGTAATTAACTATTTTGATGGCACCATTAGTTTTCAATTTTACCAATTGAGTCCTCAAACTATTATTTAGATTTTAATAAGTTATTTTTATGGTGAAGGAAATTATTTTGGATTCGAGTTCGTATATTTGATGGTCTGAAGTTCGCTTTACAAAAATAGAACCCCGTAAGCTATTTTTTCTCTGATTAATCACCCGATTCGATCCGTTTTTTGGAATTAAGCTCCATTTTTTATGAAATTTCTATTGATATGTATATGAAGGACTATTAGACATTGAATTAAAAATAGAGGGCGTTCGAATGAAATTTATATGGTTGATCAGTATGGCATGGAAATCGAGGTAATATATTACTATATTTTCATGCTTTATGGAACATGTTGGTATTGGTAAATGCATGAATGAAAATGTTTGGTTTTATTTGGATATTTAATTAATTCCTACACTTGATACGAATGCGGTAAAAATTAGGTAACTGAATATGGCTCAAATGACTAATATAAGAAATTGAAGGATAGTTGGAATTAAATTACAAGTTCTGCGACTAAGTGATAAAGGAATCTACCATGGGTAGGAAAATTATAATTTATATAATTAAAGGTTAAATCCCAAAGGTATTTGGATGAGAAATTATAAGAATACTTAGGTTAAGTAAAATTATGAAAATACCCTTATGTTGTAAAAAGACAGGAGTTATCCCTCGAAGTTGGATAATAATTTGAAAAGACGTATTGATCCGATGAAACTACTGATGTGCATAGAAAATGCTAGTTTTGCTTAGAAAATCTGGATAACTGAATTCTAAACCCAAGATGGCTTGTACAAGATACTAGAAGTTTGATAAGGAATAATTTTAAGTTCAAAGATTATTCGGGAAAGTAATTAACCCTAGAATGTCTAAATTATAATTATTCTCGTTAAGAGTTTTAATACCAAAATTTTATGGTTAAGAAATTATGAAATTACCCTTGAAGGGAAAAAGTAGCCCAAATTGACCTTGAATAAGAAAGTACCCAAGAAGTCATGCCTAAATAGATGAATTACTAATTTCATCGTTAAGTTCACACGTTTATACAGAAAATTCCTGATAATCCATAAATCTCTGAGTTATGAGTAAATACCTGAAGAATAATTTATCGAGGGTACTTTTTTGTCAGAATTGTTCGAAAAGACTGAAATTGATAATAAATTTGAATTAAATAATAAGATGGACGGAAGGAAATGATTGAAATACCCTGGATATGTAAAATGAATAAAATACCCATGGAAAGGAAATGACCCAAGAATATCACCAAGCTAGGAATGAATGGATATCCTCAAGCTTTGAAATGACGGGAAAAACATTGAGCACCAAAATGACCAAAATACCCTTATGGCCTATAATAAGTAAATGTCCTGGATTAATTAAGGAATCCAAATAAACATAGGTGTACTACTACCCTTAAAAGTTATGGAACACAACTTAAGTTAGTCTATCAACTCTAATGATATGTCAGTATCTGAATGGCATATATATCACTTGAATGCGTGTTCGTTTTCTCAAGTTTGGATCGATGGTAATTCTCAAAGTACTCAGCTCAGCTCAACTCTAGATCACATTTGGTACTAAGAAGTGGATATTCGTTAGACAAATCAACCACGAAGACCAAAGTTAACTGATGGAAGTATAATATGTATCCAAAATTTAGAAACATTCGAATTATTATGGAAAACTCTAAAGAAACCTGGATAAACTTGACTGCTAAATGAAATAAGTAACCTCAATGACTTAGGACTAACTGAGTGACTTGGATAAGTATGGAAAATTTGATGAAATTACCTGATGTATTGTCCCTATGGGTTGTAAACAACGAATCAAGTATGTCGACATTTTCCTGATATTGTTGCAACGTTGGAATAAAATAAAGACCATTGGAATATTTTTTTCGTCTCCTTAAGATCTATTCAGTGATGATTCTGAAGGTGATCAATGGACAAGAATTGTTAGTATTAAAGAGTGAATACCTTGGAAAGGCATTAAATGGACCAGTCGACATGCATTAGTCTGAGAGTTGTTCAGCTTGAGTTATATTGATAATCCATGGCAACATGGTATATGATCTTCGATTAGGGTTTTTATAAAAAATATGAACTTTTCCTGATTTATGGAATCATGGAAACTATTGGTTTATGAACCATGGTTTTATGTTTCACTGGTTATACTCAAACTATTTTATTAGGATATTATATGGGTAGACTGGAGGTACAACACTATTCAAGCTAGAATTTTATTACGGACCTAAGGATACCCTTGGGTAGGCCCATAAGCCCTAAGGCATATCCTTGGTTTGGTTCCCTTTGCTGTTTACTTAGGTAACCCTACGGACCTAAGGATACCCTTGGGTAGGCCCATAGGCCCCAAGGCATATCCTTAGGCTGGCTCCTTTTTGCTGTGTGCTTAGGGTAAGCCCTACGGACACAGTTCTGGGGAACTGCATAATGGAGTTTGGATGGAGGGTTCCACTATGATTTTAAAAGATTTATATATTTTCACTGGTTTTGATTGGAACACACTAGACATCCTATTCGACCTCATGACAACGTGATAGTATGAAATGTTTCCTATGAATTGACATCTTCATGGCTTCTACTCGATGAACTACCCGTGGTACCCCAAATTATTCCAAAAATTGGTATACGTCTGATTCAATAAGGAAATTATATGGCTTTCCATTTATCTGCATGTCATGTAGCATCAACGAGTAGTATTGTATTACCAAGCTTCCCAAAGCTCACTCTGTTACTCACCTTTTCAGGTTACAAGAATCATATTAGTGCATTTATCGACATCAGCAAGGGAGTTCTTCCGGCGTTGCTTGTAGAGTATGGTACATGTGATAAGGGGGTACGTAATTGTATTTTGTTTTATATTTGAGTTTGAAAATCTGTTTTATTTATGCATACTGATTAACCACTTTATGATTTACATGTTTTAATAAAAGTTTTAAATTTTACGAGATTTTAAAAGTGCGTCGCTCCGATGGCCCTAATGTGACACCCTAGATCGAATCATGTTACCCGTATCGGTCTGAGAGGGTTACAGACCATCCTTATTTCAAGTTTTTATGTATTTAAGATGATTCTTTCTTACTAAGGAGCATAAAAATAATATAAATTAAAAAATAGAATCTTTTTCTTTCATAACGAAACTATGATTGAATCAAAATGTATAGTTGACTTCAAGTTGTTTTGAAAAAAACAATTTTTGTAAATAGAGAATATTTAAATTTTAATATTGATCAACAAATAATAGTAACAATAACTGGTCAAGATTCTTAATTTGTGAAAATGATATCCCAATATTACAACATATTTAAAATTCTAGCGCGGGGGATTATTTAAAATTCTCACCATTTCATCGAATTACTAATTTCAGTTTATACAAATAAATAAAAAAATATATAATCTTGATATCTGTGGAAATAGAAATCACACAATAAGAACTTTAATATTCAACATGGAATTGTTTGTAGTTTTAAATGCAAAAGTATAAGATATTGTTTATGGCCACATAGAGATGTTGTTGACATATAAATATTATTTTATTAAGTAATTGTCACACCCCAATTTAGGGGCAAAATTTTAGAAATTTTAAAGTATTGAATTAAAGTGGTTTTTTGAAAGAAATTGAGGATTAAAGTGTAAAATCGCAAAGTTGGCATACAATTTTAGAAAGTGAGAAATTCAGGGTCCTAGCCCTGAATTTGTCCATTTTGTGTCGACAGAGATAAAATTGAAATGTTTAAAGTTTGGTTTCTGGTTATAGACCAGAAACAAAGCCCCCCAATTTCCATCCCTGTCGACCCAACTTTGTAGCCCCAATTCTCCACCATCTGACCACCGTTCATCGATCTGAAACCACTGATAAACTCACCATTGAATGGAGAATAAAACTCGACCTCTATTCCATCGTGAATCGGTGATGTTCGCCGTAAAACTAAATCGGAAGCTTCGTCGATTTAAATTCGATCGACCTTTATTTTTCGTTGATTTCGGTTGATCCGGCCACCCGTTCATCATACCTCCTACACCATTAGACTCACAGTCACCGTGCGCTCAAAATCCAACTTCTTTATGTCCCGATTTCTTTAAAAGATGCAACATAATTTTTAAAAATGATGTGAAGTAAAAAATAAAAGATATTTATTATTTTTAGAATTAATTTTAAAACTTAGCATATTTTACTTATTAAAACTATAATGTGAGGTTTAAAATTTAAAACTAATTCATTTAGAATAGTGAACGAAACTTTAACATAAGTGGAATTGACTCGGACTATAAATTTAGCATTTACAATTCAAATATTATATTCCTATAGATATTTTTATCGATACTGAATGTACAAACAATTTTTGTTTTCGTATAACTTAACTTTTTATTATAAGGATAATCTGATAAGCAGACCATCGTTACATTCCTACGTGCTTTTCTAATCTTGTCCTCCAATTATATTGAGAATTATTATTACAATTTTGTCGTATAAGAATAAAATTAATTTACATAATAGAAAAACATCAATAATTAAATATATTTTTAGTTTTTAAAAGTTTTTATTTCTTTAATACACTGTGCTTAACTTGCATCGTGTGAATTGAAACATTTACCTTAAACAAATATTTTTAATATTCAATTGTTTCAATGATCCTTTATCATGTGAACTGAAAACTATTTTAAAATAATAAAAACCAACAACATATTTTTTAATAAGTACGAAACACAAAATTTGAAACTGTTGATGGTCTAAAAAGTAATTTTATTATGTATAAATCATTGTATCACAATCATAGTTTGTTTATAAAAAATATGTTTATTTAAACAAATAAAAGCTACAAATGTCTTGAATTTCAATAATATGGAAATAAGTTGTTATGATCATCCTTATTTCAAGTTTTTATGTATTTCAGATGATTCTTTCTTACTAAGGAAAAAATAATATAAATTAAAAGATAGAATCTTTTTCTTTCATAACGAAACTATGATTGAATCAAAATGTAAAATTGACTTCAAGTTGTTTTGAAAAAAAACAATTTTTTTAAATAGAGAATATTTAAATTTTAATATTGATCAACAAATAATAGTAACAATAATTGGACAAGATTCTTAATTTGTGACAATAATGCTGCAATATTACAACATATTTAAAATTATAGCGCGGGGGATTATTTAAGTTTCTCACCATATCATTGAATTACTAATTTCAGTTTATACGAATAAATTACAAACATATAATCTTGATATTTGTGGAAATAAAAATCAAAAAATAAAAACTTTAATACTCAACATTGAATGGTTTGTAGTTTTAAATGCAAAGGTATAAGATATTGTTTATGGCCACATAGAGATGTTGTTGATATATAAAAATTATTTTATTCAGTAAAAGTTTCAATATAATCATTTTATTCTTTTTTACAGTTGGAAATATGCTCCAAATTGGCATGAATTAAATTAAACTTTACTTTGTAAGTTCATGGAACAATAGAAAAGACAAAATTACATATTTGATGTTATTATGTCTTATAATCCTTTGTTAACTGAAGCAAGTGTATCTTTAAATGGACGGTGAGGGTGAATGGGTCAATTGGAGGCAGTCATTCCAAATCCTAACACTCTTTTCAATGATTGTCTTCGACTTCACGTGTTTGAATACATGATTTTCAAGGATCATCTTTACCAATGCCAAGTGGCATACTTTTCCTAAAATAAGGAGTTCACTGCAACACTTGTTAGAAACGTTCCCCTTTTCGAATATACTATCGAAAACTTCCATGACACAAGGCATGCCCATTTTATCTTTACAATTATTCTCCTTAATTATCCGATCATTCTCGTTTACGGCTATCACTACACCAATCGTTATGAACAAAACCACTAAGAAAAAAAAGTATTGAGGTTTGCCATGTTGTCTCAAGAATGGTATTGTTCATTTAGTGTGGCTTGCAAGATTAATATCGAACGAGGTATGTTACCAATAAAGCTATCATTTATAGGTAGAGCTAAAGGACATGGGTATGAGAGGTGTTAAAAAAAAAAGAAAACGTTCTATATTCTAGCTTAATTGCAAAAAATGTTATTTATTACACGAAACCGTTATAATTTGAAAACATACATTTAACCACCATTTGTTTATGCTTATGGAATTACTTGAGCTATAGAATAGGGTCAAGCAATGGCATTTACATCTTGCTTTTGATTCTCTATAAAAACGTGTTAAGGAAAATTATGTCCACAATAAACTACAAACACTTTAATACGGGAATACAGTGATTGAAAAACAAAATATTAGTAATCTTGATTTAATAGCACATAGCTTTGATTATGGATTTTAAATTTTTAATAATAGTCTCGAAGCAATTTAAGTGAAGACAAAACTAAAAACTTTCTACTTCTTACAAGAATTAGTAATGGATAAGTATCATCAAACAAAAATAATCACTTTAGGGCCCGATTTCTTTAAAAGACGCAACATAATTTTTAAAAATGATGTGAAGTATAAAAGTAAATATATTTATTATTTTTAGAATTAATTTTAAAACATAGCATATTTTCCTTATTGAAACTATAATGTGAGGTTTAAAATTTAAAACTAATTCATTTTGAATACTGAATGAAACTTTAACATAAGAGGAATTGACTCGGACTATGAATTTAGCATTTACGATTCAAATACTATATTCCTATAGATATTTTTATCGATACTAAATGTACAAACAATTTTTTTTTCGTATAACTTAACTTTTTTATTATAAGGATAAGTTGAGAAGTATACCATCGTTACATTCCTACGTGTTGTACTAATCTTGTCCTCCAATTATATTACGAATTATTATTACCATTTTGTCATATAAGAATAAAATTAATTTACATAATAGAAAAACATCAACAAGTAAATCTATTTTTAGTTTTTAAAATTTATATCTCTTTAATACACCGTGCATAACTTGCATCATGTAAATTGAAATATTTACCTTAAACAATTATTTTAAATTTTCAATTGTTTCAATGATCCTTTATTAGGTTATTCACCGATCTTATATTGGTTAATCATCTGAAAAACCTTTTAAAATAATAAACACCAACTGTATATTTTTAAATAAGTACAAAACACAAAATTTGAAGCTACTGATGGTCTAAAAAGGTAATTCTATTATGTATTAATCATTGTATCACAAGCATATTTTGTTTATAAAAAAATGTGTTTATTAAAACCAATAAAAGCTACAAACGTCTTGAATTTTAATAATATGGAAATAAGTTGTTATGATCATCCTTATTTCAAGTTTTTATGTATTTAAGACGATTCTTTCTTACTAATGAACAAAACAATAATATAAATTAAAAAATAGAATCTTTTTCTTTCATAACGAAACTATGATTGAATCAAAATGTATAGTTGACTTCAAGTTGTTTTGAAAAAAACAATTTTTGTAAATAGAAAATATTTAAATTTTAATATTGATCAACAAATAATAGCAACAATAACTGGTCAAGATTATTAATTTGTGACAATGATACCGCAATATTACAACATATTTAAAATTCTAGCGCGGGGGATAATTAAAAATTCTCACCATTTCATCGAATTACTAATTTCAGTTTATACGAATAAATCAGAAACATATAATCTTGATATTTGTGGAAATAAAAATCACACAATAAAAACTTTAATACTCAACATGGAATGCTTTGTAGTTTTAAATGCAAAAGTATAAGATATTGTTTATGGGCACATAGAGAAGCTATTGACATATAAATATTATTTTATTAAGTAATTGTCACATCCCAATTTAGGGACAAAATTTTAGAAATTTTAAAGTATTGAATTAAAGTGGTATTTTGGAAAAAATTGAGGATTAAAGTGTAAAATGCAAAGTTGGCAGACCATTTTAGAAAGTAAGGGAAATTCAGGAACCTAGCCTTGAATTTTCCCATTTTGTGTCGATAGAGATAAAATTGAAATGTTTAAAGTTTGGTTTCTGGTTACAGACCAGAAACAAAGCCCCCCAATTTTCCCCAATTTCATTCCCTGTCGACCCAACTGTGTAGCCCCGATTCTCTACCATCCGTCCATCGTTCGTCGATATGAAACCACCAATAGACTCACCATTAAATAGAGAATAAAACACCTCTATCCCGTCGTGAATCAGTGTTGTTCACCGTAAAACTCAACCTGAAGCTTCATCGGTTTTAACTCGACCGACGTTTGTTTTTCGTCGATTCCGGTCGATCCGGCCACCCGTTCATCACACCTCCTACACCATTGGACTAACCGTCACCGTGCAATCAAAACCTGACCGAAATCATCTTGCCATTGTTGATCCATTGTCGTCACTCGACAACCACCGTTGGAGAGGTTCGTATATTTTAAAATTCTGAAATGCATTATAATTCGTTGAAAAATAACACTTACACGAGACTTCCGAGATGTCGATCTACAAATATGGAAAATTTTATGTCGAACCTACGACCGGTCGCGCCGCTCGTGCGCTCCCTTAGTCGAGACGAGCTACTGAGTCGCCAAGCAGTTGACCGCCGTTGACAGTTGACCGTCGTTGATCGAACCGTTGACCGACCGTTGACTTTTTCTGGGTACACCTATCCTGACATTTTTTCGGTGTCCTGAGTCTATTTTTTAGGACCATTTTGCCAAATTCAATCATGATTAAGATGTTTTTCACTGATTAATCACCTAATTCGATCAATTTATGTTATTATGTATTTGAGGGATTATTGGAAGTTGAATTAAAGATCGAGGGAGTTCGAATGGAATTTAAATGGTCGATCAATATGGCACAAAAGTAGAGGTAATACATTACTACATTTTCATGCTTTATGGAACATGTTGGTATTGGTAAATACATGAATAAGAAAATGTTTGATCTCATCTGTATAGTTAGGTAATTCCTACACTCGATCCGAATGCAGTAACTGAATAAAAATCTGATGACTTGTACAAGAAATCAGAAGTTTGATATGGAATAATTTCAAGTTTAGAGATTATTAAGAAAATCAATTAACCCTAGGATCTCAAAATTATATTTATCTTTGTTAAGAGTTTTAATTCAGAAATTACATGGTTAAGAAATTACAAAATTGCCCTTAAGAGGAAAAAGTAGCCCGGATTAACCCTGAATAGAAATGTACCCAAGAAGCCATGCTTAAATCGATGAATTACTAATTTCATTGTTAAGGTCACACATTTATACAAAAT
The DNA here is from genome assembly GCF_006381635.1 of Hibiscus syriacus. Lineage (NCBI taxonomy): Eukaryota > Viridiplantae > Streptophyta > Magnoliopsida > Malvales > Malvaceae > Hibiscus > Hibiscus syriacus. Next base: position 5,217,453 of record NW_024061783.1, read on the forward strand.
TTTTTTGATAATCCGTAAATCTCCGAGTTATGAGTAAATACCTGAAGAATAATTTATCGAGGGTGCTCTTTTGTCAAAACTGTTCGAAAGAACTCAAATAGATGATAAGTTTGAATTAATAATAAGATCGAATGAAAGGAAAAGATTGAAAAATCCTGGATCTGTAAAATGATCAAAATACCATTGGAATGGAAACGACCCAATATATCACCAAGCCCATGAATGATTAGATATCCTCAAGCTCTGAAATGACTGGAATAACATTGAGCACCAAAATGACCAAAATACGCTTATGGCCTAGACTAAGTAAATGTCTTGGATTAACTAAGGAATCCAAATAAACATGGGTGTTGTACTACCCTTAAAAGTTATGGAACATAATTTAAATGAGTCAATCAACCCTAATGATATGTCAGTACCTGAATGGTATATATATCACTTGAATGCGTGTTCGCCTTCTCAAGTTTGGATAGATGATAATTCTGGAAGTACTCAGCTCAACTCAACTCTAGATTGCATTCGGTACTAAGAAGTGGATATTCGTTAGACAAATCAACCACGAATACCAAATTGAACTAAACAGAAATACAATATGTATCCGAAATTCAGAAATATGCGAATTACTCTGAAAAACTCTAAAGTAACTAGGACAGACTTGATAACTAAATGTACTAAGTAACCTCAATGATTGAGGATTTAGTAAGTGACTTGGATGAGTCTGGGAACGTTGATGAACTTACATGATGTACTGTCCTTATGGGTCATGAACCATAAATCAAGTACGTCAATATATCTTAATATCATTGAAACGTGAAAATGAAATAAAGATCATTTGAAGATCTATTCAGTAATGATTCTGAATATGATCTATGGACAAGAATTTTTGTATTAAGGATTGAATACCCTAGAATGGCAATGAATTGACCAGTCGTCAAGCATCAGTTATGGGAGTGGTTCAGCTTGAGTTGTTCGATAATTCAATAGATCGATATGGATTGTAGATGTCCTGAATCTTCGTTCTACCTTAGCAACTCAAATCTCTCCAGTCATATTTGAAAATACAAGTAACACAGCTGCAAAGGATTTTGAATACCCATTTGGTTCGATTGGACTAAAATCCTGTTAATTAAGTGTCTAATTTTTAATACTCCTAATTGTTGATTAATGGAATCACTCTCCGTAAATCTGAATTTATAATTTATTCGGTATAAAGGTTCCTGAACACCTTTCGGATGCAATTGAATCATAGTGGGATTATGCAGTATCAACTTTAAATGTCTGATTAGATCCATTAGTAATCGATTCCCTTCAATAGGATCTCGTTCCTAGAATCCGATCAAATTGTATAAGTTTCATATTATCTTTACTGATAACTACGAAGTGCCTCTGAAAAATACATTGATTCTCTAGTGTGTTCCACATGTACTACATGTCGGTTTTATATGTTTTGAAATGAGTTTTAATGAAAGTATTGAATTACTGGTTTATGAACCATGGCAACATGGTATGTGTTCTCCGATTACGAGTGTCATTGAAAAATATGAATTATTCCTCATTTATGGAATCATGGAATTTACTAATTGATAAACTATGGTTACATGGAATGTGTTATCGGGTTTCCTGTTTTCACTGAAAAATATTATCGTTCCAGATTTATGGATCATGAAATCTACTGGTTACTACTTCAACTGTTTTATTGGGACATTATTTAGGTAGACCGGAGTATGGAGGTACAACTCTGATCAAGCTGGTAAATCCTTACAAACTTACGGTGATCCTTGAGTAGGCTCTGAGGCCCCGAGAAACTTTCTTGGGTAGGCTCTTAGGCCCCAAGGTATTCCCCTTGGGTTAATCATGGGACTACATATGGTGTACGAGTGGAGGGCATTTATATGTTTTATTTCATGGTTATGTTCTGACATTTTAATGGATCACGATCCATATATTATGAGTTATGATTAAAACTACTTTCTACTGGAGTTTTATATGGGTAAGATTCATGAGTATGGAGGTACAACCCTGATCCAGCTGGTAAATCCTTAAGGACCTAATGTGACTCTTGGGTAGGCTCTACGGCCCTGAGACCTTTCTTGGATAGGCCTGGTGGCCCCAAGAACTTTCTTGAGTAGGATCTCAAGCCCCAAGATGCTCCATTAGGTTGGCTCCCTTTGCTGTGTGCTTAGGGTAAGCCTTACGGATATAGTTCTGGGGAACTTCATAACGGAGTTTGGTTGGAGGGTTCTACTATGGTTTTGAAAATATGCTATAAGAAATTACTATTTTAAAAAGATTTATATCTTTTCACTGGTTTTAGTTGGAACACACTAGACATCCTATTTGATCTCCTGAAAGCGTGATACTATGAATGTTTCCTATGAACTGAGATCTTCATGACTTCTACTCGATGAACTACCAGTGGAACCCCAGATTATCCCGAAAAATGGTATACGTATGATTCAATAAGGAAATTGTATGGCTTTCCATTTATATGCATATTTTGTAACATCAAATGGTAGTATTGTATTACTGAGCTTCCCAAAGTTCACTCTATTACTCGCATTTTCAGGTTAAAAGAATCGTACCAGAGCATCTATCGTCATTAGTAAGGAAGTTCTTCTAGCGTTGCTTGCAGAGTATGGTACATGTGATTAGGAGGCATGTAGGTTGTATTTTTTTTATATACAAGTCTGAAAATTTGTTTTTATTTATAAATACTGGTAAAATTTACTTTTATATTTATAACTGATTTTATGATTTTACATGTTATAATAAAAATGTTAATTTTTCTGATATTTTTACGGTGGGTCACTCCGGTGGCCCTAGTGTGACACCCCAGATCGATCCACCTGTATCGGTAGGTGGTTGTTACATTTAGTTGTATCAGAGCTTTGGTTGAGTTGAGTTGAGCTTTCTGGATAGACCGTCCAGTCGAATGTCAAAAGATGTCTGATCAGTACATGCCCCTAGACTACAATTGTACCTCTCAGAGCCGGAACACCAAGGATAAGTCCCTCTCTGTAACGAGCTAACATAAGTTTTTTATCAATTAGGGTTCTACCTTTGCATAAAGAAATACCAATAGTGTTCTTCTAAACTCTGTAAAGTACCTCACGAGTAATGTGAGAGTTACTCATTCGAGAAATTCTGACCTGACTCCGAAAATGAAACTAGGATATGTTACCTCTCTATGAACCTATTCTTGTAACCAAGGTTGAATTGATTCTACAAGGATAAATTTGTTCTAATTCTTTTATTGGAATCAGAGAGAGTTCTGAAGAAAATGTATACTCAGGTTAAATATTAATAGAGGACCGATACTTTTGTAAAAGCTACTAGAAGATATAGAAGAACTGATGGAAGCCTCATTTATGCATTTTCGTACCTTGAATAAATTTCGAGGATGAAATTCTTTTAAGGAGGGGAGAATTGTTACACCCCAATTTAGGGGGAAAATTGTAGAAATTTTAAAGTATTGAATTAAAGTGGTATTTTGGAAGAAATTGAGGATTAAAATGTAAAATCGCAAAGTTAGCAGACCATTTTAGAAAGTGAGGAAAATTTAGGGACCTAGCCCAGAATTTGCCCATTTTATGTCAGCAGAGATAAAATTGAAATGTTTAAAGTTTGGTTTCTAGTTATAGACCAGAAACAAAGCCCCCCAATTTCCCCCAATTTCTTTCCCTGTCGACCCAACTTTGTAGCCCTAATTCTCCACCATTCGACCACCGTTCGTCAATATAAAACCACCAATAGACTCACCATTGAATGGAGAACAAAACTCGACCTATATCCCATCGTGAATCGGCACGTTCGCTGTAAAACTCAACCGAAAGCATTGTTGATTTTAACTCAATCGTCGTTTGTTATCTTAAGAATGGTATTGTTCCTTTAGTGTGGGTCGCAATATTAATTTCGAATGAGGTATGTTACCAAGAAAACTATCATTTATAGGTAGAGCTAAAGGACATGGGTATGAGAGGCGTTGTAAAAAAGAAAACGTTATATATTATAGCTTAATTGCATTAAATGTTATTTGTTATACGACAACATTATAATTTAAAAACATGCATTTAACCACCATTTTTTATCCTTATGGAATTACTTGAGCTATAGAATTGGGTCAAGCAATGGAACTTACATCTTGGATATTTGATATTTGTGGAAATAGAAATCAGAAATATATAATCTTGATATTCATGGAAATAGAAATCACACAATAAACTTTACTTTGTAAGTTCATGGAACCATATCGAAGATAAAATTACATATTTTATGTTATTATGTCTTATAATCCTTTGTTAACTGAAGCAAGTGAATATCTTTAAATGGACAGTGAGGGTGAATGGGTCAATTAGAGGCAGTCATTCCAAATCCTAACAGTCTTTTTCATGATTGTCTTCGACTTCACGTGTTTGACTACATATTTTCAAGGGTCATCTTTACCAATGCCAAGTGGCATACTTTTCCTAAAATAAGGAGTTCACTGCAACACTTGTTACAAACGCTCCCCTTTTCGAATATACTATCGAAAACTTCCATGACGCAAGGCATGCCAATTTTAGCTTTTCAATTATTATCCTTAATAATCTAATCATTCTTGTTTAAGGCTATTACTACACCAATCGTTATGAACAAAACCACTAGGAAAGAAAAAGTATTGAGGCTTGCCATGTTGTCTTAAGAATGGTATAGCTCCTTTAGTGTGGCTTGCAAGTTTAATTTGGAACGAGGTATGCTACCAAGAAAACTATCATTTATAGGTAGAGCTAAAGGACATGGGTATGAGAGGCATTGTAAAAAAAGAAAACGTTCTATATTCTAACTTAATTGCATTAGATGTTATTTATTACATGACAACGTTATAATTTAAAAAACATTCATTTAACCACCATTTGTGTATCCTTATGGAATTACATGAGCTATAGAATTGGGTCAAGCAATGGCATTTACATCTTGCATTTGATTCTCTATAAAAACGTGTTATGGAATATAATGTCCACTATAAACTACAAACACTTTAATAAGGAAATACAATGATTGAAGAACAAAATATTAGTAATCTTGATTTAATAGCACATAGCTTTGATTATCGATTTACTTTTTTAATAATATTCTCGAAGCAAATTAAGTGAAGACAAAACTAAAAACTTTCTACTTCTTACTAGAATTAGTAATGGATAAGTATCACCAAACATAAATAATCGCTTTAGGGCCCGATTTCTTTAAAAGATGCAACATAATTTTTAAAAACGATGTGAAGCATAAAATAAAATATATTTACTATTTTTAGGAAGAATTTTAAAACTTAGCATATTTTCCTTATTAAGACTATAATGTGAGGTTTAAAATTTAAAACTAATTCATTTTGAATAGTGAACGAAACTTTAACATTAGAAGAATTGACATGGACTGTGAATTTAGCATTTACGATTCAAATACTATATTCCTATAGATATTTTTATGTATACTAAATGTACAAACAATTTTTGTTTTCGTATAACTTAACTTTTTGATTATAAGGATAAGCTGAAAAGTATACCATCGTTACATTCCTACGTGATTTACTAATCTTGTCCTCCAATTATATTGATAATTATTATTACCATTTTGTCGTATAAGAATAAAATTAATTTACATAATAGAAAACATCAACTAGTAAATCTATTTTTAGTTTTTAAAATTTCTATTTCTTTAATACACCGTGCATAACTTGCATCATTTAAATTGAAACAATTACCTTAAGCAATTATTTTAAATTTGCAATTGTTACAATGATCCTTTATTAGGTTATTACAACCATAATTTGTTTACAAAAAATGTGTTTATTAAAACAAATAAAAGCTACAAACGTCTTGAATTTTAATAATATGGAAATAAGTTGTTATGATAATGTCACACCCCAATCTAAGGGTTAAAAATTTCGATATAATATTTATAGAAGTAGTCTGACTAAAATGTTGGGTTAAAAAGGAATTTTGAGAAGGTTGAGGACTCTAAGTATAATTTTGCTTTTCTTTTGGTTTAAAGGATTCTAGAATTCACCTGAATTCTATCCATAATTGATTTATGGTAAACTTTGTTATTTTTTTCAAAATGTTGGAACCATAAATTGATGAGATTTTTTTAGTGTTGATAGAAAACGCTTCTCTATCTCTTTACTGTTTCTGAAACGCATCTCAAAGCCCTTATCTTAAAGCTCAAAATCCCCAAACAACCAACGTTTTGAGATGGCATAAAAAAAACTATACCTAATTATTTGCTCAATGGCCATTATCGCTTCTTCATCATCTTCCTCTCTTAGCTTCACTTGTTCTTTCCCTTTCTCCAAATTCCTCTCCCGATCCAAAGTTAGTACCCGTGCCCTCTCTCCTCCTTGGAATCTTCGAGGTCCAACACTTCTCAGCTGGTAGCGTCGCGCGAGCAAGGGATGACAACGATTCATGGTGGAAGAGTCCATGGAGTGACTCCGAAACATCGGAATCTCCGGTCACATTGACTCGGGCAAGACCACCCTGACGAAACGTGTTCTCTATTATACCAGCCATAACCACGAGATTCATGAGGTTCACGGGAAAGACAACGTTGGAGAAAAGATGGATTCCATGGATTTAGAAAGAGAGAAAGGAATTACTATACAATCTACTGCCACATATTGCACCTGGAAAGATTACCAGATTAATATAATTGTTACACCTGGTCACGTTGATTTTACAATTGAAGTGGAGAGGGCGCTGCGTGTTCTTGATGGTGTCATTTTATTTCTTTGTGGTGTTGGTAGTGTACCGGCGATCGTCTGGCAAGCGTTCTTGCTTCACTTACAGAGCAGAACATGAAAGAAAGAAAAATTAAAATGAAAGTGAAATTGTGCAATGGAATCACGTGGTTTGGGGGCTGTTATTAAATTGCAAAATGGGTAAATCACTAGGTGTGTCATCCAAGTTTGGTGAGATCTTTACCTTGTCTCTTAGTTTTCAAGTGGTTATAGTTATGACATAATAGTTTTTACAAGATCAATTTAGTCATTAATTTAAGTAATTAACTATTTTGATGGCACCATTAGTTTTCAATTTTACCAATTGAGTCCTCAAATTATTATTTAGATTTTAATAAGTTATTTTATGGAGAAGGAAATTATTTTGGATTCAAGTTCGTATATTTGATGGTCTGAAGTTCGCTTTACAAAATTAGAACCCGGTAAGCTGTTTTTTCTCTGATTAATCACCCGATTTAATCCATTTTTCAGAATTAAGCTCAATTTTTTATGAAATTTCTATTGATATGTATTTGAGGGACTATTAGACATTGAATAAAAAATAGAGGGTGTTTGAGTGGAATTTATATGGTTGATCAGTATGGCACGAAAATTGATATAATACATTACTACCTTTTCATGCTTCATGGAACATGTTGGTATTAGTAAATGGATGAATGAAAATGTTTGGTTTTATATGGATAGTTAGTTAATTCCTACACTCGATACGAATGCGGTAAAAATTAGGTAACTGAATATGACTCAAATGACTAATATAAGAAATTGGAGGACAATTGGAATTAAATTACAAGTTCTACGATTAAGTGATAAAGGAATCTACCATGGGTAGGTAAATTATAATTTATATAATTAAAGGTTAAATCCCAAAGGTATTTGGATGAGAAATTATGAGAATACTTCGGTTAAGTAAAATTACGAAAATACCCTTATATTGTAAAAAGACAAGAATTGTCCCTCGAAGTTGGATAGTAATCTGAAAAGACATATTGATCCGATGAAACTACTGATGCGCATAGAAAATGCTAGTTTTGCTTAGAAAATCTGGATAAATGAATTCTAAACCCAAGATGGCTTGTACAAGATACTACAAGTTTGATAAGGAATAATTTCAAGTTCAAAGATTTTTCGGGAAAATAATTAACCCTAGAATGTCTAAATTATAATTATTCTCATTAAGAGTTTTAATACCGAAATTCCATGGTTAAGAAATTATGAAATTGCCCTTGAAGGGAAAAAGTAGCCCGAATTGACCCTGAATAAAAAAGCACCCAAGAAGTCATGCCTAAATAGATGAGTTACTAATTTCATTGTTAAGTTCACACGTTTATACAGAAAATTCCTGATAATCTATAAATCTCCGAGTTATGAGTAAATACCTGAAGAATAATTTATCGAGGGTACTTTTTTGTCAGAATTGTTCAAAAAGACTGAAATTGATAATAAATTTGAATTAAATAATAAGATGGACGGAAGGAAATGATTGAAATACCCTGGATATGTAAAATGAATAAAATACCCCTGGAAAGGAAATGACCCAAGAATATCACCAAGCCAGGAATGGATGCATATCCTCAAGCTTTGAAATAACGGGAATAACATTGAGCACCACAATAACCAAAATACCCTTATGGCCTATAATAAGTAGATGTCCAGGATTAATTAAGGAATCCAAATAAACATGGATGTAGTACTACCCTTAAAAGTTATGGAACACAACTTAAGTTAGTCTATCAACTCTAATGATATGTCAGTATCTGAATGGCATATATATCACTTGAATGCGTGTTCGTTTTCTCAAGTTTGGATCGATGATAATTATGGAAGTACTCAGCTCAGCTCAACTCTAGATCGCATTTGGTACTAAGAAGTGGATATTCGTTACACAAATCAACCACGAGTACCAAAGTGAACTGAATGGAAGAACAATATGTATCCGAAATTAAGAAACATCCAAATTACTATGGAAAACTCTAAAGAAACCTGGATAGACTTGACTACTAAATGAAATAAGTAACCTCAATGACTTAGGACTAACTGAGTGACTTGGATAAGTATGGAAACTTTGATGAACTTACCTGATGTGTTGTCCCTATGGGTTGTAAACTATGAATTCAGTATGTCGACATTTTCCTGATATTGTTGCAACGTGGGAATAAAATAAAGACCATTGCAATATTTTTTTCATCTGCTTAAGATCTATTCAGTGATGATTTTGAAGGTGATCAATGGACAAGAATTGTTAGTATTAAAGAGTGAATACCTTGGAAATGCATTAAATGGACCAGTCGACATGCATTAGTCTGGGATTTGTTCAGCTTGAGTTATTTTGATAATCCGATAGATTGACACAGATTGTAAATGTCCTTAACCTTCATTTCTTCCTAATCAATTTCATGTTATCCATCCTGATATCTACCAAGTGTCTCTGAAAAAAATCTTGGATTCTCTAGTGTGTTCCATATTTACTACATGATGGTTCTATATGTTTAAAATAAGTTTTAATGAAAGTATTGATTTACTAGTTTATGAACCATGGAAACATGGTATATGATCTCCGATTATGGTTTTTATCAAAAAATATGAATTTTTCCTGATTTATGGAATCATGGAAAATATTGGTTTATGAACCATGGTTTTATGTTTCATTGGTTATACTCGAAATGTTTTATTGGGTATTATATACGTAGACTGGAGGTATAGCTCTGATAAAGCTAGAAATTTATTAAGAACCTAAGGATACCCTTGGGTAGGCCCATAGGTCCTAAGGTATATCCTTAGGTTGGTTACCTTTGCTGTTTACTTAGGTAACCCTACGTACCTAAGGATACCCTTGGGTAGGCCCATAGGCCCCAAGGCATGTCCTTAGGTTGGCTCCTTTTAGCTGTGTGCTTAGGGTAAGCCCTACAGACACAGTTTTGGGGAACTGCATAATGGAGTTTGGATGGAGGGTTCCGCTATGATTTTAAAAGATTTATATCTTTTCACTAGTTTTGATTGGAACACACTAGACATCCTATTCGACCTCATGAAAACGTGATAGTATGAAATGTTTTCTATGAACTGACATCTTCATGGCTTCTACTCGATGAACTACCAGCGGTACCCCAGATTATTCCAAAAATTGGTATACGTCTGATTCAGTAAGGAAATTATATGGCTTTTCATTTATCTGCATGTCATGTAGCATCAACATGTACTATTGTATTACTGATCTTCCCAAATCTCACTCTGTTGCTCGCCTTTTCAAGTTACAAGAATCATATAAGTGCATTTATCGACATCAGCAAGTGAGTTCTTCCAGCGTTGCTTGCAGAGTATGGTACATGTGATAAGGGGGCATGTAATTGTATTTTGTTTTATATTTGAGTTTGAAAATATGTTTTATTTCTGCATACTGAATAATCATTTTATGATTTACATTTTTAAATAAAAGTAGTAAATTTTACGAGATTTTTAAAGTGAGTCGCTCCGGTGGCCCTAATTTGACACCGTAGATCGGATCAGGTTACCCACATCGGTCTGAGAGGGTTACAAATCATACTTATTTCAAGTTTTTATGTATTTAAGATGATTCTTTCTTACTAAGGAATATAAAAATAATATAAATTAAAAAATAGAATCTTTTTCTTTCATATCGAAACTATAATTGAATCAAAATATATAGTTGACTTCAAGTTGTTTTGAAAAAAATAATTTTTGTAAATAGAGAATATTTAAATTTTAATATTGATCAACAAATAATAGTAACAATAACTGGTCAAGATTCTTAATTTGTGACTATGATGCCCTAATATTAAAACATATTTAAAATTCTAGCACGGGGGATTATTTAAAATTCTCACCATTTCATCGAATTACTAATTTCAGTTTATACGAATAAATAAAAAATATGTAATCTTGATATTTGTGGAAATGGAAATCACACAATAAAAACTATAATACTCAACATGGAATGGTTTGTAGTTTTAAATGAAAAAGTATAAGATATTGTTTATGGCCACATAGAGATGTTGTTGACATATAAATATTATTTTATTAAGTAATTGTCACATCCCAATTTAGGTATAAAATTTTAGAAATTTTAAAGTATTGAATTAAAGTTGTATTTTGGAAGAAATTGAGGATTAAAGTGAAAAATCGCAAAGTTGGCAAACCATTTTAGAAAGTGAGAAAAATTCAAGGACCTAACCCTGAATTTGCCCATTTTATGTTGAAAGAGATAAAATTGAAATGGTTAGAGTTTGGTTTCTGGTTACAGACCAGAAATAAAGCCCCCCAATTTCCTTCCCTATCGAGCAAACTTTGTAGCCCCAATTCTCCACCATCCGGCCACCGTTCGTCGATCTGAAACTACCAATAGACTCACCATTGAACGGAGAATAAAGCTCGATCTCTGTCTCATCGTGAATCGGCGTCGTTCGCCGTAAAACTCAATTGGAAGCTTCGTCGGTTTAAATTCGATCGACCTTTATTTTTCATTGATTCTGGTTGATCCGACCACTTGTTCATCATACCTCCTACACCATCAGACTCACTGTCACCGTGCGCTCAAAACCCGACCGAAATCATCTTGTCATTGTTGATTCGTTATCATCACTAACCGACCACCGTTAGAGAGGTTCATATGTTTTAAAATTCTGAAATCTGTTATAAGTCATTGAGAAATAACACTTGCACGAGACTCTCGAGGTATCGATCTACAAATCTGGAAAATTTCATGCCGAACCTACTACCAGACGCACCACACGCGCTGCCCCCTGTGCATGGGCATCGTCTATCAACAGTTGACCAGCTTGACCCGTCTGAACAGAGGCGAGCTACTAAGCCGCCTAGCAGTTGACCACCGTTGATCGGACTGTTGACTGCCGTTGACCGACCATTGACTTTTTCCGGATACACCTATCCTGACATTTTTTGATGTCCTAAGTCCGTTTTAGGTCCATTTTTCCAAATTCGAACCCAATTTAGTTGTTTTTCACTGATTAATCACCTTATTCAATCCGTTTTTTCAATTAAGCTCCCTTTTGTTTTATTAAATTTATGTTGTTTTGTATTTGAGGGATTATTGGAAGTTGAATTAAAGATCGAGGGCATTCAAATGGAATTTAAATGGTCGGTGAGTATGGCATAAAAATCAAGGTAATACATTACTACATTTTCATGCTTTATAAAACATGTTGGTATTGGTAAATACATGAATTAGAAAATGTTTGATCTCATCTGTATAGTTAGGTAATTTCTACACTCGATCAAAATGCGGTAACTGAATAAAATTCTAATGGCTTGTACTAGAAATTAGAAGTTTGATATGAAATAATTTCAAGTTCAAAGATTATTCAAAAAAACAATTAACCCTAAGATATCTAAATTATATTTATATTTGTTAAGAGTTTTAATTCAGAAATTACATGGTTAAGAAATTACAAAATTACCCTTGAGAGGAAAAAGTAGCCCAAATTGACCCAGAATGGGAAAGTACCCAAGAAGTCAGCTTAAATCGATGAATTACTAATTTCATCGTTAAGTTCACACGTTTATATATAAAATTTCTGATAATCCGTAAATCTTCGAGTTATGAGTAAATACCTGAAGAATAATTTATCGAGGGTGCTCTTTTGTCAGAACTGTTCGAAAGAACTCAAATATACGATAAGTTTGAATTAATAATAAGATTGGACGGAATGAAAAGATTGAAAAATATTGGATCTGTAAAATAATCAAAATACCCCTGGAATTGAAATGACCCAAGAATATCACCAAGCCCAGAAATGATTGGATATCCTCATGCTCTGAAATGACTGGAATAACATTGAGCACCAAAATGTCCAAAATACCCTTATGGCCTATACTAAGTAAATGTCTTGGATTAACTAAGGAATCCAAATTAACATGAGTGTTATACTACCCTTAAAAGTTATGGAACACAGTTTAAATGAGTTGATAAACCCTAATGATTTGTCAGTACCTGAATGATATAGATATGTTAGTACTCTAAAAAACTCTGAAGTAACTGGGATAGATTGGACTACTAAATGTACTAAGTAACCTCAATGACTGAGGATTTAGTAAGTAATTTGGATGAGTCTGGGAACATTGATGAACGTACAGGATGTACTGTCCTTATGGGCCATGAACCATGAATCAAGTATGTCAATATTTCCTAATATCATTGAAACGTGGAAATGAAAATAAAGATCATTGAAAGATCTATTTAATAATGATTATGAATATGATCTATGGACAATAATTTTTGGTAGTAAGGAGTGAATACCATGGAATGGCAATGAATTGACCGGTCGACAAGCATCAGTTCTGGGAGTGGTTCAGCTTGAGTTGTTCGATAATTTGATCGATCGATATGGATTATAGATGCCCTGAATCTTCGTTCTACCTTAACAGTTCAAATCTCTCAGGTCATATCTGAAAATACAAGTGCCTCTGAAAAATACTTGGATTCTCTAGTGTGTTCCACATGTACTACATGATGGTTTTATATGTTTTGAAATGAGTTTTGACGGATGTATTGAATTACTGGTTTATGAGCCATGGAAACATGGTATGTGTTCTCCGATTACGGGTTTCATTGAAAAATATGAATTGTTCCTGATTTATGGAATCACGAAATTTACTAGTTTATGAACTATGGTTACCTGAAATGTGTTATCGGGCTTCCAGTTTTCACTGAAAAATATTATCGTTCTTGATTTATGGATCATGAAATCTACTAGTTACTACTTCAACTGTTTTATTGAGGCATTATTTGGGTAGACCGGAGTATGGAGGTACAGCTCTGATCAAGCTAGTAAATCCTTACAAACTTAAGGTGATCCCTGGGTAGGCTTTGAAGACCTGAGAAACTTTCTTGGGTAGGCTTTCAGGCCACAAGGCATTCCCCTTGGGTTAATCATGGGAGGACATATGGTGTACGGGTGGAGGGTAGTTATATGGTTTATTTCTATTGGGACCGTCGACGTACCCTACGACGTAGTGGAAACAAATCTCAACGGTCTCACCAGTGATCCAATTATATAAAACCGAAATCGGGAGGAAGGGATGCGAATACTTATAACGGGTTCCTTGAAAAACAGCAAGGACAGCAACGAGAAGTGGTGATCACAAACTGTTCGAATCGAAAGCCTCCACGAAAATACGTCTCGACCTCTACTTAGTTCACCCGATTGAGAGAAAAGTTTTCTTTTTCCCCAAAAACTATTTTGAGAAAACGGCTGAAGTATATGTTTTATTAAAACGGCTTCTAGACCTAACACACCCTTTTATATCCATTACCCTAATATCTTAGAGTTTTTAAAGTTATTTTGATTTAATAAATAAAATATTATTTAACTAATTCAATTAAATATACATTAAAGACTTATAATCTTTAATGTTTATTTAAAACATATTTAATTATTTCAAATTAAATATATACCAAATAAAAGAGTTGTAATCGAAATTATATTCTTTTAATGCTCAGTAATACAATACTTTCTTGGGTAGGCTCTCAGGCCCCAACATGCTTCCTTAAGTTGGCTCCCTTTGCTGTGTGCTTAGGGTAAGCCTTACGGACGCAGTTCTAGGAACTGTACAATGGAGTTTGGTTGGGGGTTTCTACTACGGTTTTGAAAATATGTTATAAGAAATTACAGTTTTAAAAATATTTATATCCTTTCATTAGTTTTAGTTGGAACACACTAGACATCCTATTTAATCTCCTGAAAACGTGATACTATGAATGTTTCCTATGAACTGAGATCTTCATGGCTTCTACTCGATGAACTACTAGTGGAACCCCAGATTATCCCGAAAATCGGTATATTTCTGATTCAATAAGGAAATTATATGGCTTTCCATTTATCTGCATGTCCTGTAGCATCAACTGGTAGTATTGTATTACTGAGCTTCCCAAAGCTCACTCTGTTACTCACCTTTTTAGGTTAAAATAATCGTACCAGAGAATCTATCGACATCAGTAAGGGAGTTATTCTGTCGTTGCTTGTAGAGTATGGTACATGTGATTAGGGGGCATGTAGGTTGTATTTTGTTTTATATACGAGTCTAAAAATCTGTTTTATTTCTGAATACTGGTAAAGTTTACTTTTGTATTTATAACTGATTTTATGATTTACATGTTTTAATAAAAATGTTAATTTTTCTAATATTTTTTTATGGTGGGTCGCTCTGGTGGCCCTAATGTGACACCCCGGATCGGATCGGATCGGATCAGACCACCCGTATCGGTCGGTGATTGTTACATTTAGTGGTATCATGTCTTTGGTTGAGTCGAATTTTTTGGATAGATCGGCCGATCGAATGTCAAAAGATGTCTAATCAGTACATGCCCTTAGACTATAATCGTACCTCTTTGAGCCGGAACTCCAAGGTCGAGTCCCTCATTGTAATGAGCTAACCTAAGTTTTTTATCCGTTAGGGCTCTACCTATTCATAATGGAATACCAATAGTTTTCTTCTATACTCTGTAAAGTACCTCACGAGTAATGTGAGAATTACTCATTTGAGAAATTCTAATCTAACTCCGAAAATGAAATTGGGATATATTACCGCTCTATGAACCTATTCTAGTAACCAAGGCTAAATTGATTCCACAAGGATAAATATGTTCTGATGTTTTCATTGGAATGAGTGGGAGTTATGACGAAAATGTATACTCATGTTAAAGATTAATAGTGGACCGATACTTTTGTAAAAACTACTAGAATATATATAAGAACTGATATAAGCCTCATTTCTGTATTTCTGTGACTTGAATAAATTTCGAGGATGAAATTTTTTTAAGGATGGGATAATTGTCACACCCCAATTTAGGGGAAAATTTTTAGAAAATTTAAAGTATTGAATTAAAGTGGTATTTTGGAAGAAATTGAGGATTAAATGGAAAATCGCAAAGTTGGCAGACCATTTTAGTAATTGAGTGAAATTCAGGTACCTAGCCCTGAATTTGCGTATTTTATGTCGGTAGAGATACAATTGAAATGTTTAAAGTTTGGTTTCTGGTTACAGACCAAAAGTAAAGCCCCCCAATTTTCCCCAATTTCCTTTCTTGTCGACCCAACTTTGTAGGCCCGATTCTCCACCATCCAGCCACCGTTCGTCGATCTGAAATCAACAATAGACTCACCATTGAACGGAGAAAAAAACTTGACCTCTATCCCAGCGTGAATCAGTTTCGTTCGCCATAAAACTCAACCAGAAGCTTCGTAGGTTAACTCAACCGTCATTTATTTTTTGTCGATTCCGGTCGACCTGACCACTCGTTCATCACACTTCCTACACCATCAGACTCACCATCACCGTGCACTTAAAACATGATCAAATTGTAGTTCCGTTGTTGATCCATTGTCGTCTCTCACCGACCACCGTTGGAGAGGTTTGTATGTTTTAAAATTCTGAAATCCATTATTTTTCGTTGAAAAATAACGCTTGCACGAGACTCCCGAGGTGCCAAACTGACGACCATTGCCACCGGACGCGCCGTCCCTTAGGCGTGGGTGTTATCTGCCAGTATTTGACCAGTTGGACCGGTCTGAACCGGTTGGACCAGTCCGAGTCGAGCTGCTGAGCCTTCTAGCATTTGATCGCCGTTCACCGTTGATCGTCGTTGATCGGACCGTTGACTGGCCGTTGACTTTTTTTGGTACACCTATCCTGATATTGTTTATGTCTTGAGTCTGTTTTTGAGGTTTGTTTTCCCAAATTCGAACCCGATAAGTTGTTTTTCACTGATTAATCACCCGATTCGATCCATTTTTACGTAATTAAGCTCATCTTTTGATGAAATTTATGTTGTTATGTATTTGAGGGATTATTGAAAGTTGAATTAAAGATCGAGGGAATTCGAATTGAATTTAAATGGTTGATCAGTATGACATAAAAATCGAGGTAATACATTACTACCTTTTCATGCTTTATGGAACATGTTGGTATTGGTAAATGCACTAATAAGAAAATGTTTGATATCATCTGTATAGCTAGGTAATTCCTACACTCGATCCGAATGCGGTAAAAAGTCAGTAACTGAATATAGTTCTGATGGCTTGTACCAGAAATTAGAAGTTTGATATGCAATAATTTCAAGTTTAGAGATTATTCAAAAAAGTAATTAACCATAGGATCTCTAAATTATATTTATATTTGCTAAGAGTTTCAATACCAAAATTACATGGTTAAGAAATTACGAAAGTGCCCATGAGTGGAAAAAGTAGCCCGAATTAACCCTGAATAGGAAAGTACCCAAGAAGTCAAGGCTAAATCGATGAATTACTAATTTCATCGTTGAGTTCACACGTTCATATAGAAAATTCCTGATAATCCGTAAATCTCTGAGTTATGAGTAAATACTTGAAGAAAAATTTATCGAGGGTGCTCTTTTGTCAGAACTGTTCGAAAGAACTTAAATAGATGATAAGTTTGAATTAATAATAAAATCAGACGGAAGGAAAATATTGAAAAATCCTGGATCCATAAATGATCAAAATACCCCTGGAATAGAAATGACCCAAGAATATCACCAAGCCCAGGAATGATTGGATATCCTCAAGCTCTAAAATGACTAGAATAACATTGAGCACCAAAATGACCAAAATACCCTTATGGCCTAGATTAAGTAAATGTCGTGGATTAACTAAGGAATCCAAATAAGCATGGGTATTGTACTATCCTTAAAATTTATGGAACATTATTTAAATGAGTCGATCAACCTAATGATATGTCAGTATTTGAATGGCATAAATATCACTTGAATGCATGTTCGTCTTCTCATGTTTGGATCGATGATAATTCTGGAAGTACTCAGCTCAGCTCAACTTTAGATCACATTCGGTACTAAGAAGTGGATATTTGTTAGACAAATCAACCCCAAATACCAAATTAAACTGAATAAAAGTACAATATGTATCCGAAATTCAGAAAGGTTAGAATTACTCTGAAAAACTCTGAAGTAACTGGGATATACTTGACTACTAAAAGTACTAAGTAACCTCGATGACTGAGGATTTAGTAAGTGATTTGGATGAGTCTAGAAACGTTGATGAACTTACATGATGTAGTGTCCTTATGGGTTATGAACCACGAATCAAGTATGATAATATTTCCTGATATTATTGTGAAGACACCAAATTTCGACCATTAATATTATATTATATAATATATATTTTTACTTACAAACTATATTATATAATATTTATTTATTTAGTTGGGTTTCATTACATGGTATAGGTCTAATAAAAGACCATTATAAGACCAAAGTATAAAATGGCCCAAAACCCCACGTGTGCAACCCACCACGCGGACTCGCTGGACTCAACTCCAACACGAACCAACTACGGTTTCCAGAACCCTAGCAAGTCTATACCCAAGCACCGCATGCCTTTGTTCGAGAAGCCCTCACGCCTCACGTATCCCAGATGCTCGGTCAGACGCCATCCTCACGCCTCCAACCCGAGTTCCACGCCGAAGATCTCAACACCCACGACACCAACAAACACAACAATATTGTTAGTGTTCTACTAGGATTCAAACACAAAAAATAGGATATTAGGCACTATAAATAAGTAGTAATCAACACACAATGGATAGGATTTTCACAGAGAGTACTTACACAAAAAATACAAGAAAAGCACGAAATATTTGAAAGGAACACCAGTCTTGTAATCGTTCGACAGCAGAATAAATAAAAGGTTTAATTCATTTTTACCTTTGATTCGGTTCGACTTGCATGTGGCTCTATTTTGTTTTCTTCTTGTTGTTTTTGAGTCAAAAAAAAAAATACAAAGGAAAAATAGGTTTACGCCGATGAACATGGGGTGTAGAAGGATTTTTTTCGGAACCTTCAACCTTAGATCTACCCCCTAAGGCTTTGTTTTTGAGAAAACTATTTAGATTTTCGAAACGAGGGCACAAAGAAATTTTAAAAAATGAAAGTTTTTTTTTGATTTTTCCACCGATGACCGGCAGTTGACGCCGATCAATGACGGTGACACGACGAACATGATCTGGAAAACACGAAGTCTGTTCATCCTAGGGATGAACATTGGAGAGAATCTGAGAATGGAGGGGGAGAGGCTCTCGTGAAGAAGAGAAGAATGAAGTTTTTTTAAAAAAAATTGGCTTATATATCAAGCCCATTAGACCCGCACCTAGACCCAACCCGACCACCTTAGATCCACGTGTTTTCACGTAAAAAAAGGGAAAATCACAATTTGCCCCCTCGTGTTCCTATATGCCTATTTTAGCCCCGAATTTGTTTGTGAATTGGTCTCTGATTTTGACTTTCTTTTAATTTAGCTCCTTATTCCATTTGTGTTTCTAATTTTTATTTTAATTTATTTATTTTTCTTTTTTTTATGCATATTACGTTTTATTATTATTTATATTTTATTATTATCATATATATATATATATATATATATATATACATATTTAATTATATTTTCTATTTTATTTTTTCATATTTCTTTATTTTTAATTTCCTATTTATTTATATTATATTACTATTTTTCTTTTTATTATTATTATTATTATTATTATTATTATTATTATCTATTTTTTTCTCTATATATTTATACTCTTTTTATATTTTATTTATTTATTTTATTTCCTTTTTATATATTCTTTACTTTTATCATTTTATATCCCTTATATCTGTTTTATTCATTTATTTAATTATTTTATCTTCTCATTTTTATTTAATTGTTATATTATTTTTATTATTTTCTTCATTTTTTATTTATTTTATTTTATTCATTTTTATCTTCACTTTACTTTTATTTTTTATTCATTTATTTTCTTTATTTTTTATTATTTTCTTTATGTCATTCGTTTATTACTTTCTTTATTATTTTTATTTTTTTATCTAACACTTCTTTTTACTTTTAAAGGGAACGTTTTCAATTAATCAGAGGTAAGTTTTGGATCATTATCTTATCTTTCAATTTAACTTTCAATTTTCTTAATTAAAGACAACTAGAAATTACATAGTACCGAAAGGGCAGTTCAAGGGTGCTAACCTTTTCTTGACTGTAACTGACTCCCGAATCTGACACATCTTTGGTAAAATGCAGATCAGGTAAAGAAATAAGGTATCCGGTCAACGCATTTGTCTTAAAATAAATGATTAGTGGCCACTACTAAAGCATTTAATCCAAGTCGAAGCCCAATTCCGGCCCACCCGAAAGACGGTTGCGACAGCTTGGCAACTCCACTGGGGACACAGGTAAGTGAGTCAGGCTAAGGTAATTTCCAGTTGTCTTTTTAACGAAAAGGGTAAGTTTAAATTTTAAGGTAATATTTCGATCCTTATTGCTTACTTTTGATTATATTTTTGAGTAAATAGTTGTACTAACCATTTTCTAATGATTTCAGCCTTTAAAGATTTTTCATCCAAGGATCTAAACCCGAGCTCCAAACCCGTTTTAAGTGGGGTGAAAGCGATGCCTTCATGTGAATTTATTCACCGTATGGGCCTAGCAAGTAACTCTCAGGATTCATATACCTTATGCCTTCGTGTGAATTTATTCTCTGTATGGGCAAAAGGGAATGTTTCCTCCCGAGTTTAACTTAGTCCACACAAGCTTGTAATGGGCTTAGGACCAAGGGCCTGGCAAGCCCAAGGGGGCACCGGCAAGGAGAACTCGGGTACCATTTTTTAGAATCTAAACCGGGAGACTATGGAGAAATAGAGCTACCCTGAAACCCCATTTCAAGCCCTAAAACATTTTTACCCTAACCATGCTATTATTATTTTTCTTACTTTTCTTTTGTCATTTTTTATATTTATTTATTTTACTAACTTTTTTCCTTTGTGTTTGTTTTCTAGCATTTGAATCATAACAAGAGGCCATTGATCCCTAAAAAGGTGTTTGTTACACACAAAATAATCTGAATTAATAGAAAAAGGTATTGTAATGCAAGAGATAAAAAACGCTGAGGCATGATTATGGTCTGAGAAGACTCATAAAGAGAAGGGAGACAGTCTTCAGGGAAGCTGTGTGTAAGAACATGTCAATTATGACTCTGCCATCCTGAAGCAGAATGATGTCCAAGAACTACGGAGTATTTGGGACAGATGGAAAAGTGACCGAAAATAGAATTTCAGCCAGCGGTATGATGATATCGCACTCTTACTCCATGTCAAGATAGATGAGCCCTTGATCAGAGCCTTGATTCAATTCTAGAATCTGGGTACATCTGCTTCACCTTTAACCGAGAGGACATGGTACCTGCTATAGAGGAGTACACTACACTACTGCACTGTGAAAACAACAAACTAGAGCGAGCCTACATTAAACACATCAAGAGTCATCCTTTCAATAATGCACTGGCCAAATTTGCAAGAGTAGACGAGAAATGGGTAATTGACCGGACTCAGTGCAGAGGCAGCGGGGAAGGAATTGAATGAATCCACATAAAGCAACTAATGAAGAACAACCCTGATGAGTAGAAGACTATAGACCTTTTTGCACTGGGTCTGTACAGTTTGATTATCTTTCCAAAGGCTTTGGGTACATTGACGCAGCCGTGGTGGAGCTGTTTGAAAAACTTTCGAAATGAGTCAACCCAGCACCAGCCATCTTAGCCGAGACCTTTTGATCTCTCAACCATTACAGAAGACCTTTGGGAGATTTCATCACTATGAAATGGCATGAAGGTTCTTCAAAGGAAAAGTGGATGAAAGTTTTCACTCATCTTCAAGAATGGGATATTACTTGGTGTTGCGTGTTGTGAGTACTAAAAAAATATACGCAAATAATGTGCAAGTATACACAATCACTCAAGTAATACAGTGATGACTGAGTATCGTCTCCACAAGGATTGGGGGAAATTACAAAAGTCCAACCAAAGCTAAGCACTAATCTATCTATGTATAGTTAGTCTTAATATATGCAAATGCCACGGAAAATGAAAGTGTGTATGCTGATGGATATGGATTGATGGTCTAATGGTGTAGTGAATGGAAATACAGTTGCAAGAATAGATGTTTAGTGTTGAAAATGGTGTAATGTCAAGGCAATAAGAAATGGTAAAAACAATAACTAAATATCAAATAAAATGATAAGAAGATAATCCTCACGTGTCAATCTTCCAATGGAATGAATGGTAGGGAATGATTTAAGGATGCTAAACTTATTTCTCAGGCAGATTTACGCTATCTAATTTTTGCTTACTCGACAGGGATTTCCTAGAGTGTTCCTACTATCTCTGGTAAAAGGAACCTAATAGAATAGGATGCCAAGGCATCTACTCTCACTCAACGAAGCTGGAAGCCTACACTATTGATAAAAATACCCTTTTTAGTCATTGAAATCCTATCCTAGTCTCTCTCGAGTACTAATGGATTAGGATATAGTATTCCTAGGCCAGTTCAAAGCCCCTTGAAAACACTATAGCCCATTGCTTATGAGGATATTGTCTTGTGTTTCTCTCTAATACTACAAGTATTTTTAGCTTAGGTTTCTCTCGAGCACCTAACCTTTATCGAAGAAATGGATACTCTCATGCCTCTTATAAGCTTATATGGTGAAGTATTCATAAGCAAAGCAAACAAATAACAAAAGATAAACATAAATATACCATTAAAATAAAGTTTAAACAACCATTAAAACGACCACCACCAAATAAGTTAGTTCATGGTGGGGTTCAAAATATCCACAAAATAAAGCATGAAAATATTTGTTCCAACAACCCAAGAATAATAAAAATAACAGCAAAAGAGAAGTGAGAAGAAGCATTGGACGCGCGCCATTAGATGTCTAATCGGCCACCATGAACCACCTTAGCTCACTAGCTCCTCTCGGTGCTTAGCTCGCCACTCCTTGAAGCTTTATCAATGGAGGAAAACCTAAGGAAGGAGAAGGGAAAAAGAATAATAAAAAAAAAAAATTATGCTCTATGCGTGTGTCTCTTGCGTCCTATCTCATTCTCTTTCTTGAGGTGTCATATATAATAAAACATATCTAGGGGTAATGAGTAGGTTGTTGGGTGCAAAATACCCCTCATACCCCTAGAATCACACCATAAGCGTGAACCTTGTCCTCCAGGTGGCAATGGTCCTCTGGCAGGCAGTTACAGCAATCATTTCACATGCAGCGCCAGCTGTCCTCGTACAGCTGTATCTTTTTGTCATTTTTTGTGCCAGAAATATCAGGGCATTTCAATCTTCTTAAGCAATATGTGATGCCGCGGTATTACTTCCCAAAGATTCCTTTTGTATGCTATTCCCTGCACACCACAAACAACTGCACCTTCCTCTCATACAACACCATTAAGAAATAAAACAACACTACCACCATAAATGCAACTATATGCAACTACATGATCCTAAAATGACTAGAATAGGCTTTTAAACAAACAATAACTTAAGTGAAAAAGGCCTTAAAAGTAGCCTTTTTAAGAAGTTAACACACCCCCAAACTTAAGCTATTGCTTGTCGTCAAGCAATGGATAGTAGTTACATAAGAAGAATGTCATGGAAATTTTCAACAATAGAACAGTAGGACAAAATTTAATTTCAACCCTCAGACCAATAGGCTTCAACATGCTAGACATATCAAGAATTGAAGTACTTTTCCCTAGGTCAAAATCCTTTGTGGTCATGTGTGTGCGTGAATGTATCCAATCTATACTTAGCAAATTTAGACAATTTATACTCAAGTCCCCTAGTTTTTGTCAAGGCATTTACTTATTCATTAAGCACATTTTTACTCCGTTTTTACTGATTTTTTTTATATGTTGTTACGAAGGGAGTCAGCTCATCACACCTACTCTTCCACACTCTAGGTAAAAGGGAGCATACCTTCCACCCCCGAGCTAGTTAAGTAGAGTCATCATGTGACTTCTTTCATTCACTCATATGCACAAGGCTGCCATTTATTAAAGAGAATTCCAGGCAATCCCACGGCAAAGAGGAGTGTCCCTCTACAGCTATGCCTAGGCATTTATTCACAGTTTCATTTCTAAGGGAGTTGTTTTTGATTTTTCATTTAAGTACAATACTATATTTCAATGCCAAAACTAATTAGAGTTCATTCATAAAATTTTTCCAAATTTTCTAAGTATAAAGAACATACAAATCGTGTAAAAAAATTTCACAAAGCATCAAGCCCTAGAGTGAGTTCTATCATTCTCAATAATCATTTATATTCCAATTCTAGCATAACAAAATCATCATCACCAGGTATCCTCAAAACATTCTATCTATCTGTCCTACCATTTACTGACGCAATTGCATAATACTACGCTAATGATATCATGCATATGACCTACCAAGAACACTACCTCCCCCAAACTTAAGGGAAGCATTGTCCTCAATACTTAAAGAGAACTAAACTAAATAAAAACTAAATGCCATGCAATGAAAAGAAAACTAAATGAAAATGAATGCAAGTGAGGTACCTCAGGATTTACGTGGTGGTGTTGCCTTAGAGCTACTGGCAACTCCTCATCTGGTGCGCTTACGTAGGGGTGCTGGGCTGGACTCTGAAGAACTAGAGTAATAATGCGCAATATTTTTAAGTCCAGGCGTGGTTTTGGTGCGGCGGCCACTACATGCTGCAGGAACAATACTTGGTGTTTCTTCAACAAGGACAATAGGCGGATATTCAGGGGTCTCAAAATAGTGTGGCTGAGGTGTCTTAGAACGGTGCTGATCAGGAGTCGGGTCATCAACTAGGGGATCAACTGCATCTTGCTCGGGCTCTGGAGATGCCTCGGCATTAAATGCCGGTAGAATTTCGTATAGAAAGCTTGGAAAATTCCGTTGACCGTGGTGAATAATTTCTTGAAACATCGATTCCACCACAACATCTCTATGCTTCACATATCCAAGAAATTACGGATGTCATCGTGTAAAGCATGCAGGTGAGTATGAGTCTGCATCATAGCTTCCTCGAGAGCAAGCAATCTTGCCTTGGTATTTGATTGTGTAGTACCTGCAGATTGCTCATGAACAGGGTCTTTAGACTTGGGATTTTTAATTCCCAATAGCAGTGGTAACCTAGCCCTAGTAATGCTCGATAATCCAGGTAAAATTTCATCAAAAACATTTTCATTGACCTTTTTATTATGACACAAAGCAATAATTAAGTTAGGAAACACTAAAGTACTTGCCTTTTTATACAAATAGTCATGAACTTGATGAACAATAATACGACCAACATCAATAGGACGGGATACCATTATCGAGTGTAAAAGCAGTAAGCGAGAAAGTGATACCATCGTATTGTGGGAAGTAGGCATGAGTTTATGTTTAAAGAAGTGATTCCATAACTTGGCTTGCAGCTGAAGACGCTCCCGGTTGACCGAGTATCTACTACTCTGACGGCCATTCCACTCAGTGTTTTCAAAGCATAAGTTCTCAAGAATTTCGTCGTAGGTGGTGCTATCGGCCTCATTTTCAAATGCGACATGTCGGTCCTCCACATCCTGCAAATGATAATACCAATTAATCACAAAGGATGTAAACCGAATCTGTTTACCTCGCACAAAAATGGCATGTTGATTTGCCTTGTAATTATTTGCATAAAACTCCTTAAACAACGAGGCATTCACCGAACACGGATTCCTTGCAAATTTCTTCCATTTGAGTGGCATGACAATGTCCATCACGTCTGGACCAAAGCCACCGTCGGTCTCATCAGTAAAAATGAAACCCAACTCAAAGAAGAGTTTTTAGTTTTTGAATTTTTGAAACCAAGCCTTGGCTTCCTCGTTCTCAAACTGTTGGAAAGTGGGACCTTTAGGTGCAGTCGGTCTTGTGCGAACCATTTTCAACGGTTGTGAAGTAAGAAAAATGGAAAAGGAATTAACTTTTGAAAGCTTTGTGGAGTTTGAGAAAGAGTGAACAAGATGAGGAAATAAAATAAAAAGTAAAAGTTAAAATGAAATAGAAAAAATTAAGGATAAAAGAGAAAATAAAAAGTTAAAAATTTGAGGTGGAAATGGAAATGGGGTGATGGGAAGGTTAAGAAATGGGTGGATGGGGGGTAATGTATGTATGGGGAAAGAAATAAAACTGCCAAAAGTAATGATAGTGATAGGACAAACCTGAGGAAAGAGAAAAAGAAATGTCAGAAATAAAATAAATTAAAAAGAAAAAAATCAAAAGAATATCTCTCCAATTAATGCGCTGTAATTTCCTCCCTTTTGTAGCCGCTCCTTGCATAGTTTGCAGCACTGGGGTCCCTACAAATCAAATAAAAAATTATGTACAAAATAAAATAAAATAAAAATAAAAAAAATATTAAATTTAAATTTTTTATTTATGAACAAACACAAATTCAATGTCGTGGCATCAAAATTTGGTTTTCCTCTAGGAACGCTTCAGCATCGTGCATATGTAACACTTCCTTGTTGTGCAGTGGTGGAACTCCAGTATAGCCTTTGAGACGTTGGCCATTGACTTTGAAGATCATCCATCTGTATTTTTAAAGACAACAGCTCCATGGGGGTAGACATAATGCACCTCAAATGGTCCTAACCATCGAGATTTGAGCTTTCCATGAAAAAAGTTTAAGTCTGGAGTTATAGAGTAAGACTTGTTGGCCCACATGAAAATGCCATGGAATCAGTTTCTAGTCATGCCACTTCTTGGTTTTCTTCTTGTAAATCTGAGTATTCTCATATGCTTGTGCTCTAAACTCTTCCATTTCATTAAGTTCCATTAGTCTCTGCTCCCCAGCTAGTTGAGCATCAAAATTCAATTGCTTGATGGCCCAATAAGCTTTATGTTCATGTTCAACCGGGAGGTGACAAGTTTTCCCATATACCAGCTTAAAGGGTGACATCCCCAAAGGAGTCTTGAATACTGTTCTATACGCCCAAAGTGCTTCATCCAACTTTGGCGACCAATCCTTACGCCTTGGGTTCACCACTTTCTCTAAAATCTGATTGATCTCTCAATTGGATATTTCTGATTGGCCATTTGTATGCGGATGATATGCCGTGGCAATCTTATGTCGAACTCCATATCTCTTCAATGCCTTGGCAATCAACTTGTTATCAAAGTGGGTTCCCTCATCACTTATAATAGCACGAGGTACTCCAAACCGAATGAAAATATACTTGTGCAAAACATGAGTACGGTCTTGGAGTCATTTCTTGATGTTGCTATTGCCTCCACCCACTTTGACATATAATCCACAACAAGCAATATATATAATTTTCCTTCAGAAGATGGGAATGGTCCCATGAAATCGATGACATACACATCAAACAACTCTATTTCTAAAATATTTTGCAGTGCCATTTCATGATGTCTGGATATGTTTCCAGTCCGCTGGCATCAATCAAAAGTTTTATAAAATGCTTGGGCATCTCGAAATAGAGTTGGTCAGTAAAGGCCTGATTGCAGGACCTTAGCAGCAGTCCTTGCCCCACCAAAATGGCCTCCACATGGGGCTGAATGATAATGGTACAAAATATTGCACTATTCTTCTTCGGGTACACATCGTCTAATGAGCTGATCGGCACAATGGTTGAATAAATATGGCTCATCCCAAAAATAGTGCCTTGCATCATGCTTGAATTTCTTTTTAATCTGACTGTCTAAATCAAAAGGAAAATTTCCACTAACAAGAAAATTAACAAGGTCAGCGTACCATGGGATTGCCGCGGCATATAAAATTTTCTCATCAGGAAATTCCTATTGAATATCTACAGTGTCATGCATTTAGAATTGTTCTCCAGACTAGATAAGTGATCAACAACTTGATTTTCAATTCCTTTTCTATCTACCACCTCAAAGTCGAATTCTTACAAAAGTAAGATCCACCTAATAAGTCTAGGATTGGCATCCTTTTTGTTCACTAAGTATTTTATAGCCGAATGATCAGTGTGAACAATGACTTTAGTGCCTATTAGGTAAGGCCTAAATTTATCAAAAGAAAAATTTTACCTCGGCATTGCCCAAAAACATCTCATACGACAAAATCACTTGCATCACACATCAGCTCAAATTGTGATGTCCAATCGGGAGGAACTACAATGGGTGTCGAGATCAGTCTTTGCTTCAGCTCAGTGAATGCGCCGAGGCACAACTTGTCAAACACAAAGGGTTGGTTTTGCTGAAGCAATGTGCACAAGGGCTTAGAAATCTTGGAGAAGTCTTTGATAAACCTTCTATAGAATCCAATATGTCCAAGAAAACTTCTTATACCCTTGACCGATTTACCGAAGTTGGTGGTGACAACTTTTAAATCACTTCAATCTTCGCCTTGTCCACCTCAATACCCTTGTGTGAAATTTTTTGGCATAACAGAATTCCTTCAGTCACCATGAAGTGATATTTTTCCCAATTTAAGACCAACTCAGCCTCTTCACATCTTTTAAGAACTTTTGCTAAATTACCGAGGCATCGTTCAAAATCGTCCCCATAAACATAAAAGTTATCCATGAAAATCTCCAGAAAATCCTCAACCATGTCTAAAAATATGGCTTGCATACAATGCTGAAATGTTGCTGGAGCATTACAGAGTCTGAAAGGCATTCTCCTAAAGGCAAAAGCGCCATATGGACAAGTAAATGTAGTCTTTTCTTAGTCCTCTAGTGCGATGACAATTTGATTGTACCCCGAATACCCATCCAAAAATCAATAGAATGCTTTGCCGGCCAATCGATCCAACATTTAATCGATGAAAGGTAGAGGAAAATGGTCTTTCTTTGTAGCTTTATTAAGTTTTCGATAGTCCATGCATATCCTCCATTCGGTAACAGTGCGAGTGGGTAATAGCTCATTCTCCACATTAGTAACCACCGTCGTGCCTCCTTTCTTTGGAACAAATTGGAAAGGGCTTACCCATGAGCTATTCGAGATAGGGTAAATAACTCCATCATCAAGCCATTTCAGACTTTCTTTCATCACCACTTACTTTATAATGGGGTTGAGTCTTATTTGTTGTTCGATTAAATTACCGTAGCAATCTTCAAACAGAATCTTACGCATGCAGATCGTGGGACTAATGCCTTTCAAGTCGGCCATCGTCCAACCAATTGCTCTCTTATGCTGCATCAAAACACTTAACAAACTTTGCTCTTGATTAGCAGTAAGGTTAATGGAAATAATTAGTGGTAAAGTTTCATCGCTACCTAAGTAAGCATATTTCAGATCCCCTGGTAAAGTCTTAAGCTCTAACGTGGGTACATACAATAATGAAGGCTTAGGAGGAATAAATTCATCAAAATTCAGGGGTTCAAAATTCATACATGATCTAGCTTGTAGAAAGTTAGATTGCTCCTCCAAACTTGAAAAGTTGTCGGACTCCACTAAGCTTTCATCATCCACCCAATAATCATTTTCTGCTAGCTGAATGAAATTGTTCTGCCAAAGCTGTTCAGGCTCTTCTTCAATCACTGAGTTTAATTCAGAAATGCCTTGGCATTCTTCAGTGTCATCGACATATTTGAGCGTTCGAAACATGTTGACAATCACACACTGATAAACCACTCTCATGGTGAGTTCACATTTTTCACATTCTATCAATATGCGTCCAGTGGCTAGGAAAGGTCTTCCCATAATAATAGGGGCCTTAGCATCAACTTCGCAGTCCAAAATTAAGAAGTCGACTGGAAACACAAACTTATCCACTAGTCCTATGAAATCCTCGACTCTCCCTTTAGGTTCCACGTAGGATATATCGACAAGTTGTAATATAACTGAGGTGGGTCTTGCATCTCCTATGCCAAGATCTAAGAATATAGATTTCGGCATTAAGTTGACACTTGAACCAAGATCACACAGAGCCTTTCCAACAAAATTAGCTCCAATCGAATAAGGAATAATGAAGATGTCTCGATCATTTCGCTTTGGCGGTAACTTACTCAATGAAGAATAAAATTCTGTTGTCGTGGCAACAATCTCTACTTTCCTCTTCTTGGTACAGATTTCCTTCACAAATTTGGCATACATCGATATATGTTCAATAGCTTCCAAGAGAGGTACATTGATATAGAGTTGATCAAGAATGTCCATGAACTTCTTGAACTGAATTTCATCGGTATGCTTCTTTAGTCTTTGCGGGAAGGGTGGTAGAGGTCTGTCTTCCTTAACTGCAGGAATAGATTTGCTTTTACCTTGGCATCAGAATCTGGTGCCTTAGTTGAATCCTCCTCCTTGTCCTTCTTAGTAATGATATTATCATGCAATTTAGCTTCACCACTTTCAGTAGTGGGAGTAGAGTCATCATGTTGTTCCCCACTAGCTTTGACTTGTTGATTGATTTATGTTCCACTCCTAAGAGTTAACACATTGCAATGCTCTTTTCCATGCCCTATAATGACTTCAGTATCACTTGGAAAACATCCTTGCTTACGCTCTTGCAATGACGTAGAAATCTAACCAACTTGACCTTCTAAAGCTCTCAGAGATGAGCTATGTCTTTGAAGTAAGGCGCCTTGACTTTGAAGTAAAGCTCCTTGATTCTTAAATGAAGTAGAATGGTCTTGTAGCATTGTCTTCATACTAGATATGAATTCTTGAATTGTAACTTCCAAGGAACTCATACTTGCTAAAGTTGAAGCTCCTTTGCTGGTATTATGCCATGGCATAGCATTATGGTAACCCTGAGGCTCATTGTGATTCTGCTGCTGAGTAGGTTGACTAGCATTGTGGGCTCCTTGATTTCCCCATGAGAAATTGGGATGCTGATGCCATCCAGTATTATAAGTGTTAGAGTAAGGATTATTATTGCCTCGATTGTAATTGCCTACAAAGTTGATGGACTCATGGTTGGTTGGACACTCGCTCTCGTGATGATTGCCTTGGCATAACAGACATGCCAAGCTGATTGCTTTCACTTCCTTCACCTCAGTGGATCGTTGTAAATTTTTTAACATATTGGTGATAGTTGAGAGTTGAGCGGACACCGAATCCTTGGTATCTAACTCAAATACTCCAGGTGTTCTCCTCCCACTCCCAAGCCTTGAGGAAGGAAACTGATAATCATTGTTAGCAATTTTGTCCAAGATAATAAACGCCTCAGTAGGTGATGTATCCAGAAATGTCCCATTTGCCGAGGCATCCAGTAACATCCTCGTGGGTGCATTGACTCCATTGTAGAATATGACTACTTGAGTCTAGTCGTTAAAACCATGATTTAAACACTATCAAAGCAAACTCTTGTAACGATCCCAACACTCATACATGGATTCGTCGTCACCCTGGCGAAAAGATGCTATATCATTCCTTAGCTGCGTATTCATGTTTGGTGGGTTGTACCTTAATAAGATACTCTTATAAAGATCAGCCCACAATTCCATTGAAACGGAAGGTACACAACTCAACCAAGCTATTGCTCGGTCAAGCAATGAATATGGAAACAACTTTAATTTCAGAAAATCCTCATGCACTCCTGCTTGGCGAAAAGAATCACAAACTTCCAGAACATTTCGAATATGTTGCCTGGCATCTTTTAGTTGGCATAACCCCAAACTGCCCAATAGAATTCAACATGTTAAGCATGACTGGTTTCAGCTCAAAATGTGCAGTTTGAATTTCGGGTGCCGTAATTCCAGGATTCAGATCATCCAACATCGGATTTAAATGATATAGAATAACACGCGGCCTACCAGCATGTTCAACATTGTCTAATGTCGCAGCATTCTGATTTCCATTATCCTGACCAATGCCTTGGTTTCCAATCTGATACATATTTCCTCAAGCACGTTGATTACTTCTCATTTGTCTAAAGAGTCTTCCTATCTCAGGTTCTATCGATTCCAAAGGCTCTTCAGAATGTATTATAGGCATACACTAAATAAACCTGAAAAATAATAAAACAAAAAATATAAAGTAAACTATACAAAAATAAAAATGCAATAATAAAATGCTCTGGCAAAACTAAATAACTTCAGGTTGCCAATCCCCAGCAACGATGCCAAAAACTTGTCGCGTGTTGTGAGTACTATAAAAATATACACAAATAATGTGCAAGTATACACAATCGTTCAAGTAATACAGTGATGAGTGAGTATCATCTCCACAGGGATTGGGTGAAATTACAAAAGTCCAACCACAGCTAAGCACTAATCTATCTATGTATAGTTAGTCTTAATATATACAAATGTCACGGCAAATGAAAGTGTGTATGCTGATGGATATGGATTAAAAGTATGATGGTGTATTGAATGGAAATACAGTGGCAATAACAGATGTTTAGTGTTGAAAATGGTGTAATGTCAATGCAATAAGAAATAGTAAAAACAGTAACTAAATATCAACTAAAATGATAAGAAGATAATCCTCACGTGACAAGCTTCCAATGGAATGAAATGTAGGAATTGATTTAAGGATGCTAAACTTAATTCTCAGACATATTTATGCTATATAATCTTTGCTTACTCGATAGGTTTTTCCTAGAGTGTTCCTGCTATCTCTAGTCAAAAGAACCTAACAGAATAGGATGCCAAGGAATCTGCTCTCACTCAACGAAGTTAGTAGCCTACACTATTGATAAAAACACCCTTTTTAGTCGTTGAAATCCTATTCTAGTCTCTCTCGAGTACTAATGGATTAGGATATAGTAATCCAAGGCCGGTTCAAAGCCCCTTGAAAACACTATAGCCCATTCCTTATAAGGATCTTATCTTCTGTTTCTCTCGAATACTACAAGTATTTTTAGCTTAGGTTTATCTCGAACACCTAACCTTTATCCAATATATGGACACTCTCATGCCTCTTACAAGCTTAGATGGTGAAGTATTCATAAGCAAAGCAAACAAATAACCAAGATAAACATAAATATACCATTAAAATAAAGTTTAAACAACCATTAAAACAACCACCACCAAATAAGTTAGTTCATGGTGGTGCTCGAAATATCCACAAAATAAATCATGAAAATATTCGTTCCAACAACCCAAGACTAATATAAAAATAACAGCAAAAAGGAAGTGAGAAGAAGCCTTCGACGCGCGCCACCGGAGGTCTCCTCGGCCACCAAGAACCACCTTAGCTCACTAGTTCCTCTCAGCACTTAGCTCGCCACTCCTTGAAGCTTTATCAATGGAGGAAATCCCAAGGAAGAAAAATGGAAAAAGAAGAATAAAAAAATCTGATTTTTTTGCTCTATGTATGTGTCTCTTGTGTCCTCTCATTATCTCCCTTGAGGTGTCATATATAATAAAACATATCTAGGGGTAATGATTAGGTTGTTGGGTGTAAAATACCCCTCATACCCCTAGAATCACACCATTTTTTACGTGGTTACAACAATCATTTCACGTGCAGCGCCAGCTGTCCTCATACAATTATATCTTTTTATCATTTTTTACGCCGAAAATGCCAAGGCATTTCCATATGCTTCAGCAACGTGTGATTCCGGGACATTACTTCCCAAAGAGTCATTTTGTCTGCTATTCCCTACACATCACAAACAACTGTACCTTCCTCTCATACAACACCATTAAGAAATAAAACAACACTACCACTACAAATGCAACTATATGCTCCTAAAATGACTAGAATGGGCTTATAAACAAACAATAACTTAAGTGAAAAAGGCTTTAAAAGTAGCCCTTTTAGGAAGATAACACCTGAAGAGCCCCCTGGTTGTTATACAGTGACATTCTTTTTCGGTGTGGGGATTCTATCACTATGACTCTAATTGGACTATGGGGTGGAGTTGGATATTCTCTGTTGTTGGCACTTAGACAATATAGGGCACATCAGTTTGTCCCAGCCACATACGAATTATCTGTATCAGAGTTAGTGTACTATTGTGATAACTATAAGAAGATGGTCAAAGAGGTAGCCGAGTCATGAAAGAAAGTTTTTCGGATGGATATCGTATCTTCCAATAAAATGGTTACTTCAGATTATTTCGAGTGGAGAATATTGAGAAAAAAATGACAACATTCGGGTGCCAGACTGTGAGGACACCCGGACCATGGAGGAACATCTCAAACCTGTCCCTTCCGAACTTGAGATAGCCAAGGCAGAGTTTGAAGCTGTGAATAATGAGATGAAGCAGAGGGTAAGGGAACTTAAAGCTCAATGCTATCAGTGGAAGCTAGATGTCGACACTAAGAAAGATCGAGCAGACAAACTGGAGAAAGAAGTTCGAAGACTTGATAAAAGGGTATGAAGATAAAGTAAAGGATAACTCCAAGTTGAAAGTAATCTCTGAATACTTGAAATACAAAGCTCACAGCCTGAAAAGGAAGTTCGAGGGGCCTGATGAAAGTGCTTGAAAGGAACAGTTGAAGACTGGTCAGAGGCGTTTAGCAGACAGTCAACATCAAACCAATGCTTGAGAATATGGGTGGCTGATCTAGAGAAACAACATGAGAGAGATGGAAAGACAATATCTGAGTTAGAAGCTATTGTAGATGGGTTCAAGAAGCAAGTGAACAAGCTTCAGATAGTGCATTTCGACGGAGGTTTATAGTGGCATTTCCATTGGGAGCAAGCACAACAAAGGGTAAAGGCCAGAGACGCAGTCATCCGAGATTTCCTAGATCAAGTGCACAAGGCAACCCGTCATCTTCAAGGCCTGACAAGGGAAGCTGGAGTGGTTCGACAAGGCATTCAACTAGTGACGAATGAAGGTAGAATACTTGTGAACTTACTAGAAGCTTTTCGGCGTCTAGAGGATTTAGTTCAGATATACATTTGATTGTTTTTATGTCTCTTAAAAGATAAAACATTTTTGTCTAAATAAGGATTATTTATAATAATGGACACTTTTTTGGATCAATGCCTCTAAATTTCATACATCATGGATTGCATTGCTTGCATTTTATATTTCATGTTTATTTTTATATTTTCCAAGTTTTTACATTCATATTAACTAACAGAACATGTCTTAGAAAGAGAAAGAGCAAACACCAAGTTTACCACCGCAAGCATTAGATACACATCATCCGCATAATACTCGAGCAAAAAAGAGACAAATGGAGGCCAGAATCGAGAAAATTGAGGAGAACATGGCAAAGCTATAGAAAGAATTGGAGGACAAAATGACCCAGAACAGTAAAAGTACCTTGGATTCCATAACAAAAAGCTAAGAGTCCTTAGTCGACCAAATTGTGGCTAAGTTGTCTGGTTTAGAACAATAGGCAAGTGCAACCGGAGTAGGTGTGTCTGAAGGGGTAACCATACCACCGACCCCACAAGTGGTTGTATTATCCGGGATCTTACCCGAACTACAAGGTGATTCATCTGCCACCAAAGGGAAAGCTGTATTGGTTGCAAATATACATACTTCTGCGTCCAACCCTGACAGTCATTCGGACGACTTCCCTATCCCGGATTTTGACGTAGAGGATAAGGGAAAGAAGATGCAAGAGAAGATCAGGATGTTAGAAGATCAAATAAAGATGATCCAAGGGGACCATGATTATTATGGAGTGGACACAATAGAGCTGAGCTTGGTTCCAGATTTGGTGCTTCCACCAAAGTTTAACGTTCCTGAGTTTGAGAAGTATGACGGGAACAACTGCCCTTCAGTCCATATCACTATGTTCTATTTGATTAAGCTATCCGGTAATACAACTAGCTTAGTCTAACTCATATCAAGACATGGAAAGACTTAGCCAAATCTTTCTTAGAGCAGTACAAGAATATTAATGATATGAGACCAGGCCAAGTTATGCTGCAGAGCCTGGAGAAAAAGCATAACGAGAGTTTTTGACAGTACACACAGAGATGGAGGGATTTGTTTGTTCAAGTTCATCCACCCTTGGATGAAAAGGAAACTAGAAAGCTGTTTGTACAGACCCTGAGGACACCTTACTTTGGGCACCTGGTGGCAATTACATCGGGAACTTTCTCAGATCTAGTCATGGCCTATGAAATGATCAAACTGGCCATAAAATAAGGAAAAATGAGGGATGAGATTCAAATAAGAATCCTCCCATGAAGAACAAAGACCGAGAGATCAAAAATGTCAACACCTACAACGCCAACAAAGGTGTTACGATCTCAAATACAAAAATAACTACATCTATACCACTCGGTACTTCTAACCAAGCTCAGAGAGAAACAAGCAAAAAAAGGGAAAGGGAGCAGTTCGATCCCATCCCCATGACGTATAAAGAGTTATATCAACAGCTTTTCGATACTTACACGGTGTCACCCTACCCTATGGAT
Organism: Hibiscus syriacus; assembly: GCF_006381635.1. Lineage (NCBI taxonomy): Eukaryota > Viridiplantae > Streptophyta > Magnoliopsida > Malvales > Malvaceae > Hibiscus > Hibiscus syriacus. The sequence continues at coordinate 5,253,320 of NW_024061783.1, forward strand.
CCAACAAAGCCCCCTATCCAAGATGGTTTGATGAAAATGCCCACTGTGAATATCATGGCGATGTGTAGTGGCATTCAATCGAAAATTATCTCACATTCAAGAGGCTTGTACAACGAATGCGAAACAAGAATTGGATCCATTTCAACTCTGGAACACCGAACGTCGCCCATAATCCCTTGCCTAATCATCCGGAGACTGGAATCAATGCAGTCACCACTGAGAACGATAAAAGAATCAAAACCAGTGTTTCAGAAATTAAAGCTCCTTTGGCTTGGGTATTGTGCCAAATGTTAAAGGAGGGGCTTCTTGCACCCCATTCACGTGTAACAAGCATTGAAGATGGTAACCATTGTTGTTACCACAACAAAGAAGGGCATGAATTCCAATAGTGCCCTAAATTCAGATCATTAGTCCAGCTCATTATGGACATGAAAGAGCTGGAATTTTACGAAGGAGTTCAGGATTCCCCGGAAGTAGATGTTTACGCTACCGAAGAATCTTCAAACAAGAAATATGACAGGGGTAGTCCTTTGATAATACCCCTAAAGTAAGGATGACAACAACAACACAAACCAAGGTAGTGATCACAGTACCTCGGCCTTTTCAATACAATGACAATCGACAAGTGCCATGGAAGTACGAATGCTAGGTGAGAACTTCCAAAGGATGTGATAGCAATGTAGGGCCAGAGAGACTTTCAAAGAAGATGTGTTGGCTATAAACGAACCTATAAAGGAGGAAGAAACTAAAGAATTCCTCAAATTCTTGAAGCATAATGAGTATAGTGTTGTAAAATAGCTCCACAACTTACCAACACACACCTCAATGTTGGCACTATTATTGAACTCGGAGGCACATCGGAAGGCACTGTTGAAAGTCTTGAATCAAATGTTCATGCCATAAAACACACCAATCAGTAAGATGGATTGAATGGTGAGCAATATTCAAGCTGATAATCTCATCTCATTTTCAGATGATGAGATTCCATCTAGAGGAAGAGGCCAAACAAAGGCATTGCACATCACTACGTATTGCAAGGGGCATGTCTTACCAACTGTGTTGATCGATAACAGCTCGACCCTAAATGTGATACCTTTGGTTATATTGAATAGGCTGCCTATAGATACCTCACATATAAGAACCTACCTGAATGTGGTCTGAGCATTTGATGGGACCAAGAGAGAGGTTATTGCTAAGATCGAGGTGTTGTTGACCATAGAACCTGGCACTTATGTTGTTGAGTTCCTAGCGATGGATATCATGCCATCCTATATCTGTCTTTTAGGAAGGCCATGGATTCATCAAGTAGGTGCAGTACCATCCACGTTGCACCAAAAAGTTAATTTTGTTATTGACGGGGCCTTAGTAATTATCACTGATGAGGAAGATATCGTGGCAAGTGTGACCACGGAGGCCCCATACATCGAAGTAGATGAGAAAGTGGTGAAATGCTATTTCTGCTCCCTAGAGTTTGTGAATGCCACATTCGTGGCAGAATAAAGAATAATCTCTAAACCCCGGCTTTCCATGTGTACCAGAATGGAAATTATTCAAACTTTGGGAAGAGGTACCAAAACTAGAAGAGGGTTTGGGAAACATTTTCAAGGAAAGATTAATCCAGTTCATTCATGTCTCAAAATTATATCAGTTCGGGCTTGGTTTTCAGCCCAATTATCAAGAAAAGAGGAAGGAAGTCTAGAAGAACCAGGAGAGAAGAATAGCCAGGTTGACTGGAAGTGGACTTCAATAGAAGCCCATGACATTCCCGCCTCTTTACCATACATTCAAGTCAGGTGGTTATGTGTTCGAGACCACCTCATCTGATTTAGAAGCGGCTCTGGAAGATCTGAGCATCAATGTCGTGACCACGGAATATGATGACAACTAAAACAAATCTGGGATATGCCCTTTGCCACCTGGGTTCGTGCCTAGTAACTGGTCGGTGGAATAATTACCTGTGGTTTTCAAAGTAATATTCAAACTATCCCTATTTGCCTATACCCGAGGTAATAGGTGATCTTTTGTAAGGGTGAATAAACATTTTGTTTAATTTCAATAAAAAATGAATTTTTTCTCTGTCCATGGAAAACAAATTTTCTTTCATTTCTTTTTGAATTCATCATCTATTTTCTTCGTTTCAATACTTCATTTCCATTTTCTTTCGAATTTAATTCTTAACTATTTCATGTGGGATCGATATTTTCCTCTCACATATACACGTTTCTCTCTTCGCTCAGGTCCCCAGATAACGATAATGTAGGCACTGATGATCCTGATCCGGAGGTGGATTTTCAATCGGCCATTTGTCTTCCAGAGTATGGTACACGAGATTAAGGGGCATGTAGGTTGTATTTTGTTTTATATACGAGTCTAAAAATCTGTTTTATTTATGAATTCTAGTAAAGTTTACTTTTTTATTTATAACTGATTTTATGATTTTACATGTTTTAATAAAAACATTAATTTTTTTCGATATTTTTATGGTGGGTCGCTCTGGTGACCCTAATGTGACACCCCGGATCTGACCACCCGCATCAGTCGGTTGTTGTTACATTTAGTGATTCCAGAGCTTTGGTTGAGTCAAGTTTTCTGGATAGACCGTCCGATAAAATGTTAAAAGATGTCTTATCAGTACATGCCCCTATACTACAATCGTAACTCTCTGTGCCGAAACTCCAAGGTCGAGTCGTCTTTGTAACAAGCTAACCTAAATTTTCTATCCGTTAGGGCTCTAGCTTTGCATAAAGAAATACCAATAGTGTTCTTCTAAACTCTGTAAGGTACCTCGTGAGTAATGTGAGAGTTCCACTCTATGAACCTATTCTTGTAACAAAGGTTGAATTGATTCTATAAGGATAAATCTGTTATAATTCTTTTATTGGAATAAGTGAGAGTTCTGAAGAAAATGTATACTCAGGTTAAAGACTAATAGAGGATCGATACTTTAGTAAACGCTACTAGAAGATATAGAAGAACTGATGGAAGCCTCATTTATGCATTTCTATGACTTGAATGAATTTTGAGGATGAAATTATTTTAAAGAGGGGAGAATTGTTATAGCCCAATTAAGGGGGGAAATTTTAGAAATTTTAAAGTATTGAATTAAAGTATTATTTTGGAAGAAATTGAGGATTAAAGTGTAAAATCACAAAGTTTTAGACCATTTTAGAAAGTGAGGGAAATTCAAGGACCTAGCCCTGAATTTGCCTATTTTGTATCGACAGAGATAAAATTGAAATGTTTAAAATTTGGTTTTTTGTTACAAACCAGAAACAAAAGTCCCAATTTTCCTCAATTTTCTTCCCTGTCGACCCAACTTTGTATCCCCGATTCTCCACCATCTGGCCACTGTTTGTCAATCTGAAACAACCAATAAACGCACCATTGAACGAAGAATAAAACCTGACCTCTATCCCGTCGTGAATCGGCACCATTCACCGTAAAACTCAACCGGAAGCTTCGTCGATTTTAACTCGACTGTCATTTGTTTTTCGTCGATTCCGATCGATCCAACCACCTGTTCATCACACCTTCTACACCATCGGACTCACCGTCACTATGCTATCAAAACCCGACCGAAATCGTCATGCCGTTGTTAATCTGTTTTCATCAGTCGTCGACCACCATTAGAGAGGTTCATATGTTTTAAAATTGTTAAATTCGTTACGTTTTATTGGAAAATAACACTTGCACGGGACTCTCAAGGTGTCAATCTACAAATCTGGAAAATTTCATTCTGAACCGATGACCGAAGGTACCGCACGCGCCACCTTCTGCTTGTGGGCGTCGTCTGCCAGTAGTGGACCAGTTGGATTGGATTGAACCGGCTGGACCGGTCCGTGCCGAGCTGAGTTGCTGAGCAGTTGACCACTGTTGACCGTTAATCGCCATTGCTCGGACCGTTGACCACCATTGACTTTTTTTGGGTACACCTATCCTGACATTTTTCGATATCTTGAGTCATTTTTAGGTCCGTTTTATAAAATTCGAACCTGGTAAGCTGTTTCTCATTGATTAATCACTCGAATTGATCTATTTTTTGCAATTAAACTTCGTTTTTTATGAAATTTATGTTGTTATGTATTTGAGGTATTATTGGAAGTTGAATTAAAGATCGAAGGAGTTCAAATAAAATTTAAATGGTCGATCAGCAAGATAATTAAATCGAGGTAATACATTACTAACTTTTCATGCTTTATGGAACATGTTGGTATTGGTAAATACATTAATAAGAAAATATTTGATTTCATCTGTATAGTTCGGTAATTCCTACACTTAATTCGAATGCGGTAACTGAATAAAATTCTAATGTCTTGTACAAGAAAGTATACGTTTTATATGGAATAATTTCAAGTTCAGAGATTATTCAGAAAAGCAGTTAACCCTAGGATCTCTAAATTATATTTATCTTTGTTAAGAATTTTAATACAGAAATTACAAAATTTCCCTTGAGAGGAAAAAATAGCCAAATTGACCCTGAATGGGAAAGTACCCAAGAAGTCATGCCTAAATCGATGAATTACTAATTTCATCGTTAAGTTCACACGTTTATACAGAAAATTCCTGATAATCCATAAATCTCTGAGTTATGAGTAAATACCTGAAGAATAATTTATCGAGGGTTATCTTTTGTCAGAACTGTTCGAAAGAACTCAAATAGATGATAAGTTTGAATTAATAATAAGAATGGACAGAAGGAAAAGATTGAAAATCCTGGATCTATAAAATGATCAAAATACTCTTAGAATGGAAATAACCCAAGAATATCACCAAGCCTAGGAATGATTGGATATCCTCAAGCTCTGAAATGACTGGAATAACATTGAGCCCGAAAATGATCAAAATACCCATATGGCCTAGACTAAGTAAATGTCTTGGATTAACTAAGGAAGCCAAATAAACAAGGGTGTTGTACTATCCTTAAAAGTTATGGAACACAATTTAAATGAGTCGATCAACCCTAATGATATACCAGTACCTGAATGGCATGGATATCACTTGAATGTGTGTTCGTCTTCTCAAGATTGGATCGATGATAATTCTGGAAGTACACAGCTCAACTCAACTCTAAATCGTATTCGGTACTAAGAAGTGGATATTCATTAGACAAATCAACCACGAATACGAAATTGAATAAAAGTACAATATGTATCCAAAATTCAGAAACGTCCGAATTACTCTAAAAAACCCTGAAGTAACTGAGATAGACTTGACTACTAAATGTACTAAGTAACCTCAATGACTGAGGATTTAGTAAGTGATTGGGATGAGTCTGGGAACGTTGATGAACTTACATGATGTACTGTCCTTATGGGTCATGAACCATGAATCAAGTATGTCAATATTTCCTTATATCCTTGAAACATGAAAATGAAATAAAGACCATTGGAAGATTTATTCAGCAATGATTCAGAATATGATATATGGACAAGAATTTTTGGTATTAAGTAGTGAATACCCTTGACGGGAAATGAATTGACCAGAAGTCAAGCATTAGTTCTGGGAGTAGTTCAGCTTGAGTTATTCCGATCGATCGATATGGATTGTAGATGTCATGAATCTTTATTCTACCTTAACAGCTCAAATCTCTCTAGTCATATCTAAAAATACAAGTAACTTAGATGCAAAGGATTTTGAATACCCATTTGGTTCGATTCTACCAAAATCCTGTTAATTCAGTTCCTAATCTTGAATACCCCTGATTGTTGAGTAAAGGAATCACTCTCCATAAATCTGAATTTAGAATTTATTCAGTATAAAGGTTCCTGAACACCTTTCGGATGTACTTGAATCATAGTGGGATTATGAAGTATCGACTTTAAATGTCTGATTAGATCCATTAGTAATTGATTCTGTTCAATAGGACCTCGTTCCTGGAATCCGATCAAATTGTATAAGTTTCATGTTATCCATACTGATAACTACCAAGTGCCTCTAAAAAATACTTGGATTCTCTAGTGTGTTCCACATGTAGTACATGACAGTTTTATATGTTTTAAAATGAGTTTTAACGAAAGTATTGAATTACTAGTTTATGAACCATGTTAACATGATACGTGTTTTCATATTACGGGTTTCTTTGAAAATTATTCCTGATTTATGCAATAATGGAATTTACTAGTTTATGAACTATGGTTACCTGAAATGTGTTATCATGTTTCCTATTTTCACTAAAAAATATTATCGTTCCTGATTTATGAAACATGAAATCTACTAGTTACTACTTAAACTGTTTTATTGGGACCTTATTTGGGTAGACCGTAGTATGGAGGTACATCTCTGATCAAGCTGGTAAATCCTTACAAACTTAAGGTGATCATTGGGTAGCCTCTGAAGCCCCGATAAACTTTCTTGGGTAGGCTCTCAAGCCCCAAGGCATTCCCTTGGGTTAATCATGGGACTACATATGGTGTACGGGTGGAGGGAAGTTATATGGTTTATTTCATGGTTATGTTCCGACATTTTAATGGATCATGATCCATATATTAAGAGTTATGATTAAAGCGGCTTTCTACTAGAATTTTATATGGGTAAGATTATGGAGGTACAACCCTGATCCATCTGGTAAATCCTGAAGGACCTAATGTGACTCTTGGGTAGGCTCTGCGACCATGAGATCATTATTGGGTAGGCCCCGTAGCCCCGAGAACTTTCTTGGGTAGGATCTCAGGCCCCAAGATGCTCCCTTACGTTGGCTTCCTTTGCTGTGTGCTTAGGGTAAGCCTTACGGACGCAGTTCTGGTGAACTGCATAATGCAATTTGGTAGGAGGGTTCTACTATGGTTTTGAAAATATGTTATAAGAAATTAATGTTTTAAAAAGATTTATATATTTTCACTGGTTTTAGTTGGAACACACTAGACACCCTATTTGGTCTCCTGAAAACGTGATACTATGAATGTTTCCTATTAACTGATATTTTCATGGCTTCTACTCGATGAACTACCTGTGGAACCCCAGATTATCCCAAAAATCGATATACATCTGATATAAAAAGGAAATTATATGGCTTTTTATTTACCTGTATGTCATGTAGCATCAACTGGTAGTATTGTATTACTGAGCTTCCCAAAGCTCACTCTACCTTTTTAGGTTAAAAGAATCATACCAGAGCATCTATCGACATAGTAAGGGAGTTCTTCTGGAGTTGCTTGCAAAGTATGGTACATGTGATTAGGGGGCATGTAGGTTGTATTTTGTTTTATATACGAGTCTAAAAATCTGTTTTATTTCTGAATACTGGTAAAGTTTACTTTTGTATTTATAACTGATTTTATGATTTACATGTTTTAATAAAAATGTTAATTTTTCTAATATTTTTTTATGGTGGGTCGCTCTGGTGGCCCTAATGTGACACCCCGGATCGGATCGGATCGGATCAGACCACCCGTATCGGTCGGTGATTGTTACATTTAGTGGTATCATGTCTTTGGTTGAGTCGAATTTTTTGGATAGATCGGCCGATCGAATGTCAAAAGATGTCTAATCAGTACATGCCCTTAGACTATAATCGTACCTCTTTGAGCCGGAACTCCAAGGTCGAGTCCCTCATTGTAATGAGCTAACCTAAGTTTTTTATCCGTTAGGGCTCTACCTATTCATAATGGAATACCAATAGTTTTCTTCTATACTCTGTAAAGTACCTCACGAGTAATGTGAGAATTACTCATTTGAGAAATTCTAATCTAACTCCGAAAATGAAATTGGGATATATTACCGCTCTATGAACCTATTCTAGTAACCAAGGCTAAATTGATTCCACAAGGATAAATATGTTATGATGTTTTCATTGGAATGAGTGGGAGTTATGACGAAAATGTATACTCATGTTAAAGATTAATAGTGGACCGATACTTTTGTAAAAACTACTAGAATATATATAAGAACTGATATAAGCCTCATTTCTGTATTTATAATTGATTTTATGATTTTACATGTTTTATTAAAAAGGTTAATTTTTTCAATATTTTTTATGGCGGGTCTCTTCGGTGGCCCTAATGTGACACCCCAGATTGGACCACCCTCATCGGTCGGTGGTTGTTACATTTAGTGGTATAAGAGCTTTGGTTGAGTCGAGTTTTCTGGATAGACCAGACGGTCGAATGTCAAAAGATGTTTGATCAGTACATGCCCCTAGATTACAATCGTACCTCTCTGAGCCGAAACTTCAAGGTCAAGTCCCTCTCTCTATCTTTGTATAAATAAATACTAGTAGTGTTCTTCTAAACTTTGTAATGTACCTCACGAGTAATGTGAGAGTTACTCATTCGAGAAATTCTGACCTGAATCCGGAAATGAAATTAGGATATGTTTCCGCTCTATGAACCTATTCTTGTAACCAAGGTTGAATTGATTCCACATGGAAAATTTGTTTTGATTCTTTTATTGGAATCAGTGAGAGTTCTGATGAAAATGTATACTCAGGTTAAAGATTAATAGAGGAACGATACTTTTGTAAAAGCTACTAGAAGATATATAAGAACTGATTGAAGCCTCATTTCTGTATTTCTGTAACTTTAATGAATTTCGAGGGTGAAATTTTTGTAAGGAGGGGAAAATTGTCACACCTCAATTTAGGGGCAAAATTTTTGAAATTTTAAAGTATTGAATTAAAGTGGTATTTTGGAATAAATGGAGGATTGAAGTATAAAATCGTAAAGTTTGTAGACCATTTTAGAAAGTAAGGGAAATTTAGGGACCTAACCCTGAATTTGCCCATTTTGAGTCGACAGAGATAAAATTGAAATGTTTAAAGTTTGGTTTCTAGCTACAGACAAGAAACAAACCCCCCAATTTTCCCTAATTTCCTTATCTGTCGACCCAACTTTGTAACCCCAATTCTCCACCATCTAGCCACCGTTCGTCAATCTAAAACCACCAATATACTCACCATTCAATGGAGAACAAAACCTGACCTCTATCCCGTCATGAATCGATGCCGTTCACTGTAAAACTCAACCAGAAGCTTTTTCGATTTTAACTCGATCGTCATTTGTGTTTCGTCGATTCCGGACGATCCAACTACCCGTTCATCACACCTCCTACACCATCAGACTCACCGTCACCATGTGCTCAAAACCCGACCGAAATCGTCTTACCGTTGTTGATCCATTATCGTCACTCGCCGACCACTGTTGCAGAGGTTCGCATGTTTTAAATTCTAAAATCTGTTATGTTTCGTTGAAAAATAACACTTGCAAGACACTCCCGAGGTGTCTATCTACAAATCTAAAAATTTTCATGCTGAACAGACGAACGGAGCCGCCTCACGCACTGCCCCCTACGCGTAGGCATCGTTTGACAGCAGTTGATTGGGTAGACCGGTCTGAACCGGCTGGACCAGTCTGAGCCGAACCGAACCGAGTCCAGCTGTTGAGCAACCTAGTAGTTGACCGCCGTTGACTGTTGACCACCGTTGACCATTGGCAATCGTTGATTGAACCGTTGACCTGCCATTGACCAATCGTTGACTTATTTCGGGTACATCTATCCTAACATTTTTTGATATCCTGAGTCCGTTTTGCTAAATTTTAACCCGGTAAGTTGGTTTTCACTGATTAATCACCCTATTCGATCCGTGTTTTGCAATCAAGCTCCATTTTTATGAAATTTATTTTGTTATGTATTTTAGGGATTATTGGAAGTTGAATTAAAGATTGAGGGCGTTCGAATGAAATTTAAATAGATTATCAGTATGGCATAAAAATCAAGGTAATACCTTACTACCTTTTCATGCTTTATGGAACATGTTGGTATTGGTAAATGCATGAATAAAAAAATGTTTGATCTCATCTTTATTGTTAGGTAATTCGTACACTCGATCCGAATGCGATAAAAAGTCGGTAACTGAATAAAATTCGTATGGATTGTACAATAAATTAGAAGTTTGATATGGAATAATTTTAAGTTCAGAGATTATTCAGAAAAGCAATTAACCATAGGATCTCTAAATTATATTTACCTTTGTTAAGATTTTTAATACCGAAATTACATGGTTAAGAAATTATGAAATTGCCCTTGAGAGGAAAAAAATAGCCTGAATTAACCTTGAATGGGAAAGTACCCAAGAAGTCATGCCTAAATCGATGAATTATTAATTTCATCGTTAAGTTCAGACGTATATACAGAAAATTCCTGATAATCTATAAATCTCTTAGTTATGAGTAAATACCTAAAGAATAATTTATCGAGGGTGCTCTTTTGTCAGAATTGTTCAAAAGAACTGAAATAGATGATAAGTTTGAATTAATAACAAGATCGGATATAAGGAAAAGATTGAAAAATCATGGATCCATAAATGATCAAAATACCACTAAAATAGAAATGACACAAGAATATCACCAAGCCCATGAATGATTGGATATCCTCAAGCTCTAAAATGATTGGAACAACATTGAACACCAAAATGACCAAAATACCCTTAGGGCCTACACTAAGTAATTGTTTTGGATTAACTAAGGAATCCAAATAAACATGGGTGTTGTTCTACCCTTAAAAGTCATGGAACACAGTTTAAATGAGTCAATCAACACTAATAATATGTCAATACCTGAATGGCATAGATATTACTTGAGTGCAGGTTCGTGTTTTCAAGTTTGGATCGATGATAATTCTTGAAGTACTCATCTCAGCTCAACTCTAGATCGCATTCGGTACTAAAAAGTGGATATTCGTTAGACAAATTAACCACAAATACCAAATTGAACTAAATGGAAGTACAATATGTGTCCAAAATTCAAAAACGCCTGAATTACTCTAAAAAACTCTGAAATAACTGGGATAGACTTGACTGCTAAATGTACTAAGTAACCTCAATGAGTGAGGATTTAGTAACTGATACGGATGAGTTTTAGAACGTTGATGAACTTACATGATGTAATGTCCTTATGGGTCATGAACCACGAATCAAGTACGTCAATATTTCCTGATATCGTTGAAATGTGGAAATGAAATAAAGATCATTGGAAGATATATTCAGCAATGATTCTGAATATGATATATGGACAAAGAATTTTTGGTATCAAGGAGTGGATACCCTGGAAGAGAAATTAATTGACCAGTCGACAAGCATAAGTTCTGGGAGTGGTTCAGCTTGAGTTGTTCGATAATTCAATTGATCGATATGGATTGTAGATGTCCTGAATATTCGTTCTATCTTAACAACTCAAATATCTCCAGTCATATATGAAAATACAAGTAACTTAGTTGCAAAGGATTTTAAATACCCATTGGTTCGATTAGACTAAAATCTTGTTAATTCAGTGCCTAATCTTGAATACCCCTGATTGTTGAGTAATGGAATCACTCTCTGTAAATCTGAATTTAGAATTTATTCAGTATAAAGGTTCTTGAACACCTTCCGGATGCACATGAATCATCGTACCTCTGAAAATATTAGATTCTCTAGTGTGTTCCACATGTACTAGATGATGGTTTTTTATATTTTGAATTGAGTTTTAATGAAAATATTTAATTACTGGATTATAAACCATGGCAACATGGTATGTGTTCTCCGATTACGAGTTTCATTAAAAAATATGATTTTTTCCTGATTTATCGAATCATGGAATTTACTAGTTTATGAACTATGGTTACCTGAAATATGTTACGGGGTTTCCTGTTTTCACTGAAAAAATATAATCATTATTAATCTATAGATCATGAAATCTACTGGTTACTACTTCAACTATTTTATTGGGACATTATTTGGGTAGACCTGAGTGTAGAAGTACAACTCTGATCAAGCTGGTAAATCCTTACAAACTTAAGGTGATCCTTGGGTAGGCTCTGAGGCCCCGAGAAACATTCTTGGGTAAGCTCTCAGGCCCCAAGGTATTCCCCTTGGGTTAATCATGGGATTACATATGGTGTACGGGTATAGAGTAGTTATATGGTTTATTTCATAGTTATGTTCCGATGTTTTAATGGATCACGATCCATATATTATGAGTTATGATTAAAACGAATTTCTACTATATTTTTATGTGGGTAGGATTCCGAAATATGGAGGCACAACCTTGATCCAGCTCGTAAATCCTTAAGGACCTAATGTGACTCTTGGGTAGGCTCTGCAGCCCTGAGATCTTTCTTGGCTAGGCCTCGTGCCCCCGAGAACTTTCTTGGATAGGCTTTCAGGCCCCAAGATGCTCCCTTAGGTTCGCTCCATTTGTTGTGTGCGTAGGGTAAGCCTTACGGACGTAGTTCTGGGGAAGAACAAAATGGAGTTTAGTTGGAGGGTTGTACTATGGTTTTGAAAATATGATATAAGAAATTAATGTTTTAAAAAGATTTATATCTTTTCACAGGTTTTAGTTGGAACACACTAGACATCTGAAAATGTGATACTATGAATATTTCCTATGAACTAAGATCTTCATGGCTTCTACTCGATGAACTACCAGTGGAACCCCAAATTATCCCAAAAACCAGTATACGTCTGATTAAATAATGAAATTATATGGCTTTCCATTTATCTGCATGCATATAGCATAAACTAGTAGTATTCTATTATTGAGCTTCCCAAAGCTCACTTTGTTACTCACTTTTTCAGGTTAAAAGAATCGTACCAGAGCATCTATCAACATCAGTAAGGGAGTCCTTCTGCGTTGCTTGCAAAGTATGATATATGTGCTTAGGGGGCATGTATATTGTATTTTGTTTTATATAGGAGTATGAAAATATGTTTTATTTTTGAATGCTGGTAAAGTTTATGTTTGTTTTTATAACTGAATTTATGATTTTACGTGTTTTAGTAAAAATGTTAATTTTTCCGATATTTTTACGGTGGGTCGCTCCGGTGGCCCTAATGTGACACCCCATATAGGATCTGACCACTCGCATCAGTCGGTGGTTGTTACATTTAGTGATATCAGAGCTTTGGTCGAGTCGAGTTTTCTGGATAGATCGGCCGGTCGAATGTCAAAAGATGTCTTATCAGTACATGCCCCTTGACTACAATCGTACTTCTCTAAGCCGGAACTCAAAGGTTGAGTCCCTCTTTGTAACGAGCTAACCTAAGTTTTCTATCCGTTAGGGCTCTACCTTTGCATAAAGGAATACCAGTAGTGTTCTTCTAAACTCTATAAAGTACATCGCGAGTAATGTGAGAGTTTCTCATTCGAGAAATAATAACCTGACTCCGGAAATGAAATTGGGATATGTTACAGCTCTATGAACCTATTCTTGTAACCAAGGCTGAATTGATTCCATAAGAATAAATCTGTTCTGATTCTTTTATTCGAATGAGGGTGAGTTCTGATGAAAAGTTATACTCAGGTTAAAGATTAATAGAGGACCGATACTTTTGTTAAAGCTACTAGAACATATAGAAGAACTGATGGAAGCCTCATTTCTATATTTCTGTGACTTGAATGAATTTTGAGAATGAAATTCTTTTAAGGATGGGAGAATTGTCTCACCCCAATTTAGGGGCAAAATTTTAGAAATTTTAAAGTTTTGACTTAAAGTGGTATTTTGGACGAAATTGACAGTTAAAGTGTAAAATCGCAAAGTTGGCATACCATTCTAGAAAGTGAGGGAAATTCAGGGACCTAACCCAGAATTTTCCCATTTTCTATCTGCAGAGATAAAATTGAAATGTTTTAAGTTTGGTTTTTGGTTACAGACCATAAACAAAGCCCCCTAATTTTCCTCAATTTCCTTCCCTCTCGACCCAACTTTGTAGCCCCGATTCTCCACTATTCAGGCACTTTTCTTCGATCTGAAACTACCAATAAAATTAACATTGAACGGAGACAAAATCCGACCACTATACCATCATGAATCGGTGTCATTAGCCGTAAAACTCTACCGAAAGCTTTGTCAGTTTTAACTCGACCGTTGTTTATTTTTCGTTGATTCCGATCGATCCGGCCACCCGTTCATCACATCTCCTACACCATTAAACTCACAGTCACCATGCACTCAAAACCCGATCAAATTATTGTACCATTGTTGATATATTGGACTCACTTGCCGACCACCATTGGAGAGGTTCGTATATTTTAAAATTATGAAATCTATTATGTTTCGATGAAAAATAACACTTACACGAGACTCCGGAGGTGTCGATCTACAAATCTGGAAAATTTCATGCCGAACAGACGATCAGAGCCGTCGCACGCGCCACCCCTTGTGCGTTTGCGTCGTCTGCGAGCAGTTGACTGGCTGGGCCGGTCTGAACCGACTGGACCAGTCCGAGCCGAGCTGCTGAGCCGCCTAGCAGTTGACTGCCATTGAACCTAATGTGACACCCCGGATCGGATCGGAGCACCCGCATCGGTCGGTGGTTGTTACAATAAAAGTTTCAATATAATCATTTTATTCTTTTTTTTACAGTTGGAAATATGCTCAAACTTTACATGAATTAAATTAAACTTTCCTTTGTAAGTTCATGGAACAATATCGAAGGCAAAATTACATATTTGATGTTATTATGTCTTATAATCCTTTGTTAACTGAAGCAAGTGAATATCTTTAAGTGGATGGTAAGGGTGAATGGGTTAATTGAAGGAAATCATTCTAAATCCTAACACTCTTTTTCATGATTGCCTTCGACTTCACATGTTTGACTACATTATTTTCAAGGGTCATCTTTACCAATGCCAAGTGGCATATTTTTTCCTAAAATAAGGAGTTCACTGCAACTCTTGTTAGAAACGCTCCCCTTTTTCGAATATACTATCGAAAACTTCCATGACGTAAGGCATGCCCATTTTAGCTTTATAATTATTCTCCTTAATTATCTGATCATTCTTATTTACGGTTATCACTACACCAATCATTATGAACAAAACCACTAGGAAAGAAAAAGTATCGAGGCTTGCCATGTTGTAATGGTATCGAGGCTAGAGAGAAGAATAATATTTTATTCTTAGATGAGAGAGATATGTTTCTAGGCTTACCCTGAGAGGGTATTTATAGCCTTCAAATTCTTAAAAACAAGCTAAAACATCTTAAATCCTAATTAAAACACTTAAAACTATTTAAACAAAAATACCTAAAAAATAATATTTAAAATAATATTCTAAATCCTAAATAAAATACTAAAACCTATTTAAACTAAAATACCTAAAACAAAGATAAAATATAAAAATAATATCCTAAAACTTAATTAAAATACTAAAACCTATTTAAACTAAAATAGAAAGATAAAATATAATGTTTAAAATATTATCCTAAACTTGAGTTTAATTCAAATCCGAATTCCAGCCAACTTTGATTACGAAAATAAAAAAACTGATGAATTTTGTCCTTTTTGTACAATTTCTAGAATCTGACGTCCTGCACAGAAAATGAATCAAACGAACAATTAAGCCACAAAAACCAATGATTAAGGAGTAATTTAAAATCAAAATTTTAACTAAATTAAGCACTTATCAAATTCCCCCTCACTTATTCAATGCTTGTCCTCAAGCATTCATCAATCAATACATCCAAATCACATGTTGCCATCTTCAATTTCAATTTATTCCTCAAACTTCCAATCGAACTAAGTCCATGATATTTGCTGAATTCCAGTAACAATCAAGCAAAGGTACAACCAAGAAAATTTAAAGTAAGCAAGATATCTCAATTAATTGCCAACTTCAATGAAACATGACTCAATACCTCACAAAGATTCACACATATCCGCTCAAAGTGTTTGGGGTAAATGAAATCGCTCAAATCGAAACTAACCAAAGTATTACCATAGGCTTGGAATCCAATCAAGTCTCCACTACAAAAAATGAACATAATGCAATAATCAAGGGGTCTTTAAACAATGTATAACGGCGAATAGGTTAGGGTAGGGAAAAGGTCATAAAGAAAGGTTTAAAATACCTAAACAAGATATCAAAATAATTAAGAATAGTCCACGAATTAACATGAAGCGTAATGAAGAACAAAACAAGGAAAAAGAATATATGAAAGAGAATTGAAACGATTGATTTTTCCTTCCCTTTTTTTTGAACAAGGGTATGTTTTCTGTTATTTTTCGAAACAGTGAACAGTTTGTTGTTTTTTTTGAAATAGTGAATTTATTTACATTTTTTCTTTATTCGTGGAACAAGAGTGATACAAGATCTCAAGTCTCGGTAAGGGTGTGAAAAGAGAGGAAAAATAAAAAGAAAGGCTTCGGGTGTAATTATGAGGTGTAAAACAAAGAAAGTGAAATATGCTCAAATTTGGTTAACTAGTGGATATATAAACGGGTAGGCTTTTTGGGAAAAGTGGGTTTATCCTAGGTGCCCCTATCACATTAAAACATTACATTCAACATGTAGTCTCGATATGCATTGTGATTACAAGTTCTAGAATATTCTAATTAGTTCAGCACACAAGTCAAACAATGAGCAAGAAATAAAATGTATGCTCGTTAGGCTCAAATATCACAAGAAAAGTTTATGTGCATTGAGTCAAGTTCATCTATATCGACAAAAGCATGAAATATCAATACTTAACAAAACATTCACCAGATATATCAATAACCAATTATGCAAATTAAATTCGATAAAAAACATGGTCATAATCCAAAAGGAAGCTAGAGTATAAAGCAAAATTCAAGACAAGCAACCAACGATCCCAACATATCAACATCAAAATAACGAAATTTCAAACAATTAAACAAGTAAAGGAAAACTTAGACACATGATTATCTTTCCCCCCTGACTTAATTTGTTTTGTCCCAAAACGTATGTCGAATTTAAAAACAAATAGAGGGAAAAGGAATACTCCCCAATCTAGTGGCAACCACGACCACGATCATGTCAAGACGAGCCCGGGTGAAGGTAAGAAATATTTGATCAGAATTCGAATCTGTTCAGAGAAAAATAAAATAAAATTAAGCATTTGATAAAATAAAAATAAAATAAATGGAACGAAATAAATTTGGCTAAAAATAAAGAAAAATTAAAATGAAAATAAAACAAAATGGGTTGCCTCCCATCAAGCGCTTTTGTTTAATGTCGTTAGCTCGACGACCTACTTCAGACTACAGGTTCTAAGAGAAATACTTCTTCCACTTCTACTAAGAATTTCCTTATGAGAAATTTTACGATTGTATAATTCTTTTATTTTCTCCTTGTAGAATTTGACATTCTCATAGGTTATTCTTCGGGTCTTTTTTAGCTATGACAACTTATCTGAAATAATCGGTTAAGTATCATTTTCTTCTAAAAAGGAACTGTTTAAGTTTTTCGACATTTATTTCAGTTTTATCTCAGGTGCCTGT
Organism: Hibiscus syriacus; assembly: GCF_006381635.1. NCBI lineage: Eukaryota > Viridiplantae > Streptophyta > Magnoliopsida > Malvales > Malvaceae > Hibiscus > Hibiscus syriacus. The sequence continues at coordinate 5,270,532 of NW_024061783.1, forward strand.
AAAACAGAGGGCATAACATTAGACTTAGCAGGAATCAATTTTAGATCGGCACAATCTGAAAATATTTTTTCAACTTCCTGATTTCCTTATCATGATCTTCTAACTCCCTGCATAGATTAAAAGAAAAATTAGTTTCTACAAACTCATTTTCCAAACGATCAATAATACCAACATAATTTTTGCTCGCCACTTTGCTTGGTGTTTCATTTTCTTATACACATCAAATTTAACGGTCTCACCATCAAACTCCATGGTTAAACTTCCACTTTTTACATCAATCTTTGTGTACGCAATACTTATAAAAAGATGCTTGAATAGAATATCGAAAAAAGTGTTGGTGCGATCATTCTCCATGTCAATTACATAAAAATCAGTGGGAAATATTAAATAGTTTACCTCCACCAACACATTTTCCAAGAGTCTTTTCGGGTAAATGACAGATTTGTCGGCAAGCTGAATTGATATTTTTGTATCATTCAAGGGCTCACTAGTAATCATATTATAATCAGAGAGAGAAATTACATTAATTGGGGCTCCAATATCATACATGGCTCGTTTTATCCCAACTTTACCAATTTTACAGGGTATTACGAACATACTTTGGTCTTTCGGTTTTGGTGGTAACTTTTGCTAGAATACAGGTGAGACATGTTCTCCTAGATTTACCTTCTCAGTCTCGGTAAGCTTCCTCTTTGTTGTACAAAGGTCCTTAAAAAATCGGGCATATCTTGCAACCTTTCAGATAACCTCAAGGAGATGTATATTGATTTCCACCTTCTGAAATACGTCTAATATTTCCTTTTTCTCAGTTTGTTTATCCCTTTTTACTAACCTAGATGGAAAAGATGGTGGCACGTCATAGGGAGATAGTGTTGGATCTGTTTATACTTCGTCACTCTTCTTCTGGGATCCTGAATCTACAATATTCTTCCCTTTTTGGATTGCTTCATCTTTTGGAACAGGTGGCACCACTATTGTACCACTCCGAAGAGTGAGACGCTGACATTCTCTCTTGGATTTACATCGGTTTAAGAATGTAGTCTTCCTTGTAATTCTAATTTCCCCATTGTTTGAACTACTCGGCTCACTTGGTTATCCAACTCTTGAAGATGTGTCTCGGTTCTACTTTGTAACTTTTCCTGGGATGTAACCAGCTTTTCTTGTGAAATTGCTAACTTTCCTATGAGTTCCTCCAATGATGAGTTTTGCGTTTTTTGTTGAGGAGGAGGCCTTGGTTGATAAGTTGGACTTTAATTTGTCGCATATCTGAAGTTTGGGTGGTCTCGCCATCCTGGATTGTACGTATTTCTATATAGGTTGTATTGTCTTTGTGGAGGACCTGGAAAGTTCCCTACTACATTGATTTTTGCATTGCCTCATTCTTGAATCAGCGAGCACCAATCCATCAGATGATATAGCTTTATGCATATCCCACATGCTCTTGTTGCTCTAAATTTTCCTACAACAAATGAATGAACTACTTTAGTTAATTTATATAACTTATTTTCAAGGGAAAATGTACTTGTCTCGTGAACCCGTCGGCTGGGTTCACTTGAAAACTGTTGATAGTTTGTTGCCATTGTTGAAATCAATTCCCTTGCTGTTGTTGGGATCATGTTGACTAATGCTTGGTAAAAGGCCTTCATAAAAGTGTTGAAGTAATGTTTGCTCACTTAATCTGTGTTGCAGACAACGTGCGTAAAGCTTTTTAAATCACTCTCAATACTCATAAAGATTTTCTTCTCTCTTTAGTTAAATGGAAAGAATGCTCTTTCGTAACTCGCTTGCTTTAGCTGCTGTAAAGAACCTGTCAAGAAAAATTCGATTCATGTCAGCCCATTAATTAACTAAATTGGGAGGTAAATAAAATAACCAATCTTTAGCCAATTAGGCTAAAGAGAAAGGGAAAACTCTCAATTTAATATGATCTTCGGTAACTCCCTGTGGTTTCATTCTAGTGCAAACCATGTGTAATTCCAACAAGAATTTGTACGAATCTTTAGTGGGAAATACGTGGAAAGTGGGAAGAAGATGAATGAGCCTCGTCTTTAATTGAAACAGAGTCCTGCCACTAGATAAATTAATGCATAATGTTGTCTGAGTGACAGGAGTTATGGCTAGCTCTCGGATCATTTGTTCTTCTTCTATCATCGGAATGTTGTTTGAGTCTTCTTCAGTCTCCGGATTTGATTATGTTTCTGAACTCTACTCTTGTTCTTCTTATCTTTTTCACTTTTCTCGAAGCGTTTGTGCTTGGATTCTTCATGCTCGTGCTTCGATCTCCGGATCTAGATCTACTAATTCACCTGGGTTTCTTCTGGTCATAAATCAAAAACTAGAAAAATAAATTTGTACTTGTCGTTAGTCCCCGGCAACATCGCCAATTTGATAACCATCGTTTTGCTATCAAAATAATTCCGTCTTCTTCATTAAATAGAAAGGAAAATGTACTATAGAGAAACATGGACTATAGTTTTTGTTATTTAGTAAAAATGTTTCTTGATTTTAAAAGAAAATAGAGTTCCAGATAAAGTTGAAAAGATATAATAAAATAGATAATTATAATTTAAAAAAGGACAAATAATAAAATAATAAATAGTAATAGTCATAAATAAAAAAGGGGTTTTCAATTATTTAAAGAAATATAATTAAATAAAAATTAAATAAACAAATAAAAAAAATAACTAAATTGGGATAAAGAAAATTTATTGTGAAAATAGCCTCAGACTTCATCTTTGCCTCAAATTCCTCGGATCATCGAAACTGATTTTTATTTCAAGATTCATGTCGTCTTACAAGGACAATTCTTTGCTGCCAACTCGGATTATGTCGTTTCAACAATAGCTGATTCCGATCTCAGTTTCCTCTTAGAAAACAATTTTTGTAAGTATGTTCTCGGGATGTCGAATATGCTTCAATAAGTAAATCCTTCTTCAAGCATTAACCATAACAACATCCGAACCAATGTTGAAATCGTTTTGATTTGAAAAGTAAGCTTAGAAAACAGAGAGAAAATTCTAAAGCAATCTAAGTACCTTACAATTCTCACGTTTGGAATTGAGCCTTCGCTTTAGTCTTCGGCTTGAAAGAAAATTAGCTAAGCATGACCAATGTCATACTTAGCATATTTGAAAACGAGATTCGAAAGAAAAATAAAAGATTATGCGAAAATAGAGAGATGACTAGAGAGAAAAAGAAGATTTTATTCTCAGATGAGAGAGATATGTTTCTAGGCTTACCCTTAGAGGGTATTTATAGCCTTCAAATCTTAAATCCTAATTAAAACACTTAAAACTATTTAAATTAAAATACCTAAAAAATAATATTCTGAATCCTAATTAAAATACTAAAACCTATTTAAACTAAAATACCTAAAACAAAGATAAAATACAAAAATAATATACTAAAACATAATTAAAATACTAAAACCTATTTAAAATAAAATACAAAGATAAAATATAATGTTTAAAATATTATCCTAAACTTGAGTTTAATTCAAATCCGAATTTCATCCAGCTTTGATTTCGAAAATAAAAAAACTATAGAATTTTTTCCTTTTTGTGCAATTTCCAGAATATAACGTCCTGCACAGAAAATGAATCAAAACGAACAATTAAGGCAGAAAAACCAATGATTAAGGAGTAATTTAAAAGCAAAATATTAATTAAATTAAGCACTTATCAAGTTTAAACAGAACCATTTTATTCTTTTTCACAGTTGGAAATATGCTCCAACTTGGCATGAATTAAATTAAACTTTACTTCGTAAGTTCATGGAACAATATCGAAGACAATTACATATTTGATGTTATTATGTCTTATAATTCTTTGTTAACTGAAGCAAGTGAATATCTTTAACTGGACGGTGAGGATGAATGGGTCAATTGGAGGTAGTCATTCCAAATCCTAGCACTCTTTTTCTTGAATGTCTTCAACTTCATGTGTTTGACTACATGATTTTCAAGGGTCATCTTTACCAATGCCAAGTGGCATATTTTTTCCTAAAATAAGGAGTTCACTGCATCACTTGCTAGAAAGGCTCCCCTTTTCGAATATACTATCGAAACGTAAGGCATGCCTATTTTAGCTTTACAATTATTCTCCTTAATTATCCGATCATTCTTGTTTACGGCTATAACTACACCAATCGTTACGAACAAAACCACTAGGAAAGAAAAAGTATTGAGGCTTGTCATGTTGTCTTAAGAATGGTATTGTTCCTTTAGTGTGGCTCGCAAGATTAATTTCGAATGTGGTATACTACCAAGAAAACTATCATATATAGGTAGAGCTAAAGGACATGGGTATGAGAGGCGTTGTAAAAAAAACGTTCTATATTTTAGGTTGATTGCATTAAATGTTATTTACTAAAAAACAACGTTATAATTTAAAAACATACATTTAACCACCATTTGTTTATCCTTATGGAATTACTTGACCTATAGAATTGGGTTAAGCAATGGCATTTACATCTTGCATTTGATTCTCTATAAAAACGTGTTAAGGAAAATTATGTCCACAATAAACTACATACACTTTAATAAGGGAATACAATGATTGAAAAACAAAATATTAGTAATCTTGATTTAATAGAACATAGCTTTGATTATGGATTTTATATTTTTAATAATATTCTCGGAGCAATTTAAGTGAAGACAAAACTAAAAACTTTATACTTCTTATTAGAAATAGTAATGGATAAGTATCACCAAACAGAAATAATCACTTTAGGGCTCGACTTCTTTAGAAGATGCAACATAATTTTTAAAAACGACGTGAAGCATAAAATTGAATATATTTATTATTTTTAGAATTAATTTTAAAACTTAGCATATTTTGCTTATTAAAACTATAATGCGAGGTTTAAAAATTTAAAACTAATTTATTTTGAATAGTGAATGAAACTTTAACATAAGAGGAGTTGACTCGAACTGTCATTTAGCATTTATGATTCAAATACTATATTCCTATAGATATTTTTATCAATACTAAATGTACAAACAATTTTTGTTTTCGTATAACTTAACTTTTTATTATAAGGATAAGCTGAGAAGTATACCATCGTTACATTCCTACGTGCTTTTCTAATCTTGTCCTCCAATTATATTGAGAATTATTATTACTATTTTGTCGTATAAGAATAAAATTAATTTACATAATAGAAAAACATCAACTAGTAAATCTATTTTTAGTTTTTAAAATTTCTATTTCTTTAATACACCATGCTTAACTTGCATCATATAAATTGAAACATTTACCTTAAACAATTATTTTGAATTTTCAATTGTTTCAATGATCCTTTATTAGGTTATTTACCGGTCTTATATTGATTAATCATCTGAAAAATCTTTTAAAATAATAAACACCAGCTGTATATTTTTTAATAAGTACGAAACACAAAATTTGAAACTACCGATGGTCTAAAAAGTAATTCTATTATCTATAAATCATTGTATCACAAGCATAATTTGTTTATAAAAAAATGTGTTTATTAAAACAAATAAAAGCTACAAACATCTTGAATTTCAATAATATGGAAATAAGTTGTTACAATCATCCTTATTTCAAGTTTTTATGTATTTCAGATGATTTTTTCTTACTAAGGAACACAAAAATAATATAAATTAAAAAATAGAATCTTTTTCTTTCATAACGAAACTATTATTGAATCAAAATGTATAGTTGACTTCAAATTGTTTCGAAAAAACCACTTTTTGTAAGTAGAGAATATTTAAATTTTAATACTGATCAACAAATAATAGTAACAATAACTGGTCAAGATTCTTAATTTGTGACAATGATATCGCAATATTACAACATATTTAAAATTCTAGCACGAGGGATTATTTAAATTTCTCACTATTTCATGGAATTACTAATTTCATTTTATACGAATAAATCAGAAACATATAATCTTGATATTTGTGGACATAAAAATCTGTAACACCCCAAAGTAGGGGTCAAGTTACGAGTTCATGAAATTTATAGAAAAATATATAAAGTTACATGAATGCGGGGACCAAACCCATAATTAGACCATTTTTCTTTATTAGCAAAATTTAAACACCTTCATTAATTATGAACCTCGATAACTTAAATCCCTAAACCCCAAATTATCAAACCTCATCGACTTCCTTTAGCCACATTTTTCGGCCGCCTTCAGAGCCCATTGTCGTGGCCACCAAGTTTCCCATTGACCGGTGACTTCGACCCAACCCTTGATTCGTCGAGAAACGACATCATACACCGTGGATTAGTCAACGAAACAAACACCGTCGCTGAGAGTATATTCCCTGATTTTGACTGATCCACCCGTCGGTAAGCCTCACCACCATAGCCGTTGGACTCCCCAGCTTCGTGCGACCAAAACCTGATCAGATTCGTCGCCCCACCATTGCCTATTCCCTATCCGTAGTGGATAAGGGTTCAGTTATTTGTTTTGTTTTATTTTGGTTGGATTAGGGCTAATGTTTGAGTTGTTTTTAGCTTGTAATGGTGTATTGCTTCTTAAGGAAGAATCGGCCGGTGGAAATGGTATCTGTCACTGTCATACGTGCCGCCACACGCTGGCGATACATGTGGGGCTTGTCCACACTCCAAGTAAATATTAGGAATTGGGTCGACCCGGCTCGCCTGCCCCGACCAAGTCAAACCACAATTAGTTAACTCAGTTGAGTTAACTCACCGGGTCAACGGGTTGACTCAGACTCGTTGACTTTGGTCGAGTCAACCCGTTGACCGTTGACTTTGACTTAAACAAAAAATTTAATTTTTTTAGAAAATTCCTATTTTATGTTTTTCGACGTTATGAGTCCAATTCCGAAGTTCGTTTTGTCAAATTTGAACCCGGTAAACTGTTTTTCACTGATTAACTACCCGATTCGATCCATTTTTCACAATTAAGCTCCGTTTCTGAAGATTTTTATGTTTTTATGTATCTGAGGAATTATTAGAAATTGATTTCAAGTTCAAGAGTGATCGAATGGAGATTAATTGGTCGATCGATATGGCACAGAAATCGAGGTAATACATTACTATCTTTTCATGCTTTATGGAACATGTTGGTATTAGTAAATGTATGAATGAAAATGTTTGGTCTCAACTGGATAGTTAAATAATTCATACACTCGATCCGAATACGGTAAAAAGTCAGTAACTAAATAAAATTTTGATGGCTTGAACAAGAAATTAGAAGTTTGATAAAGAATTATGTATCCTTGTTAAGAGTTCTAATACCAAAATTACCTGGTTAAGAAATTATGAAAATGCCCTTGAGAGATAAAAATAGTCCGAGTTGACCCCGAATAAGAAAGTACCCTGAGAATTCATACCTAACCCTATAAATTACTAATTTAATTGTTAATATCCTACTATGGTACAAACAATTCCTGATAATCCATTCGTAACATTTCAGAAGGCGACCCGAAAATCTTTGAGTTATTAGTAAATACCTGAAGAATAATTTATTGAGGGTGCTCTTTTGTCAGAATCTTTCGAAAAGACTGAAATAGATTATAAGTTTGAATTAAATAGTAAGATCAGACGGAAGGAAATGATTGAAATATCCTAGATCTGTAAAAATGACCAAAATACCTCTGGAGTACAAATGACCCAAGAATATCACCAAACCCATGAATGATTGAATGCCCTGGAAGGGCAATGAATTGACCAGTCAACAAGTATCAGTTCAGGGAGTTGTTCAGCTTGAGTTGTTTGATAATACGATTGATCTACATAGATGGTAAATGTTATGAATATTTGTTCTCCCTTATCAGCTTAAATCAATCCGGTCATATGTGAAAACACAAGTAACTCAGATGCAAAGAATTTCTGAATACCATTATGATTACTTATTTCCTTATAAAAACGTCAGAATACTATATGATCCTAATAAATCACATTCTAAATAACTGATGATTACATCAGCTAATGAACTCTTATGGTAGTGATTCTAACTTTCGGCATTCTATCGGTATATTGAAGATCCTGTTTCTCTACCCGATAAGATTATCCAATATCTCTGAACCATATCTGGAACCTCTAGTATGTTCACTGATCACAAAAATGTTTTCTCTGATTTTTGATATCTCTATTTACTGAATGAAAATATTTTATTTGGGATACTTTGGGATATGGTATGAATACTTTGTTAGGTTCAATCCCAGCGGTTAATTCCTTTTATAGGTTATGCATCGATTGATAATTCCTTACGGACCTAAGGTAACCCTTGGGTAGACTCTGAGGCCCCGAGAATCTTTCTTGGGTAGGCTCTCAGGTCCCAAGGTTCCCCCTTAGGTTATGCAGTCCTGGGGAGCTGCATATGAAACTTGGTTGGAGGGACTATTATGGTTTTGAAAATATTTTTTAAAATGATATGTACATTTTCACTGGTTTTGTGGGAACACACTAGATAACCTATTCTGATCTCCTGAGCCCAGTCATCCAAAATATTTCCCTTTGAACTGCAAGTTTACTGTCTGTTACTATCTGAGATATTAACGGGACTTCAACTTAGCCTAAAAATATATAGATGTCTGAACTAATCAGGAAACCTATGCTTATATGTCATTTGCATGTTCTTCAACATCATCTGGTAGTTCTGTATTAATGAGCTTTCCAAAGCTCACTCTGTTACTCTCTATTCCAGGTTAAAAGAATTGTATCAGTGCAACTATCAAGATCAAGGAGTTCCTTTAGTGTTGCTGGCAGAATATGGTAAATGTGATTTGGGGTCATGTAGGTTGTATTTTGTTTTATATACGAGTCTGAAGATCTATTTTATTTCTGAATACTGGTAAAGTTTACTTTTATATTTATAATTTATTTTATGATTTTACATGTTTTAATAAATTGTAAAAATTTTCTGAGATTTTTACGGTGGCTTGCTCTAGTGGCCCTAATGTGACATCCAGATCGGGTCACTCGCATTGGTCTGGGGGTGTTACAAAATCACACAATAAAAACTTTAATACTTAACATGGAATGGTTTGTAGTTTTAACTACAAAAGTATAAGATATTGTTTATGGCCACATAGAGATGTTGTTGACATATAAATATTATATTATTAAGTAAAAGTTTCAAGAGAACCATTTTATTCTTTTTCATAGTTGCAAATATGCTCGAACTTGGCATTAATTAAATTAAACTTTACTTTGTAGGTTCATGGAACAATATCGAAGAATTAAACTTTACTTTGTAAGTTCATGGAACAATATCGAAGAAAAACTTACATATTTGATGTTATTATGTCTTATAATCCTTTGTTAAATGAAGCAAGTGAATATCTTTAAGTGGACGGTGAGGGTGAATGGGTCAATTAGAGGAAGTCATTCCAAATCCTAACACTCTTTTTCATGATTGTCTTCGACTTCACGTGTTTGACTACATGAATTTCAAGGTTCATTTTTACCAATACCAAACACACTTTTCCTTAAATAAGGAGTTCACTACAACACTTGTTAGAAACTCTCCCCCTTTTCGAATATACTATCGAAAACTTCCATGACGCAAGGCATGCCCATTTTAGCTTTACAATTATTCTCCCTAATTATCCGATCATTCTTATTTACGACATCACTACACTAATCGTTATGAACAAAACCACTAGGAAAGAAAAAGTATTGAGGCTTGCCATGTTGTCTTGAGAATGGTATTATTCATTTAGTTTGGCTCTCAAGATTAATTTCGAACGAGGTATGTTATAAAGAAAACTATCATTTATAGGTAGAGTTAAAGGACATGGGTATGAGAGGCCTTGTAAAAAAAGCATTTTATATTTTAGGTTAATTGCATTAAATGTTATTTATTACACGACGACGTTATAATTTAAAAACATACATTTAACCACTATTTGTTTATCCTTATGGAATTACTTGAGCTATTGAATTGGGTGAAGCAATGGCATTTACATATTGTATTTGATTCTCTATAAAAATGTGTTAAGGAAAATTATGTCCACAATAAACTACAAACACTTTAATAAGGGAATACATTGACTGAAAAACAAAATATTAGTAATCTTTATTTAATAGCACATAGCTTCGATTATGGATTTTAGATTTTTAATAATTTTCTCGAAGCAATTCAAGTGAAGACAAAACAAAAAACCTTTATACTTCTTACTAGAATTAGTAATGGATAAGTATCACTAACCAAAAATAATTACTTAGGGCCTGATTTCTTTAAAAGATGCAACATAATTTTTAAAAACGATGTGAAGCATAAAATGAAATATATTTATTATTTTTAGAATTAATTTTAAAAGTATGCATATTTTCCTAATTAAACTATAATGTAAGGTTTAAAATTTTAAACTAATTGATTTTGAATAGTGAACAAAACTTTAACATAAGAGGAATTGACTCATACTATTAATTTAGCATTTACGATTCAAATACTATATTCCTATAGATACTAAATGTACAAACAATTTTTGTTTTCGTATAACTTAACTTTTTTTGTTATAAGGATAAGCTGAGAAGTATACTGATCGCTTGTGAATGTATATGCTAAGGCAAGCTAATCTGTGCAAGTATACACAATTGATGCAAGTAATATAGCAGTGAGTGAGTATCGTCTCCACATGGATTGGATTAGAAATATCTTTTCATCACAACTAGAACTAATGCCACAAATTAATCCTACTACGTATTAAAGCTAAGAACTACTATTAAGGAGCTAAGAATAATGATTCAATGATTTCAGACAAGTGTGGTCGAGACAAAGAAAATATGCAGATAGATAAAACAAAACAAAACAACTATTGGATTAAATATAATGCAAACAACCTCACATATTCATACGTGTCTCGGAGCACTGATACTAAACCATTGTCTCGGCAACAATTATTTTAAGCCCAGAATGAATTATTATGACTCACTAAACTACCCGTCAGGAATACTAGGTATTCTTAGACGGTTGCTATGGCAATACCTCTCTGTGTTAACTATAGACGTTGTCTTAACCTACTCTAGCCTTTATCCCTTTTAGTCATTTGAAACTCACTCGTTATCTCTATGGTAGACAAGTTAGAACTTCACCATCCCAGATCATTCCTTCGCTCAAATTGATCTCTCTTAATTCTCTCGAATCCAATAATCACTTTCTAGATAAAATGCTATCTCTTGATGCTCTTACAATGCCCATACATAATTCATCATTCATAAACATAAAATATTGTTCAGAAAAAATAAAGTTTAACATCAAGTAAATCATTCATGGTGTTATCAAATATTATCCAAGATTAAATCGTTTAATACAATCCCAAATAAAATAAGAGTTTAAGAACAAATGAAGAACGACTCCCAAAATCGGGGCTCTGTCGCGACAATCCTAATCAGCACCATGCTTGCCTTGGTAATCACCCTCTCTCGAGGCCTGATCACTGCTCTGCTATCATTTGGAAATGGAGGACACCAAGGAAGACTGCGGGTAGACGGATGGAAAGCACTGTAGTTGCTTGCTCATGCCTAAGGTAAACCTCTTCTTTTTTCTTCATGGCCCTTTTATTTTTGCGGCTACACCTGGTAATTATAAGGAGAATCTCGTAGGGCTTTGCATGCTTTTGGAGTTTCCTTAATTAGCCATTACTAATTTCCCAAACTTAAAAAGGAAAGGCGGCTGGCGGTTCTCAGGATCTTCAAGGCTTGCTTGCACGTGAAGCAGGTCATCCAGCTGGCATGTGACATAGGCGGTTTCACCAAATTTGCTTCAGACTTCTTTAGATAAATCTTTCCTCGGTGAGATCTCCTCACGTTCTCATCTGCTCCATTGGCCTTTGCAACTTTTCATTGTCATGACTAAAATGTTCTTCCTCTGTAGAATTCCTGCACAAACCCAACTCAAACAACTCCTCCTCCTCAGCAGCATCAGTTAAGCCAAATAAATCTTGCCTAGGCAAAACTTATCCACAACAACCCATATGTAACTAAGTGCAACTAAAAATATAGTGCATACTTTGTTTAGACGAGCAATAACTTAAGTGAAAAGACCAAAATTTAAGTCGTTTTACGGAGTTATCACACCCCCAAACTTAAACTATTGCTTATCCTCAAGCAATGGATAATATATAGAAGAAAATCAAAATTGTCATGGCAAAGCAGTATCAAGAACATCATCAGGTTTGAGATTTTAGCCCTCAGTAAAAATTTATGGCCTCAACATGTTCGACAGTCATATTAGTCAAGTCCCTTCCTTAGTCAGGATCCTTTTCTATTGTGTGTACGTGATTGTAACCAAACTATGCATAGAGGTAATTAGAAAACTTAAAGTAAGCACTTCTAGGTTGTCAAGGCAACAAATTATTCATCAGGCTTAGTTTATACTCCTAGTTATTTATCAACTTTTATTCTCTTTATTACACTTTTTTATATATATAGGGGAGTCAGCTCATCACAACTACCATTCCATACTCTAGGTGAAAGGGAGCATACCTTTTACCCCCAAGCTAGTCGGGCAGAGTCATCCTGTGACTACTTTCATTCATTTATATACCTTGGCTACTCTTAATTTCTTTTGGAGTTTTTATTATTCATGCCTTTGTACAGAGGAGTGTCCCTTTGTATATTTTGAGTTTTCAAGTTTTTAAACACTAGAGAGTTTTTACCGTACCCTTAGAATATTTTTGAAGTCTCGGCAATTAGAAAGTTATTTCTTAAATATTTTACAGATTACCTAGAGCAAAGATAACCTACAATCGTGTTTATAAGTTTCAAAGGATCAAGCCTAGGGTTGGTTCTCTTCTTCAGACAATCTTTACAATAATTCTGGCATAGGCAATAAAATTTTGCATTAATCATTGGTCATCCCTAATTCATTCCTAACAATAATCCTATCCTAATTATGTCATGACAACCAAAATTTTCAACCAATTAACATCAATTACTATTTAACAAAGTATGGCAGAATGGACAACACCTCCCCCAAACTTGAGGGATGCATCATCCTCAATGCATCATCCTCAATGCATCATCCTCAATGCATCATCCTCAAAGCCTGGTGGTGTGGCTTGACTGGACGCCCTCGTGCGGCGTCATTTGGGAGGGAAAGGGCTATCGGATCCCAAGTCTATTACTTATGGCTGAGAAGGAGACGGTTGAAGTATACGGACCGCCGTTCTCTTGTATCACTTCTTGCTGGTCGAAGCTCAGGTTGGAGTGGATTGCTCGATCGCGAGAGTCGATTGTGCTGGAACTAGTTGTGGACTAGGAGCTGCTATTGGGGCTGGTGGTGTTGATCGAACTGGGGATAAAATAGGATCCTGCTCAGCTTGCTTTGGTGTTGGCGTGAAATCTTCATCAGTGAAGAAATGGGGTGGAGTTCACTACTATTTTCGGTGGTGGAGAATGATGAGAAACTGAGGAACTCCTCGGTGTCACTGTGGCTTTCTTCTGGTATGGGTGGGACATGGGTTGCCAATGCTGGCACATTGGTGGGCACCTCTGGTGGAACGTCTGGAGGGATATAAGATGTCCAGGCATAGAATGTATTACCCCCCGCATTGTAGTTGAGGATGACACTGGGGAAGGTTGGCAGTCTAATCATTATGGTTGGGAGAAACTCCTTGATAAAGGCATTAAGTTGCATGTCCCTTGCCTTGCCGTATTCAAAGTAATTTTCATGTGGTCCTCCAGGCGCCTGATCTTTTCACGCGTATCACGCGTGTACGTGACCACATCGATCATTCTAGCCACGACAACCGATTTTTCTCCTCACACCAGACCCTCTTTTGGGATATCATCATTAAAACTCATCAACTCGGGGACCTTTTTTTTTATAATACCCTCATTGGGTTTGATGAAGTCATCGAATGGTTCCTTAGGAACCTTTTTCTTTCTGTACAGTGCGGTTATAAGGTTTGGGAACAGTAGGTTACCACGGTTCTTCTTAGCACAGCCATGGATCTTCTCAAAGATGATTTCACCCACATAAATTGTCCTACCGTATATGATCTGATGTAACAACATCATTCGCTTGAAGATGATACTGGTATTGTGGGACGTTAGCATCAGCTTGCCTTTAAGAAAATGGTTCCACAGTTTCACATGTGGTTTGAGGGCTCGGTGATCTACTCACTTTCTTGTGGGGGCATTCCCTTCGAACTTGGCCCACCCAAAACATAAATCCTGTAGAACTCCACTATACGTTTCTTGATCTACCTCGGCCACAAATCTTTTGTGCTGGTCATCCACTTTCCCCAACTTAAAGTATTTGTTAAGTGTATAAGGGGAAAAGCGAATGAGTTTTCCTCGAACATATACCGTGTGGTTAGAGGTATCCCTGAGGTGGGCATAGAACTCCCTCATCATTATTGGTGCTACGGCGTTAGGATTACGATCAAACTTCTCCCAGTTATGCTTCTTTATGACGTCCATCACCTTAAGGCCAAATTACTCTTCTCACTCGGCTGGAAAAATGAATCCATCTTCCAAATAAACTTGGTGTTGCTGAATGGTTTTAAAGTGTGCCTCTTCTTCGGCTGTTTGGAAATGTTCGAAACTCTATCTGGGGGCTAGGGCCGGTCTCGATCTCATTATTTTTCTTAGCTGATTTTAGTGGTGGCAATGGGGAGGTATTTTGAGAGAAAGAAAAGAAATTTTCTAGTTTGTAAAGAAAGAAGGAAACACGATGAAGATGAAGAAGAATGTGTAGTTTTTCTTGAAAGTGATGAGTGGTTTCGGGGCATTTTGGTCTTTGCACGGTGGGGAAATAATTTCTCACTAAATGAGAAATATTTGATAAGACATAAAGGGAAATAAATGATTTCTTTCCCTCTTTATTATGCCGGCAAATCACGTACCCTAGGGCTTCTTTTTTCTTCTTCTTTATGCATGCTTCAACTCCCGATTCTGCCACGTGTTCCTTACTCGCATACAATATGAAAGAAGAAAATAATAAAATAAAACGGATTAAAGCATAAAATAACTTAACTTATATATGTACAGAATTCAGATTTTCGTTGCCTAGGCAACTAATATTTGATCAATTAAGAAAAGCAAACTCTTGGGCATCAAGTGCCAACGATGTCAGTTTGTCATGCATGACTGAGGCTCCTTTGTACTCCTTGAGTCTCTGCCCGTTCACTTTGAAGATGGAACCATCGTTTTGGTTCTGAATTTCAATTGGTCTAAAGTCATGGACTTTATGTACGATGAATTGTCATGACCATCGTGATTTTAGCTTGCCTGGGAATAACTTAAGGCGTGAATTGTAGACCAGTACTTGTTGTCCAGAATAAAATTGCCTCGGCAATATTTTTCTGTCATTCCATCATTTTGTTTTCTCCTTATAAAGGCGGGCATTCTTGTATGCATGTGCTCTAAATTCATCCATCTTGTTCAGTTCCAATAGTCTTCTTTCTCCATAAAGCTGAGAATCCATGTTTATCTTTTTGATGGGCCAATAATCTTTGTGTTCGAGTTCAATCGGTAGATGACATTCCTTTCAATAGACTAGCTTGAACGGGGACATTCCCAGCAGTGTCTTGAATACTGTGCGATAAGTCCATAGTGCTTTATCTAGCTTCAGCGACCAATCTTTTTGACTTGGGTTGACCATTTTTTCAAGGATCTACTTGATTTCTCGGTTAGATACTTCAGCTTGTCCATTCGTCTGAGGGTGATATGCCATAGCAATTCTATGTCGTACTTCATATCTTTTCAGTGCTTTGGCAATCAATTTATTATCAAAATGTGTCCCTTCATCGCTAATGAGAGCTCGTGGTGTTCCAAAGCGGGTGAATATATTTTTGTACAAAAACTTCAACACCGTCTTGGAATCGTTCTTAGGTGTTGCAATGGCTTCAAACCATTTTGGTACGTAATCCACTTCCAAAAGAATGCACATATCTCCAAATGATGTTTGAAAAGTTCCCATGAAATCTATTCCCCATACGTCGAAAAGTTCGATCTCCAGAATGTTTTGCCATGGCATTTTATGCCGTTTCAAGATGTTTCCTGTACGTTGACATCTGTCACATGACTTATAGAATTCATGCGCATCTTTGAACAGGGTTGGCCAATAAAATCTCGACTGAAGAACTTTTGTTGTTGTTCTCATCCCACCAAAATGCCCTCCATATGGTGATGAGTGGCATTGAAGTAGGATATCTTGTTGCTCTTCTTCTGGAATGCACCTTCGGATTATTTGATCTCCACACTGCTTGAATAGAAATGGTTCATCCCAGTAGAAATGTCACACATCATGTCAAAATTTTCATTTGCCCTAGCTAGATAAATCAAGAGGAACAATACCACTAACAAGAAAATTAACGGTGTCAGCATAACACGGTGCAGCCGTGACAAATAGTATTTTCTCATCAAGGAAATCCTCTTTAATATGTGATGTCAGGACATTCAGGTTTGTTATGTAGCCTAGACAAATAGTCTGCCATTTGATTTTCTATACCTTTTCTACATTGATCTCTAAATCAAATTCTTACAGTAATAATATCCACTGAATTAGTCTAGGTTTTGCATATTTTTTATTAATATGATATTTAATAGCTAAGTGATATGTGTGCACAATTACCTCAGTTCCTATTAGATATGGCCTAAACTTATCGAATGCAAATACTACTGCTAAGAGTTCTTTTTTAGTGGTGGTATATTTCACTTGAGCATCATTAAGTGTTCGGCTTGTATAGTAGATAACATGAAAAATTTTACTTTTTCATTGCCCTCGCACTGCTCTGACTGCATAGTCACTGGAGTCGCACATAAGCTCAAATGGTTCATTCCAGTCTGGTGGGATAACTATTGGCACTGTTGAAAGCTTTTTCTTTAAATCTGTGAAGGCATTCAAACAATCATTAGTAAACTCAAATCGATGATTTTGTTGAAGCAAAGGACATAAGAGTTTAGAGATTTGAGAAAAGTCTTTTATGAACCGCCTATAGAATCTTGCATGTCCAAGGAAACTGCGTACACCTCGCACATTTGTAGGTGGGGGAAGATTTGCAATTGCATCCACCTTGGATTTTTCGACTTCGATGCCATGGCATGAAATTTTGTGTCCCAACACTATTCCTTCAATTACCAAAAAATGGCATTTTCCCAATTTACTACTAGGTTGGCTTATTCACAACGTTTCAACACCTTGGATAAATTGTCGAGGCATCGGTCAAAATTATCACCCGAAATGGAGAAGTCGTCCATAAATATTTCCATGTACTCTTCTACCAAATCTGGAAAGATTGCCATCATGCATCGTTGGAATGTAGCTGGAGCGTTACACAGTCCAATCAGCATTCGCCAAAATGCATAGGTACCATAAGGGTATGCGAACATTATTTTCTCTTGGTCTTCGGGTGCTATGGCAACTTGGTTATACCCCGAGTATCCATCGAGGAAGCAATAAAGTGCATTTCCTACTAATCTATCCAATATTTGATCGATGAAAGGGAGGGGAAAATGATCCTTCTTTGTGGCTTTGTTGAGCTTCATATAAATCCATGCATATGCGCCAGCCCGTGACTGTTCTCGTGGTGAGTAACTCATCATGCTCGCTTTTAACCACAGTTACACCAACTTTCTTTGGCACGCATTGGAATGGGCTAACCAATGAACTATAGGATATAGGATAAATCAGTCCCGTATCTAGCCATTTTATCATTTCCTTCATGACTACCTTCTTCTTGATCGGGTTGAGCCGTCTTTTGGGTTCCCCCGAGGTACTGTGGCTATCTTCAAGATTGATTTTGTGTATGCATATGGTTGGACTGATTCTTTTCAAGTCTGCCATCGTCCATCCTATAGCTTTTATGTGCTGTGATAAAACACTCAACAAACTCTTCTCCTGTTCGGAGGTTAGGTTGGCAGAGATTATCACTGGTAAAGTTTCATCAACTCCTAGATAAGAATATTTCAAATGTGATGGTAAAGTCTTAAGCTCCAATTTTGGTGCATGATGTGAAGATGACTTTTGAGATTTAACTTCATCATAATCTAAAGGTTTGAATTTCATACATGACCTATGAAGACATCTCAATTGGTCATTTGTCTTTCTTTCGCATCTTGCCTTGGTATCGCTTTTAGGGTGTTCAATGTGCAGATTTTCGTTGTCATGGCCATGATTGTCAGAATCGTCTTCTGAAAATATTTCATCGGGGCCAAAGTTTTCTGCTTCATGTATGTCGGTTATAGGTTCATGGTACAAATTATTGTACTCATCGAGCCTTAGGGATTCACCTCGTCCCAGGATTGCCTTTTCTTCAATCTTATTAATACATTGGCATTTCTCTGATCGTCTGTGTTTTTCATAGAGTTGAATACATTGATCGTGACACTTTGCTCGCCAACTCTCATGGTGAATTCTACCTTTTCACAGTCTATTAGGATTCTGTATGTGGCTAAGAATGGGCGTCCCATAATGATTGGTGCGTTTTCATCAGCTTCACAATCCAGAATGAGAAAATCCACTAGAAATACGAATTTATCTACCTTTTCTATGACATCTTCAATTTTGCCCTCGGGTCACACATAAGACTGATTAGCCAACTGTAGAATAACCGAGATGGGATGGGCGTGATACCCGTCTAGTTTCATGAATATCGATTTTGGTATCAAGTTTACACTTGATCCCAATTCAATGAGAGATCATCCGATGAAATCATTACAAATGGAACATGGTATTACAAAGTTTCCAGGGTTTTTTTGCTTTGGTGGGAGTTTGCTCACTACCGAGCAGATTTCTGGTGCCGTTGCGATATGTTCTACCTTCCTTTTCTTTGTAACAATTTCCTTCAGATACTTGGCATATGAAGGTATTTGCTCGATTGCTTCTAGTAGGGGCACATTGATATACAACTGGTCCAGAATATCAACGAATTTCTTGAACTAGATATCATCATCATGTTTCTTCAACCGTTGAGGGAACGGTGGTGGAGGTCTCACATCAACTACTGATGGTTCAGGGAAATTTATGGCTTGATTGTTGTTGTTCCCTTGATTATTGCACAAAAAATTTGGGTGATGTCTCCAACTAGGGTTGTACGTGTTCAAATATGGATTATTGTTTTTCTGATTGTAGTTGCCCAAAAAATTAGTTGACTCATGGTTTTTAGGACATTCACTCTCATGACGGTTGCCTTGACAGAATAGGCACACATTATTGGTCGCCTTGACTTCACTTACCTCATTAGGATGTTGCAAATTTTTCAACATATTGGTTATGGCAAAAAGTTGGGCTGCTACCGAATCTTTGCATTCTAATTTATATGCTCCAGACGTTTTTCTGTCGGTTCCCAATCTTGCACTTGTAAATTGATAGTCATTATTTGTTATCCTGTCGATGATGTCAAAAGCTTCCTCGAGTGATTTGTCCAGTAGGGTGCCATTTACTGAGGCATCTAACATCATTCGAGTTAGTGTGTTAACTCCATTGTAAAACATCACCACTTGCGTCTAATCATGAAATCCATGAATAACACATTTGCGAAGTAAACTTTTATACCTATCCCAATATTCGTACATTGATTCATCATCGCCTTTGCGAAAACTCGCAATGTCATTCCGAAGCTGTGTATTCATAGTGAGAGGATTATATCGGAGTAGGAAACTCTTGCATAAATCTGCCCATGACTCCATTGATCCGGAAGGAACTCTGCTGAGAAAAGCTCTTGCTCTATCACGTAAGGAGTAAGGAAAAAGCTTCAGTTTGATCACATCTTCATGTACTCCTTGTTGTCTAAATGAATCACATACTTCAAGGAAAGTAAACACATGTTGTATAGCGTCTTCATTGGGTGTACCACTAAATTGGTCGATAGAGTTCAACATATTAAACATCACCGGTTTGAGTTCAAAATGAGTGGCTTGTATCTCAGGTGCCACTATGCCAGGATTGAGGTCATCGAGAATTGGGTTCAAATGATCTCGTATCGCTCTTGGTCTTGCAACTTGATCTCCTAAATCTCCCAGGTCATTTTGCATTTGATTTAATTGTTCTCTGGTTCTTTGGGCACATAACCTTTGTCTGAACGATTGCTCAACTTTGGGGTTGAATGGTTCCAAAGGCTTGCCAGGAGATCTCAAGGTCATACAACAATAAAAACCTATAAAAGAAAATAATAAACTACGTTAGAGTAAATAATTATAAATGACACAAAGAACTTGTTATGGCTAGAAATTTTGTCAGTTGCCAATCCCCGGCAACGGCGCCAAAAACTAGATCGTTTGTGAATGTATATGCTAAGGCAAGCTAATCTGTGCAAGTATACACAATCGATGCAAGTAATATAGTAGTGAGTGAGTATCGTCTCCATAGGGATTGAATTATAAATATCTTTTCACCACAACTAGAACTAATGCCACAAATTAATCCTACTAAGTATTAAAGCCAATAACTAATATTTAGGAGATAAGAATAATGATTCAATGATTTTAGACAAGTATGGTCGAGACAAATAAAATATGCAGACATATAAAAAAAAGTATTGGATTAAATATGATGCAAACAACCTTACGTATTCAGACGTTTCACAGAGGGCTGATGCTAACAACAATTATTTTAAGCCCAAAATAAATTATTATGACTCACTAAACTGCCCGACAGGATTACTAGGTATTCTTAGACTGTTGCTATGGCAATACCTCTCGGCGTTAACTATAGACGTTATCTTAACCTACTCTAGCCTTTATTCCTTTTAGTCGTTTGAAACTCACTCCTTATCTCTAAGGTAGACAAGTTAGAACTTCACCATCCTAGATTCATTCCTTTGCTCACGTTGATCTCTTTTAATTCTCTCGAAATCAAGAATCACATTCTAGACAAAAGGCTATCTGTCGATGCTCTTACAATGCCAGACATGTTTTACCGAAACCCCAGGCGATCTCTCGATGCTCTTACAGTGTTAAGGCAAAATATTTAAACTATGAGCAAAACAGTCATAAGAAAACATAATTCATCATTCATAAACATAAAATATTGTTCAGGAAAAACAAAGTTTAACACCAAGTAAATCATTCATGGTGTTGTCAAAGATCATCCAATATTAAATCGTTTAATAAAACCCCAAATAAAATAAGAGTTTAAGAACAAAGGAAGAACGACTCCCAAAACCGAGGCTCTGTCGCGGTAATTCTGATCAGCACCACACCTACCTTGGTGATCACCCTCTCTCGAGGCCTGATCACCACTCTGCTATCGTCTGGCTATGGAGGACACCAAGGAAGACTGGGGGGTAGACGGAGGGAAAACACTACAGTTGCTTGTTTACGCCTAAGGTACAACCCTTCTTTCTTCTTCCATGCCCTTTTCTTTTTGCGGCTACGCCTGGTAATTATAAGGAGAATCTCATAGGGCTTTGCATGCACGTGAAGCAGGTCATCCAGCTGACATGTGACATAGGCAATTTTTCCACATTTACTTCAGACTTTTTCAGATAAATCTTGCCTCGGCGAGATAAATCAGCTCCTCACGTTCTCATATGCTCCATTGGCCTTTGCAACTTTTCATTGTCACGACTAAAATGTTCTTCCTCTGTAGAATTCCTGCACAAACACAACTCAAACAACCCCTTGTCCTCAGCAGCATCAGTTAAGACAAAAAAATCTTGCCTAGGCAAAACTTATCCACCACAACCTATTTGTAACTAAATTCAACTAAAAATGCAGTGCATACTTTGTTTAGACAAGCAATAACTTAAGTGAAAAGACTAGAATTTAAGTCTTTCTACGGAGTTATCATATACCATCGTTACATTCATACGTGCTTTACTAATCTTGTCCTCTAATTATATTGAGAATTATTATTACCATTTTGTCGTATAGGAATAAAATTAATTTACATAATAGAAAAACATCAACTAGTAAATCTATTTTTAGTTTTTAAAATATCAATTTCTTTAATACACCGTTCTTAACTTACATCAAGTAAATGGTCAGAATTCTGCTGTTTTTTTAATTTCAAAATCAAAGTTGGATTAGTGGGCATGAATTCGGACATGCAACATCCGACGAGGCGATGACGTCAGCACCTTCTAGAAGATCTAGACAGCGTTTCTAGAAGCACGAATGGATTGGCCGCACGTTTCTGGAATTCGAATTTGGATTAAACTCAAGTTTTAGGATAATATTTTAAACATTATATTTTATCTTTGTTTTAGGTATTTTAGTTTAAATAGGTTTTAGTATTTTAATTAATTTCTAGGATATTATTTTTATATTTTTGTTTTAGGTGTTTTAGTTTAAATAGTTTTAAGTGTTTTAATTAGGATTTAAGACGTTTTAGCTTGTTTTTAGGAATTTGAAGGCTATAAATACCCTCTAAGGGTGAGCCTAGAAACATATCTCTCTCATATGAGAATAAAATCTTTTTTTTCTCTCTTGCTCTCTCTATTTTTCGCATACCTCCTTTAATTTTCTTTAAATTTCATTTCCAACAATTGCTGAGGATGACTTTGGTCATGCTTAGCTAATTTTTTTCAAGCCGAAGACTAAAGCGAAGGCTCAATTCCAAATGTGAGAATTGTAAGGTACTTAAATCACTTTAGATTTTTCTCTATGTTTCTTGAGCTTACTTTTCAAATCAAAACGATTTCGACATTGTTCCGGATATTGTTATGGTTAACTTTTTAAGAAAGATTTGCTTATTGAAGCATATTCGACTTCCCGAGAACACACTTGGCAAAATTGTTTGCTAAGAGGAAACTGATATCAGAATAAGTTATTGTTGAAATGACTTAATCCGAGTTGGCAGCAAAGAATTGTCCTTGTAAGCCGACATAAATCTTAAAGTAAAAATCTGTTTCGATGATCCGAGGGATTTGAGGCGAAGTTGAAGTCTAAGGCTGCTTTCACTATAAGTTTTCTTTATCCAAATATATTTATTTATTTTTTATCTCATTATAATTCTTTAAATAATTTAAAACGCCCCTTTTATCTTTATTACTATTTTTAATTCATTATTTATTATTTTATTATTTTTCCTTTTTTATTTATAATTATTTATTTTTTATACCTTTTCAACTTTACCTGGAATTCTATATTTTCCTAAAATCAAGAAATAGTTTTACTAAATCACAAAAACCATAGTACTTGTGGATCGACCCTGATTTTCTATATGACCTTTTCCTTTCTATTTAATTAAAAAGCCAAAATTATTTTGATAACAAAACGATGGTTATCAAATTGGCGCTGTTGCCGGGGACTAACGACAAGTACTGGCTTATTTTTCTATTTTTAGATTTATGACCAAGAGAAACCCAGGTGAATTAGTTGATCTAGATCCGGAGATCGAAGCACAAGTACAATGAATCCACACACAAATGCTTCGAGAAAAGAGAGAAAGACAAGAAAAACAAAAGAAGAGTTCAGAAGAAAAATCAAATCCAGAGATAGTCTCTGAAGTATACGTGTACAACATCCCAATGGAAGAAGAAGAATAAACAATCCGAGAGCTAGACACAGCTCCTGTAAGTTTGTAACACCGCAATTTAGGGGCTAAATTTTAGAAATTATAAAGTGGTAAATTTAATTGGTATTTTGGAAGAAATTGAGGATTAAATTGTAAAATTTCAAAGTTTGCATACCATTTTAAGAACTGCAAGAAATTCAGTGACTAAACTCATGGTTTACCCATTTTTTATGGGATGAATTATAAACCCCTTCCCCAATTGTTTCTAAGTATTCTTCCCAGTTTCCCTTCCCCCGTCAAACCCTCTTTAAACTCCGATCTACTCACCGTCTGACCTCCGATCGATGAACTGAAACCACCATTGTGTTCGTTGTCGACCGGTGAACAAAACCCCTCAAACCTTTCGTCGTGAATCGTCGTAGTTCCTTGTTAATTTTAGTCGGAAGTATCATCGATATTAACTCGATTTCAGTTGGTTTTTCGTCGATTCACGACAATCCGTTTTCGACACCTCCTGCACCATTGTGTTTCTTTCATCGTTCCGAGTCCGTCGGTGTCCTCTGTTTCTTTGTCGTCGCCGGCGCGTAGATGGGTGAGAAAGTCAAAGTTTTCAATGTTTCAGAATCGAGCTCTCCGCCGTTCAAAATTGTGAACCGAGCTCGGTAAGTGTCTAAAAATGCCTTAAAATAATTATTAGGATTTTTTTCAGGAATTTTTCGACACCGTATCACTATTCACGCGCCGCCATTGCGCGTAGGGGGTGTTAAATTTGTAATTAATTTCTGTTAGGGTGATATTTGTGTAAAGTTTGGGTGTTAGTTTTGTATATATTTATAGAAGGTGGCTAATTTTGTAATTAAATTTTGTTAGGGTGATATTTGTGTAAAACGGTTGACTGTTGACCATTGGCCGTTGACCAGCACTGACCACTGTTGACCAGAACTTTGACCGGCGTTGAACGACCTTTGACTTTGACCAAGTATACCTATCTTAACGTTTTTCAAAGTCCTGAGTTCGATTCCGCAATCCGTTTTTCTAAATTCAGACCCGAAAGCATCGAAATTACCAGTAAAACCCATTGACTTTGACTTTGACCGAAAAATCAAAATTTTTGAAAAGTCATATTTTATGTTTTTGACGTCTCGAATCTATATTTGGGGTCTATTTCGCCAAACTCAAATCTGATAAGCTATTTTTGACTGATTTATCACCCGATTTGATCCATTTTTTAGAATTAAGCTCCGTTTTTATGTAATTTCTGTTGATATGAATCTAAGTAATTATTGGAAGTTGATTTCAATATCGAGGGCTTTCAAATGGAATTTAATGGTCGATCAGTATTACACAAAAATTGAGGTAATACATTACTACCTTTTCATGCTTAATGGAACATGTTGGTATTGATAAATGCATTTATGAATATGTCTGGTCTCATTTGGGTATTTAATTAATTCATACACTCGATATGGATGTAGTAAAAATTCGGTAAATGAATATGGCTCAGATGA
Source organism: Hibiscus syriacus (assembly GCF_006381635.1). Lineage (NCBI taxonomy): Eukaryota > Viridiplantae > Streptophyta > Magnoliopsida > Malvales > Malvaceae > Hibiscus > Hibiscus syriacus. Next base: position 5,295,392 of record NW_024061783.1, read on the forward strand.
CTGGTATAAGAAATGCATAGATTGTTAGAATTAAATTATGTGATTAGTGATAAAGGTATTATCATGGATTTGTAGCATATAATCAAAGGTTAAATGTTAAAGGTACTTGGATGGGAAATTATGAGAATACTCCGGTAGGGTAAAATTACGAAAATACCCTTATGTTGTAAAATGAAAAGAATTATTCCTAGAAGTTGGTTAATAACTCTGAAAAGACATATTGATCCGATAAATTTACAAATGTGCATAAGAAATGCTAGTTTTTCTTATAAAATTTGCATAACTGTTTTTAACCCCAAAAGCGTTTATACAATGTGCTAGAAGTCTGTTAAGAAAATTATTTCAAGATTAGAAAATGTTCAGGAAAGCAATTAACCATAGAATCTCTAAATTATATTGTTCTCATTAAGTGTAATACCCAACTTATTTGGTTAAGAAATTATGAAAATACCCTTGAGAGGTAAAAATAGTCTAAGTTGACTCGGAATGAGAAAGTACTTTGAGGATTTGTACTTAACTCGATAAATTACGAATTTAAGTGTCAAGATCCCATCTTTATACAGAAAATTCCTAACAACCTGTTGGTAACTTCTGATAAGACAATTGACCTGAAAATCTATGAGTTAAGAATAAATTATCGAGGATGCTCTTTTGTCAGAATTGTTTGAAAAGTCTAAAAAAGATGATACGTTTAGTAAGATCGTACGGAAGTAAATAATTGTAATACACTGTATCTGTAAAATGACCAGAATACCCCTGAAATGGAAGACTCAAAAATATCACCAAGCCCAGGAATGAATGGGCATCTTCAAGCTTTGAAATGAATGGAAAAACGTTGAGCACTAAAATACCCTTATGGCCTAGACTAAGTAAATGTTTTGGATTAATTAAGGAATCCAAATAAACATGGGTGTTGTATTACCCTTAAAAGTTATGGAACACAACTTATGTGAATTGATCAATCTTAATAATATGTCAGTACCTGAACTGCATAGAGATTACTTGAATGTGTGTTCGTCTACTCAAATTTGGCTCAATAATAATTTTGGAAGTATTCAGCTCAACTCTAGATCACATTTAGTACTAAGAATTGGATGTTTGTATGATAAAACAACCACGAATACCAAATTAAATGAAACGAAAGTACATTATGTATATGAAATTCAGGAACCTTCGAATTATTCTAGAAAATCCTAAAGTAACGTGAATGGACTTGAACGCTAAATGAACTAAGTAACCTCAAGGACTGAGGATTCAGTAAGTGATTGGGATAAGCCTGGAAACTCGAATGAACTGACATGATGTATCATCCCTGTTGATTATAAACCATAAATCAAGTACGTTGGCATTTCTTGGTATAGTTGAAACAAGGAAATAAAATAAAGACCATTAGAATATATGTTCGTATCCTTAAGATATGTTCAGTGATGACTCAAAAGTTGATTTATGGACAATAATTGTTGGTATTAAAGAGTGAATACCTGGGATGGCAACAATTGGATCGGTTATCATGCATTAGTTTTGGGAGTTGTTAAACTTAAGTTATTTCAATGATCTGTTAGATCGACACCGACTATAAATGTCCTGAATCTTCATTTCTTACTTATCAACTCAAGTCAAATTCTGAATAACTTATGATTATGTTAGTTATAGAACTCTTTTTATAGTGATTCTAAATTCTGACAATCTATCGGTATACTGAAGATTCGTGTTTCTTTGCCTGTTAAGATTATCCTGTACATCTGAATAATATCTGTAAACTCTGGTGTGTTCCCTAATCACATGAATATTTTATCTGATTTTCGATTTGAATTCTGTTATGATACCTGACATGGATTCTGATCTAATACAGACATGGATTCTGATATGATACATGACCTGGATTCTGATTTGATACTTGACATGAATTATTTTTTTAGTTTTGATATATTCGTTTACGGACGAAACGTGTTTTATTGGGGATATAGTTGGAGGAAGAATACTTGCAGGTTCCTCGGCTTTGTGCTGAGGGCCTTACTGTTCGTGACGTGGTTGAATACTTGTAGGTTCCTCGGCTTTGTGCTCAGGGACTTACTGTTCGTGACGAGGTTGTATGGTTATAAGGAACCTACATATTTTGTTCGTGACGGATGGGGAAATTACTATGGTTTTTGAATTTTAAAAAAATATGTTTTAAAAACAATCTGCATCTTTTCGCTGGTTTTGAGGGAACAAACTAGATAACCTATTTTGATCTCCTAAACCCAGTCATCCAAAATATTTCTCTGAACTAAAAGCTCATTGTCCGTTACCACCTGAAATATCAATAGGATCTTCGCTCAGCATAAAAATCTATAGATGTTCAAAACCAATAAGGAAATATATGTTTATCTGTATCTGCACATTCTTCAGTATCATCTGGTAGTTCTGTATTACTGAGCTTTCCGAAGCTCACTCTATTACTCACCATTGCAGGTTAAAAGGATTGAATCAGTGCATCTATCGACATCAGTAAAGGAATTCTATCGGCGTTGCTTGTAGAGTATGGTACATGTGTTAGGGGGCATGTAATTGTATTTTGTTTTAAATACGAGTCTAAAAATATTTTTTATTTATGTGTACTGATAAATGACTTTATAAGTTATATGTATTAGTAAAAATTTTAAATTTTCCGCTATTTTTATAGTGGGTCGCTCCAATGGCCCCAATGTGACAATCTAGATCGAATCGGGTTACCTGTATCGGTCTGAGGGGTAACAAACTCAGACGCCATTATGCATCAATTTTCTTAGTGGTGGGACTCCGTGTCAATTAAATACGGGACTTATTCATATTCTTCCCACTGAAGATCCATACAAACACTTGTTGGAATTCCACATGGTTTGCATAGCATGAAACCACAGGGAGTTACCAATTATCAAATTACATTGAGAGTTTTCCATTTCTCTTTAGCTGACTTGGCTAAAGATTGGTTATTTTATTTACCTCCAAATTCAATTAATTCATATGAATATATTTTTTCTTGACAGGTTCTTTCCAGCGACTAAAGCAAGCGAGTTACGAAGGAGCATTCTTGTCATTCAGAAAAAGAACAAAGAAAGTCTTTATGATTATTGAGAGCGATTTAAAAACTTTGTGCATGTTATCCGCAACACATATTAAGTGAGCAAACGTTAATTCTATACTTTTATGAATGCCTTTTACCAATGGAACTGAAAATAGTGGATGACGCAAGTGGTGGAGCATTAGTCAACATGACCACAACAACATCAAGGCAATTGATTTCAACCATGACAGCCAACTCTCAACAGTTTTCAAGTGAACCCAGCCGACAGGTTCACGAGATAAGTACTTTTTCCCTTGAGAATAAGTTAGAAAAAATAACTTAAGTAGTTAATTCACATGTTGTAGGAAAATCTAGAGCAACAAGAGCATGTGGGATATGCACAATGCTAGACCATCCAACGGACTGCTGCCGCTGATACAAGAATGAGACAATGCATAAATCAATGTCATATGGAACTTTCCAGGTCCTCCACAAAGACAATACAACCCATACAACAATAATTATAATCCAGGATGGCGAGACCATCGAAACTTTAGTTATGCGAGAAATCAAATACCAACTTATCAACCAAGACCTTCTCCTCAAAAGCAAACACAAAAATCATCATTGGAGGAACTCATAGGAAAGCTAGCAATTTCAAAAGAAAAGTTAATTGCATCCCAGGAAAAATTCGAAAGTCAAACCGAAACACATCTTCAAGAGTTAGATAACCAAGTGAACCAACTAGCTCAAACTATGGGAAAACTAGAATCACAAGGAAGGCTGCCTTCTCAAACGGAGTTAAATAAGAGAGAGAATGTTAGTGCCATCACACTCAGAAGTGGAAAATTTATCTCACCTGAAGTTCCAGTAGAAAAAGAGGCACATTAGGAAGAACAAGAGGAAACGCCATAACTAGAAATACAAGGTACGTCTGACTCACATCATTCTCTTTTTTCTCATGAAATCACGCCACCACCTTTCCCATCAAGGTTGATGAAATGTGATAAAGAAATCTAAAGAAAAGGAGATCTTAGAGGTGTTCCAAAAAGTTCAAGTCAACATACCTCTTCTTTAAGTAATTGGACAAGTACCAAGGTATGTTCTATTTTTAAAAGTACTTTGCACTACAAAGAGAAAATTAATGGGGCACGAAAAGGTAAATTTGGTAGAACATTTATCTATAATTTTTCAACGAAATCTCCCACCAAATATGAAGGATCAAGGTATGTTCACTATACCTTGTAAAATAGGTTATTTTAAAATTAAACGTGCAATGTGTGACTTAGGAGCTTCAATTAATGTTATTCCATTTCCTATATATAAAATGATTACTAACGAGCCTTTGAAGGAAAGAAGAATAACCATACAGTTAGCTGATCGATCTATGATCTACCTAGTGTGAGTAATGGAAAATGTCTTTGTAAAGGTCGATGTATTATTTTTTCCTGTAGATTTCTATGTCATTGACATGGAACATGATAGATCAGATTCTTATTCCGAGGTACTCTTAGGTTGACCCTTCCTAAGCACAACACATACAAAGATCGATGTTAAAAGTGGTATACTAACAATGGAATTTAATGGTAAGATTGTTGAATTTGATGTTTACAAAGCAATGAAATACCCTGATCATGTTGAAAGAATTAAATATGTTGATATTATAGATCTTTTAATTGATGAATATATTGAATCTATTTTTTCTTATGATTTTTAAGGATCCTGAACTTTGCCACGAAGAGGAAGAAAAAAAGTTTGAAAATATTAATCAATCAATTGTGATTTATCTTTCTCTTCCTCTAAAACTAAAATTTTACCTTCTGTTTTCTAGGCACCTAAGGTAGAATTGAAGCAATTATCGGAGCATTTGAAATATGCCTTTTTGGATGAAAATGAAACTTTGCCAGTGATCATATCAAGTAAATTATCCGAATTAGAAAATGAAGCTTTGGTAGCAGTGTTACGCTCTCACAAAGAAGCCAAAGGATGGACCATCACCGACATTAATGGATTAAGTCCCTCAACTTGCATTCACAAGATCAAAGTCGAAGAAGGAGCAAAGTCATCACGAGAAGGACAACACCGATTAAATCCACAAATGATGGATATAGTAAAGAAATAAATTCAGAAACTCCTTGATACTGATGTAATCTATCCGATATCATATAGTAATTGGGTAAGTCCAATTCATGTGGTTCCCAAGAAAACGGGAGTCACAGTGGTCAAAAATCAAGAAGGGGAGTTAGTGCCAACAAGAGTTCAAAATGGATGGAGAGTTTGTATTGATTACAGGAAGTTAAACTCTCTTACTCGAAAAGAACATTTTCCTCTTCCTTTTATAGATCAAATGATTGAAATATTAGTTGGGAAAACTCATTATTGTTGCCTTGATGGGTTTTCAGGTTTTTTCCAAATCTCAGTGGCACCAGAAGATCAAGAAAAAACGTCTCTTTGGTACATTTGCATATAGACGAATGCCCTTTGGTCTTTGTAACACATTGGCCACCTTCCAAAGATGCATGTTAAGTATATTTTACAACTATATGGAGAAGGGCATCGAAGTCTTTATGGATTACTTCACGGTTTATGGTAATTGTTTTAATGAATGACTTGATAATTTAACTAATGTGCTTAAAAGATGCTTAGAATATAACCTTGTTTTAAACTATGAAAAATATCATTTTATGGTATATAAAGGGTTAATTTTAGGTTATATTATTTTCTCAAAAGGGATTCCAATTGATAAAGCTAAAAAAGATGTTTTACGCTAACTTCCTTACCCCCACAACTGTGAGGGAAATTCGTTCTTTTCTTGGCAATGCAGGATTTTACCGTAGGTTTATTAAGGACTTTTTGAAGATAGCACAACCTTTATGCAATCTACTTCAAAAGGACCAAGACTTTGACCTTAATTCAAAATGCAAGGAGTCTTTCGATTCATTAAAGGAAAACCTTATTTCAGCTCTAATTGTTCAGCCGCCAGATTGGAATTACCCCTTTGAACTTATGTGTGACGTATCGGATACTAGCGTTGGAGCCGTTCTCGGCCAGAAAATAGGGAAAGAGCCATATGTCATAGCCTATGCGTCCTGAACTTTGGACTCGACTCAGAAAAATTATTCGACTACGGAAAAATAACTTTTTGCTATAATTTTTTCTTTAGAAAAATTTAGATCCTATTTGCTTGGCACTAAAATTACTCTTTTCTCTTATCATGAAGCTATAAGGTATTTGATGAGCAAAAAGAAAGCAAAACCGAGGCTTATCTGATGAATCCTACTTTTACAAGAATTTAACTTGGAAATTAAAGACAAAAAGGGATGCGAAAATCTGGTAGCATATCACTTGAGTCGAATTCCCTTTTCCACATCCGTACCACCAGTTAGAGAATAATTTCCTAAAGAAAAACTGATGGTGGCGCAAAGTATAACCCTATGGTTTGCGGACATGGTTAATTATTTGGCACATGTAATTTGCCATTATATTTGCCGAGAGCTGAAATCAATCGAATTAAGAAGGAATCCCGATACTAAATTTGGGATGATCCTTATTTATGGAAGCACTGCTCGGATCAGGTAATTCGAAGATGTATTGCCGAAAGTGAGGTAAATTCAATTTTACAATTTTTTCATTCTTACTGTTGTGGTGGTCATTTTGGGCCAAAACGTACAACCCATAAAATTCTAGAATTCAATTTCTTTTGGCCTAACATCTTTTAAGACTCCTATATGTTTTGTAAAACTACTGAAAGATGTCAACGTACGGGTTATTTGAGTCGTAGGAATAAAATGCCACTTAATTCTATACAAGTTTGTGAAATTTTTTATGTTTGGGGAATTGATTATATTGGTCCTTTTACTTCGTCATTTGGAAATACTTATATTATTTTAGATGTAGATTATATTTCTAAATGGGTGGAAGCTAAGGCCACTCGAAATAATGATGCTAAAACTACAGTCAATTTTTTGAAAAATACTAATTTTTTCCAGGTTTTCACGCCAAAGGCTATAATAAGCGACAAAGGAACACATTTCATAAATTGAGTGATCGAATCATTGATGAAGAAATTTGGAGCAACTCAAAGAATTGCTATCGCTTACCATCCACAAATAAATGGATTGGCAGAAGTATCAAATCGGGAAATTAAAATAATTCTTGAAAAAATTGTTACCGGACCGAAAAGATTGGAGTTTAAAATTAACTGATGCACTTTAGGCATATCGAACCACTTATAAAGGTCCCATTGGGATGTCACCAACCGGCTTGTTTTTGATAAACCATGCCATTTACCGGTTGAGTTAGAACATCGAGTTTATTAGGTCGTTAAACAGTGTAACATGGGCATGGATGCAATTGGTGAAACTCGGAAATTACACATTCAATAACTTGAAGAAATCCAAAGAAATGCCTATGACAGTGCTCAGATATTTAAAGAAAAAACAAAAGAATTTCACGATAGTATAATTTATTTTAAAACTTTTTCTGTCGGTCAAAAGGTTTTATTATTTAACTTCAAATTTAAACTTTTTGCAGTAAAACTCAAATCAATATGGCTCGGACCGTTTATAGTTACTCAAGTATTTCCTCACGGTGCTGTTGAAATTGAAGATAACTCAGGAGTACAATTTAAAGTTAATGGTCAAAGACTGAAGTTGTATTATGAAAATGCTCAGGTTGGTCTAATCGAAGAAATCAATTTAGAGGAACCCACACTTTGAAAAATCAGGTCGTTGAGCTAACTACGTTAAACAAAAGTGCTTGATGGGAGGTAACCCATTTCGTTATATTTTTGTTTTTATTTTCGTTTTATTTTTAGCGAACTTTATTTCATTCTTTTTATTTTATTTTGAGTTATTTTATTTTATTTTTCTCTGAACAGATCTGAATTCCGATCGAATAGTTAAGAAAAACATAGTGCAGAAAAACTGACTTGGTTCGAACTGTGTAGGAAAAATCGAATAAAACAGTGCAGAAAACACTGATTTGGATCAAACAGTGCAGAAAAATACAAAGCAGGTTCGAACAATGCACTGCATAAAAAAACAGTGCATAAAAAAACAGATTTGGTTCGTACTGTGCAGAAAGGTTCGAACAGAACAGTGCAGTATCATAAATTCTACTCTACAACAGCTCATCTCGACGTGGCCGCGGTTGCTACTAAATTGAGGAGTATTCCTTTTCCCTCTCTTTGTTTTTAAATTTGATATACGTTTTGGGACAAAACAGAATAAGTGAGGGGGAAGGAAAAATATGTCGTCAAAATTTTCCTTGATTTGTTTAATTGTTTGAAATTGAGTTATTTTGATGTTTAGATCATTTGTTTTTAGTCTTGAATTTCGCTTTATACTCTTGCTTCCTTTTGGATTATGACCATGTTTTTAATCAAATTTAATTTGCATGATTGGTGATTGATATATCTAGTGAATTTTTTTTGAGTATTGATATTTCATGCTTTTGTCGATAGAGATGAACTTGACTCAATGCACATAAACTTTTCTTGTCAGATTTGGGCCTAACGAGCATACATTTTCTTTCTTGCTCATTGTTTGACTTGTGTGTGCCGAACTAATTAGGATATTCTAGAACTTGTAATCACAATGCATATTGAGACTACATGTTGAACGTAATGTTTTAATGTGATAGGGGCACCTAGGATAGACCCAGTTTTCCCAAAAAAAAGCCTACTCATTTAAATATCTACTAGTGAACCAAATTTGTGCCTATTTCCCTTTCTTCGTTTTACACCTCATAATTAAACCCAAAGCATTTCTTTTTATTTTTCCTCTATTTTCACACCCTTACCTAGACTTGAGATCTTGTATCACTCTTGTTCCACGAATAAAAAATTTCACAGTTTCAAAAAAAACGACAAGCTCTTCACTTGTTTCGAACAACAGAAAAAAAAGGAAGGAAAAATGGATCGTTTCAATTGTCTTTCAAAAAAACCCAATTGTCTTTTTTTCTTTCTAGAAGCACGAATGGATTGGCCACACGTTTCTGGAATTCGGATTTGGATTAAACTCAAGTTTTAGGAAAATATTTTAAACATTATATTTTATCTTTGTTTTAGGTATTTTAGTTTAAATAGGTTTTAGTAATTTAATTAAGCTTTAAGATATTATTTTTATATTTTTGATTTAGATGTTTTAGTTTAAATAGTTTTAAGCGTTTTAATTAGGATTTAAGATGTTGTAGCTTGTTTAGGAATTTGAAAGCTATAAATACCCTCTAAGGGTGAGCCTAGAAACATATCTCTCTCATCTGGGAATAAAATATTTTTTTTCTCTATAGCTTTCTTTCTATTTTTTGCATACTTCCTTTATTTTTCTTTAAAATTCGTTTCCAACAATTGTTAAGTATGACTTTGGTCATGCTTAGCTAATTTTTGTTTCAAGCCGAAGACTAAAGGGAAGGCTCAATTCCAAACGTGAGAATTGTAAGGTACTTAAATCACTTCAGATTTTTCTCTTTGTTTTCTGAGCTTACTTTTCAAATCAAAATGATTTTGACATTGGTAAAGATATTGTTATGGTTAACGTTTGAAGAAGTATTTGCTTATCGAAGCATATTCGACTTCCCGATAACACACTTAGCAAAATTGTTTACTAAGAGGAAACTGAGATCAGAATCAGTTATTGTTGAAACGACATAATCTGAGTTGGCAGTAAAGAATTGTCCTTGTAAGCCGACGTGAATCTTGAAGTAAAAATATGTTTCAATGTTTCGAGGAATTTGAGGCGAAGCTGAAGTCTGAGGTTGTTTTCACTATTAGTTTTCTTTATCCCATTTTATTTATTTGTTTATTTAATTTTTATCTCATTATACTTCTTTAAATAATTTAAAACCCCATTTTATCTTTATTACTATTTTCAATTCATTAATTATTATTTTATTTTTTTCCTTTTTTATTTATAATTAGTTATTTTATTATACCTTTTCAACTTTACCTGGAATTCTATATTTTCCTAAAATCAAGAAACAGTTTTACTAAATCACAAAAATCCATAGTCCCTGTGGATATACCCTTCTTCGACTTCACGTGTTTGACTACATTATTTTCAAGGGTCATCTTTACCAATGACAAGTGGCACACTTTTCCTAAAATAAGGAGTTCACTGCAACACTTGTTAGAAACGCTCCCCTTTTCGAATATACTATCGAAAACTTCCACGACGCAAGGCATGCACATTTTAGATTTACAATTATTCTCCTTAATTATCCGATCATTATTGTTTACGACCATCACTACACCAATCGATATGAACAAAACCATTAGGAAAGTAAAAGTATTGAGGCTTTCCATGTTGTCTTAAGAATGGTATTGTTCCTTTAGTGTGGCTAAAAAGATTACTTTTGAACGAGGTATGTTTCCAAGAAAACTATCATTTATAGGTAGAGCTAAAGTACATGGGCATTAGAGGCGTTGTAAAAAAGAAAACGTTCTATATTTTAGGTTAATTGCATTAAATGTTATTTATTACACGATAACTTTATAATTTAACAATATATATTTAACCACCATTTGTTTATCCTTATGGAATTACTTGAGCTATAGAATTGGGTCAAGCAATGGCATTTACATCTTGCATTTCATTATCTATAAAAATGTGTTAAGGACAATTATGTCCACAATAAATTACAAACATTTTAATAAGCAAATACAGTGATTGAAAATAAAATATTAGTAATCTTTATTTAATAGAACATAGCTTTGATTATGGATTTTAGATTTTTAATAATATTCTCGAAGCAATTTAAGTGAAGACAAAACTAAAAACTTTCTACTTCTTACTAGAATTAGTAATGGATAAGTATCACCAAACATAAATAATCACTTTAGGGCCCGATTTCTTTAAAAGATGCAACATAATTTTAAAAACGATGTGATGCATAAAACCAAATATATTTATTATTTTTAGAATTAATTTTAAAACTTTGCATATTTTACTTATTAAAACTAATTCATTTTGAGTAGTGAACGAAACTTTAACATAAGAGGATAAGCTGAGAAGTATACCATCGTTACATTCCTACGTGCTTTACTAATCTTGTCCTCCAATTATATTGAGAATTATTATTACCATTTTGTCGTATAAGAATAAAATTAATTTACATAATAGAAAAAAATCAACTAGTAAATCTATTTTTAGTTGGATAGGAAATTATCAAAATTAGCTTTATGAGGTAAATTACAAAAATGCCCTTGTATTGTAAAAGATCGAGGATTCCCCAGAGGGTGTAAAATAAATCGGAAAGGACATACTTGACCAATTATCAGAAACAATGCATATGATTGAATTGAAATGAATTACTGAAATGTCCCCGACCTTCGTAATTACTATAATAACCTCTAATGATCAAAGGAGCAAAATACCTTTAACGATAAAGGAGTTAGAATACATTCAAGCCTAATTTTTCGAAAGTATGCCACTGGCAAATTTGAATGAAATGACGATGATACACTTATAGTGTAAAATGCACAATGGATGGCTAGGATAAGGGAGACGACTTGAGAACTCATATCTTGATCCACTTGAACCTTGAAATCATCAATTTAATTTTCATATCTATATTAGAATGTCCCTGAAATATAAAATGACCCAAGGAACGTCTAAGCACTATAATAACTAAATCCTTTAGCTCTAAAACGAATAAGTCAACCTCAAATTCAAAACGACCTAGAAATTATGTTTTCTCACATAACACTAGAGACTGATTTATTAAAGGTACTTTACATGTCTGAATTTCATGAAATGACTAAATTATATGATAAAGTTGAATGGATTGGAAAAACTGTATGTATTTGAATTTCATAAATGATTGAATTACTATGGAAATTTCAAAGTGATCAGAATATACTTAACTACTAAATGATCTAAGTACCTTAAAAGGCCTAGAATTAAGGAATGACTGAGATAAGTATGAAAATGTTGATAAACTTTTATGTTGTATCGTCCTTAAGGTTTTAAACCCCATATCAAGCAATTCAACATTTATTGATATCGTTGCATTACATAAAAGAAATAAATACCACTGAAATACATATTCGTCTCCTCAATAACTGATTAAGGAAGATTTTGATATTGATCAGATCAGCTGGTGCAGTGAGTAATAAGAAGTGAATAATACTGAAGTTTCACAATCTCAATGATCGACAAGTATTGCAGTGTTGGGATCTTTGGTTCAATTGGAGTCAAAATCCTGATAATTCAATACATAATCCTGAATACCCCTGATTGTTTGGGTAATGGAATCAATCTCAGTAAAGCTGAATCTATAATTATTCTGTATAAAGGTTCCTGAACACCTTCCTGATGCATTTGAATCATAGCAAGAATCTAAAGTATCAACTTTAAATGTCTGATTACATCCATTAGTAATTGAACCCTTTTAATACGACCTCGTTCTTTGAATCTGATCAAATTACATAAGTTTCATGTTTTCTTGATAACTATTATGTGGTTATGAAAAATACTTGGATCCTCTAGTGTGTTCCCCATGTATTACACGATTGTTTTATATGTTTTGAAATGTGTTTTACCGAAATTATTGATTTACTGGCTTATGAACCATGTCAACATGGTATGTGTTCTCCAATTACAACTTTCACTAAAAAATATGATTATTCATGATTTATGGAATCATGGAATTTATTAGTTTATGAACTATGGTTTTCTATTTCCACTGGTTACTACTTGAACTATTTTATTGGGACATTATCTGGGTAGGCTAAAGGTTCAACTCTGACCAAGCTGGTAAATCCTTACGGACCTAAGGTGACCCTTGGGTAGGCTCTGAGGTCCATAGAAACTTGCTTGGGTAGGCTCAAAGGCCCCAAGACATCCCTTTTGGGTTAATCATGGGACTACATGTAGTGTACGGGTGGAGGGCGGTTATATGGTTTACTTCATGGTCACGCTTATAAGATTTTACTGGATTACAGTCCAGATCTTATTTTTATTGATAAGTATGATTTCTACCAGATATTGTATAGGTAGGATTCTAAAGTATGGAGGTTCATCTCTGATCAAGCTGATAAATCCTTACAGACCTAAGGATACCCTTGGGTAGGCCCATGGACCCCAAGGTATTCCCTTAGGTTGGCTCACTTTGCTGGGTGCTTAGGGTAAGAACTTTTGGATGCAGTTATGAGGAACTGCATAACGGTGTTCTGTTGGAGGGTTCTACTATGGTTTTGAAAACATGTTTTAAACGGTTACTCTTTTTAAAAAGATCTATATTTTTCATTGGTTTTGGTTGGAACACAATAGACATCATATTCTAATCTCCTGAAAACATTGTACTATGAATGTTTTCTATGAACTAAGATCTTTATGGCTTTTATTCGACGAACTACCAGTTGAACTCTGGCTTATCCTGAAAACCTGTATACATTTTATTTGATAAAGGAATTTTATTGTTTTACATTTATCTGCATGTCCCGAGGCATCGATTGGTAGTAATGCATTACTGAGCTTCCTAAAGATCACTCTTTGACTCACTATTTTAGGTTGATAGAATCAAACCAGTGTAGCTTTCGACATAAGTATAGGAGTTTCACTGGCGTTGCTTGCGGAGTACGGTGCATATGATTAGGGGCATATATGTTGTAATTTCTTTTACATGAGTATGAAATTTGTTTTATTTCTAAATATTGGGAAATTTTACTTTTTTATTTATAATTTTTATGATTTTATATGTTTTAACAAAAATTTTAATTTTTCTAAGATTTTTAAGCTGGATCGCTCCGGTGGCCCTATTGTGACACCCAGATCGGATCGGCCCACCCGCATCAGTCTAAGGGGGATACAAAAATAAAAATCAAACAATAAAAACTTTAATACTCAACATGGAATGGTTTGTAGTTTTAAATGTAAAAGTATGAGATATTGTTTACGGCCACATAAAGATGTTTTTGACATATAAATATTATTTTATTAAGTAAAAGTTTCAATAGAACCATTTTATTCTTTTTTACAGTTCAAAACATGCTCCAACTTGGCATCAATTAAATTAAATTTTACTTTGTAAGTTCATGGAACAATATCGAAGACAAAACTACATATTTGATCTTATTATCTCTTATAATCCTTTGTTAAGTAAAGCAAGTGAATATCTGTAAGTGGACGGTGAGGTTGAATGGATTATTTGGAGGCAGTCATTCCAAATCCTAACACTATTTTTCATGATTGTCCTTGACCTCACTTGTTTGACTACATGATTTTCAAGGGTCATTTTTACTAATGCCATGGGCACACTTTTCCTAAAATAAGGAGTTCACCGCAACACTTGTTAGAAACGCTCCCCCTTTTTTAATATACTATCAAAAATTTCCATGACGCAAGGCATGCCCATTTTAGTTTTACAATTATTCTCCTTAATTATCTGATCATTCTTGTTTACGGCTATCACTAGACCAATCATTATGAACAAAACCTTCAGGAAATAAAGAAATAATTAGGCTTTCCATGTTGTCTTAAGAATGGTATTGTTCCTTTAGTGTGGCTCGGAAGATTGATTCTGAATGAGGTATGTTACCAAGAAAACTATCATTTATAGGTAGAGCTATAGGACATGGGTATGAGAGGCGTTGTAAAAAAGAAATCGTTCTATATTTTAGGATAATTGTATTAATTTTTATTTACTATACGACAACGTTATAATTTAAAAACATACATTTAACCACAATTTGTTTATCTTTATGGAATTACTTGAGTTACATAATTGGGTAAAGCAATGGCATTTACATATTGCATTTGATACTCTATAAAAACATGTGAAGGAAAATTATGTCCACAATAAACCACAAATGCTATAATAAGGGATTACAGTAATTGAAAAACAAAATATTTGAAATCTTGATTTAATAGCACATAGCTTTGATTATGGATTTTAGATTTTTAATAATATTCTTGGTGAAGACAAAACTATAAACTTTCTACTTCTTACTAGAATTATAATGTATATGTATCACCAAATAGAAATAATCACTCTAGGGTCCAATTTTCTTTAAAAGATGCAACACAATTTTCCAAAACAATATGAAGCATAAAATCAAATATATTTATTATTTTTTTAATCAATTTTAAAATTAGCATATTTGCCTTATTAAAACTATAATGTGAGGCTTAAAATTTAAAACTAATTTATTTTAAATAGTGAATGAAACTTTAATGTAAGATGAATTGACATGAGCTGTCAATTTAGCAGTTCTGAATCAAATACTACATTACTATAGATATTTTTATCGATACTAAATATACAAATCATTTTTGTTTTCGTATAACTTTACTTTTTTATTATAAGGATAAGTTGAGACATATACCATCGTTACATTCCTACGTGCTTTACTAATTTTTGTCCTCCAATTATAATTAGAAATATTATTACCATTTTTTCATATAAGAATAAAATTAATTTACATAATAGAAAAATATCAATCAGTAAATCTATTTTTAGTTTTTAAAATTTCTATTTCTTTAATACGTTGTGCTTAACTTACTTCATGTAATAGGAAGCAGTTACCTTAAACAATTATTTTGAATTTTCAACTGTTTCAATGATCCTTTATTAGGTTGTTTGTTGGACTTTTATTGATTAATAATCTTAAAAATATTTTAAAATAATAAACACAAACTGTATATTTTTAATAAGTACGAAACACAAAATTTTAAACTATTGATTGTCTAAAAAGTAATTATATTTTTTTATAAATCATTGTATCACAAGCATAATTTATTTATAAAAATGTATTTATTAAAACAAATAAAAGCTACTAAGGTCTTGTTATTACAGTAATATGGAAATAAGTAGGCATGATCAACTTTATTCATAATTTAGTGTATTTCATATAATTCTTTCTTACTAAGGACCATAAAATGTTTAGTTGAATCAAAATATTTACCTTTCATAACAAAACTATCATTGAATCAAAATGTTTAGTTGGCTTCGTAAATAGAGAAAATTTAAATTTTAATATTGATCATCCAATAATAGTAACAATAACTGGTTAAGATTCTTAATTTGTGACAATGATATCATGATATTATATGATATTTAAAATTCTAGCGTGGAGGATTTGTACTCCTACAGACCGATATGGGTGACTCGATCCGATCTTATCTAAGGTGTCACATTAGGGCCACCGGAGCGACCCACCGTAAAAATCTCAGAAAATTTAATTTTTTTTGTTAAAACATGTAAAATCATAAAACAATTTATAAACACAAAAGTAAATTTTAACAATATGCATAAATAAAACATATTCCAGACTCAAACAAAAAAACAAAATATAAGCTACTTGCCCCTTATCACATGCACCGTACTCCGCATGTAACGCCAGTGAAACTCCCTTACTGATGTCGATAGTCGCACTGGTTCAATCCTTTTAACCTGAAATAGTATTAGAGTGAGCTTTGGGAAGCTCAGTAATACAGTTCTAGCAAAACATGCTGATGGACATGCGGATAATAGGTAAGCATAATTTTCATTTTTATTTCAGACATCTACAGATTTTTAGGCTGAGTTGAGGTCCCACTGATATCTCAGGAAGTAAAAGACAGTAAGATTTCAATTTAGAGTAAACAATCGGAGGACTAGGTATAGGAGATTAGAATAGTTTGTCGATTGTGTTCCCAAAAAACCCATGAAGATGTACATATCTTTTTATAATAGTAGCAGTTTAAAACGTATTTTTCAAAAACCATAATAAAACCCTCCAACCGAACGCCATATATAGTTCCCCAGAACTGCATAACCTAAGGGACCACCTTGGGGCTTGAAAGCTTACCCAAGAAAGTTATCGGGGCCACGGGGCATACCCAAGAAAAATATAGGGCCCGTAGGACCTACCCAAGAAAGATCTCGGGGTCATAGAGCCTACCCAAGGGTCGCCTAAGGTCCGCAAGGAATTACCAGTCGGTGTTGAACCTATACAAGAAATTACTAGCAGCGACTGAACCTGCCAGAGTCTTCAGTCAAACCCGAGTCCCAAAGTACTATGTATAAACATAATTCCAGTCAATAAACAAAGATATCATAAATCAGAGCAGAGATGAGAACATAAATCATGGAAAACGTCCATGTGATCAGGGAACACATTATAGGTTCCAGATATTATTCGGAGGTACTTGATAATCTTATCGGGCAGGGAAACACGGATCTTCAGTATACTGATAGAATGCCATAAATTGGAATCACTATCAAAAGAGTTCATTAGCTGACGGAATCATCAATTATTCATAACAAGATTTATCAGGATCATAAAGTATTCATATATTTTTCAGAGGCACTATGTAATTAGAAAGGGATTCAAAATCCATTGCATCTGAGTTACTTGTGTTTTTAGATATGACAGGAGTAATTCCATTATTCAACAAATCAGAGGCACTTTGGGCATTAGGTTCTTGGAGAATTCTTAGTGATTTGAGTTGATATGGGACAAATGAAGATTCAGGGCATTTACTATTTTTGTCGATCTATCAGAATATCGAGTTAACTCAAACTGTACAAGTCCCATCAATAACCTTTCAAATCGTTGCACTTCCATATTTTCACTTTTTAATACATAGAATTATTGTCGATCTAATCATCTTCATAATCATTGTGGAATGGATCTTAGGGAGACGAACAGGTATTCCAATTGTCTTTATTCCAATTCGGCAATGCAATATTATTAGGAAATGTCGATGAGCTTGATTCGTGGTTCAAAACCATTACGGACGGTACAACATATAAGATTATCAGTGTTTCCAGATTTATCCAAGTTATTCACTTAATCCAAGGTCATTGGGGTACTTAATTCAATTATTATTTAAGTTTATCACAGTCGCTTAGTCGTTTCATGAGTAATTCAGGCGTTTCCACAAATTTGATTACAAATATTACTTCCATTAAGTTCAACTTGATTATAGCATAAGTTATCGGGTCGTCTCGCTTATCATAGTTATCCATAGTCCTTTTTACACTTTAAGGGTATTATCATCATTTTATCCAATTCTGTTAGTGGCTTTACTTCAGATAACTTAAACTTGAAAGTATTCTAGTTCCTTCAGTGTTTAAAGTACTTTGCTTAATTGATCATCGGAGGTTATTTTCACCACTAGTGGATGTCTTGGTCCTTTTTTAATACAAAGGCATTTTCGTAATTTTACCCCATAGTGCTATTTTTGGTAATTTCTTATCCAAATATTTCAAACATTTAACCTTTAACGAGATTAATCAAAATTTACACAATTTGAGATTGATTGATTTACTGATTATATCATTGAACTGAGATTTGTTTATGATCAGTCTACCAATTTCTTTTTCGAGCCGTCAGAGTCTTATACAGTGTTGCATCTTTATTACAATTTTTGTACGATTCCAATGATAGTTAACTATACCTAATGGACCATTCTCTTACATTCATGCATTTATCATTTATCAGTGAGTTTCAAAAAGTGTACAAAAGGTTGTAGATTATTACCTCAGTTTTTGTGCCATATTGATCGACAATTTAAACTCTATTCAATTATCCTTGAACTTTAATTCAATGTCCAATAATTCTTCGGATACATAACAAACGAATTTACGTCAGAAACTGAACTTAAATGAGAAGCTAACTTGAATCCGAAGATAATACATTGAAAACGGCTTACCGGGCGCGAATTTGGCAAAACGAACTTCGTATTTGGACTCAGGATGTCGAAAAACATAAATTATACATTTTTAGAAAATTTCACTTTTTTTGTCAAAGTCAAAGTCAACGATCAACGGTCATACCAGTCAAAGTCAATGGTCAAACCAATCAATGATCAACGTAAATGGATTGACTCGATCAAAGTTTACGAGTTGACTTAGTGAGTATACTTAGCCGAGTTGATACAGTGACTGGACTGGACTAAGCAAGTAAGTTCGGGTCATGTCGACCCAGTTATGGAAAACTCCTTGGACCAAAACAAACCCCATGTGCAGGTAACGACTAGTGACACCGACGACGGGCTCGGAGTTATCGACCAACTACTACCTGTTCACCCACATATTCGAATTAACCATTATTAACCAAACAATAATAATAAAATTCTACAAAATCACCGAAAACACAAAACTCCGAGCTTACCCACGGAATACAGTGAGAACGACGATGGTTCAGTGACCCACAGGTTGGGTTTTGATATGAACTAGCAGGGGATCACATTGGTAATGGAAGTAAGGAGAGACAATAACGGAGGTTCCCAATATAGTAGAAAATGAATGGCGGCCAAGTTGAAAATACTGAATCTTCTCAATGGTTTTTATGGTAAACGATGCCGATTTACGATAGGATAAGGGTCAGGATTTGGTCGGAGTAAGGCGACAGTCATTTTGGGGGTTGCAACATCGACTAAGATGGTCAGACTACAGCAAAATAGAGTGATGACCGACTAGGGTTTTAGGGATTGGGTTGTTAATTTGGGGGAATTTGGGTTAACTGATTCGGGGGAAATTTATTTTTCACTAGGTATAAAAAATGGTAAAATTTTGGTTAAAGACCAAAAACTCTCCATAAGTTTCAAAATCGAGCCACAACTTGTAGAAATTTACAATTTTGTCCCTGACTTTTCCCTTGTTACTACCTTAATTCGATACTTAATATTATTATAATTTAGCCCCCAAATTAGGGTGTGACAATTCTCCTCCCCTTCAAAGAAGTTTGTCATCAAAATTCAATCAAGCAATAAAAATTCTTAAGCGAAGTTTTCAACAATTCTTCAATATCATCATGTAGCTTTTACAGAAGTTCGGGTCCTCTACTAATCTTTAACCAAATGAATGTGCATTCTCGTCAAAACTCTCCCTCATACCAATAAAAGAATCAGAACAGAATTATCCTTGTGGAATCAAATTCAACCTTGGTTACAAGGTTAGGTTCGTATAGAAATAATATATCCCAGTTCCATTCCTGAATTCAAGTCAGAATTTCTCGGATGAGTAACTCTCACATTACTCGTGAGGCACTTTTCAAAATTTGAACAAAAGTTACTAATATTCCTTTATACATAGGTCGAGCCCTAACGGATAAAAAACTTGGGTTAGCTCATTATAGAGAGGGACTTGATCTTGGAGTTCCAGCTTGAAAAGTACGGTTATAGTCTAGGGGCAAGTACTGACCGGACATCTTTTGATTGTCGATTGGTTGGTCTATCTAGAAAAATTTGACCCAACCTGAGCTCTGATAGAACTAAATGTAACACCCACAGACCAATACAGGTGACATGATCCTATCCAAGGTGTCACATTAGGGCCACCGCAGCGACCCACCGTAAAAATATAAAAAAATTTAAATTTTTTATTAAAATATCTAAAATTATAAAACAATTTTTAAAAACAAAAATAGACTTTAACAATATTCAGAAATAAAATAGATTCCAGACTAGGCTATAAAAACAAAATACAAGGTGCATACCCCCTAACCACATGCACTTTACTCTGCAAGCAACGCTGGTGAAACTCTCTTATTGATGTCGATAGTTGTACTAATTCAATCCTTTTGATCTGAAATAGTGAGTAATAGAGTGAGCTTTGGGAAGCTCCATAATACAGTACTACCAAAAGATGCTGATGGACATACAGATAATAGGTAAGTATAATTTTCCTTATTGTTCATATCTACAGATTTTTAGACTGAGTTGAGGTCCCATTGATATCTCATGTAGTAAAAGACATGAAGGTTTCAGTTTAGAGTAAATATTCAGAGGACTAAGTTTAGGAGATTATAATAGGGTGTCTAGTGTGTTCCCATAAAACCTGTGAATACGTACATATCTTTTTAAAAAAGTAGTAGTTTAAAATGTATTTTTCAAAAAACCATAATAAACCCCTTCAACCGAATGCCATATGCAGTTCCACAGAATTGCATAACCTAAAGGAGCACCTTAGGGATTCAGAGCCTACCCAAGAAAGCTCTCGGGGCCACGGGGCCTACCCAAGAAAATCTATAGGCTGCAGGGCCTACTTTAGAAATATCTCGGGGCCATAAAGCCTACCCAAGGGTGGCCATAGGTCCGTTAGGAATTTCCAGTCAGTATTCAACCTATGCAAGGAATTACCAACAGTGATTGAGCCAGCCAGAGTCTTCACATAGACCAGAGTCTCAGAGTACCATGTATAAATATAATTTCAGTTAGTGAACAGAGATATCAGAGATTAGAGAAGAGATCATAATAGAAATCAGAGAAAACATCCATGTGATCCAGGAAAACACTAGAGGTTCCAGATATTATTTAGAGGTACTTGATAATCTTATCGGGCAGGGAAACACAAATTTTCAGTATACCGATAGAATGCGTGAAATTAGAATCATTATCAAAAAATTTCAGTGCCTGACTGAATCATCAGTTTTTTGGAATGTGATTTATCAGGATCATAAATATTAGTATATTTTTCTGAGGCATTAGATAATCAGAAAGGTATTCAGAATCCTTTACATCTGAGTTACTTGTGTTTTCAGATATGACAGGAGTGATTCTATTATTTAGGAAATCAAAGGCATTTTGGGCATTAGGTTCTTGGAAAATTCTTAGTGATTTGAGCTCATAAGGGAGAAACGAATATTCATGTCATTTACGATTTTTGTTGATATATTGACATATCAAGTTAACTCGAACTATACAAGTCCCATCAATGATACCTATCAACCGGTCAAATCGTTGCTCTTCCTAAGTATTCATTTTTTAATACACACAATTCTTGTCGAATTGATCATCTTTAGAATCATTGCGAAATGGATCTTAAGGAGATAAACAAGTATTCTAATGGTCTTTATTCTAATTCGACATTACAACATTATTAGGAAATGTCGACATTCTTAGTTTGTGGTTTAAAACCCTTATTGACGGTACAACATATAAGATCATCAGTGTTCCAGACTTATCCAAGTTATTCACTTAATTCAATGTCATCTGGGGTACTTAATTTAATTTGTATTCAAGGTTATCCCGGTCTCTTAGGAGTTTCTTGAGTAGTTCGATCGTTTCTGCAAATTGGATTACATACATTATTTTCATTCAGTTCAACTTTATATTAATATAAGTTCTCAGGTCGTCTTCCTTATCATAGTCATACATAGTTCTTTTTACACTTTAAGGGTATTATCGTCATTTCATTCAATTTTTTTAGATGCATTATTTCGGATAAGTTAATCTTAAAAGTGTTATAGTTCCTTTAGAGTTAAGAGTACTTTGCTCAATTGATCACCAGAGGTTATTTTCACCACTAGGGGAAGTCTTGCTCCTTTTTCAGTACAAGGGTTTTTTTGTAATTTTACCACATAATGCTATTTTTGGTAATTTCTTATCGAAATGTTCCCAACATTTAACTTTTAACAAGAATAATAAGAATTTACGCATTATGAGATTAATTGATTTACTGATTAAATCATTGAAATGCGATTTGTTTCTGATTAATTTACCAATTTCTTTTTCGAGCCATCAGAGACTTATACATCGTTTCATCTTTATTCTAATTTCTGTCTGATTCCAATGATAGTTAACTATACCTAATGAACCAATATTTTACATTCATGCATTTACCATTTATCATTGAGTTTTGAAAAGCATACAAAAGGTAGTAGAGTATTACCTCAGTTTTCTTGCCATATCGATCGACCATTTAAACTCCATTCGATCATTCTTGAACTTTAATTCAATGTCCAATAAGTCCTTAGATACATAGCAAATGAATTTACGTCATAAACTGAAATTAAATCCAAAGATAAAACATTGAAAAACGGCTTATCGGGCGCAAATTTGCTAAAACAGACTTAAGATTCAGACTTAGGACCTTGAAAAACAAAAAATAGAGCTTTTTAGGAAAATTTTAGATTTTTCGATCAAATTCATGGACAACGATCAACGTTCAGACCGGTCAGTGGTCAACGTCAACGGGTTGACTTGGTCAAAGTTAACAAGTTGACTCAGTGACTAGATTGGACCAGGCAGGTCAGGTCGAGTTGGATTAGGCGGGTTAGACAGGTGGGTAGGGTCGACCTGGTTCTGGAAAACTCCTTGGACCAAAAAAACCCCACGTAGGGGTGGCGGCGTGTGACAACGACGACAGGCTCGGAGTTGCCGACTGATTACTCCCTGTTCATCTACATATTCAAATTAACGGATATAAACCTAACAATCACTATAAAATTCTCCAAAATCATCTAAAACTAAAAAATCAGAGCTTACCCACAGTGAAAAACGAGAACTACGATGGTACGGCGACCGACAGGTTGAGTTTGATCGAAAATGGCAGTTGAATGCATCGATAGCGACAGTGAGACGAGATAATGACGGAGGCAACCAGAATTGTAGAAAAAATGATAGTCAGGTTAAAAATATCAAATCTACTTGGTGATTTTTATGGCGAACGACAATGATTTATGATGGGATAAGGGTCAGGTTTTGATAAGATATAGGCGATAATCATTTTGGGGGTAGTGACGCTGGCTAAGGTGGTCAGACGGTGGCGGAATCGATTGGGTTATTAATTTGGGGGAAATTTTGGGTTAACTGGTCGGGGGGAATTTATTTTTCACTGGGTATAAAAATGGTAAAATTTAGGTTCAAGACCCTAAACTCTACACAGGTTTTAAAATCGAGCTACAACTTGTAAAAATTTGTAATTTGGTCCCTAACTTTTCCCTTATTACTACCTTAATTCGATACTTAATATTATTATAATTTATCCCCCAAATTGGGGTATGACAATTCTCTTCCCCTTAAAAGAATTTCGTCCTCGAAATTCAATCAAGTCACAAAAATGCTTAAGTGAAGCTTTCTACAATTCTTCACTATCTTCTTGTAGCTTTTACAGAAGTACGAGTCCTCTACTAATCTTTAACCAACTGAATGTACATTCTCGTCTAATCTCTCCCTCATTCCAATAAAAGAATCAGAACGAAATTATCCTTATTGAATCAATTCAACCTTGGTTGTGTGGTTAGTTTCATAGAGCGATAATATATCCCAGTTTAATTCCTCCAGCTAGGTCAGAATTTCTTAGATGAGAAACTCTAACATTACTCGCGAGGAACTTTATAGATTTTGAACAAATGTTACTGATATTCCTTTATGCATAGGTCGAGCCCTAACAGATAGAAAACTTAGGTTAGCTCATTACAGAATGGGACTCGACCTTGGAGTTCTAGCTTCAGAAGTACAGTTATAGTCTAATGGTATGTACTGACAAGTAATCTTTTGATTGTCAATCTTCCGGTCTATCTAGAAATATTTGACTCAACCTGAGCTCTAAAACCACTAAATATAACACCCACAGACCAATACGGGTGACCCGATCCGATCTGAGGTGTCATATTAGGGTCACCTGAGCGACCCACCGTAAAAATATTCGAAGTTTTAATTGTTTTTGTTAAAACATGTAAAATCATAAAACAATTTATAAACACAAAAGTAAAATTTAAAAATATTCTGAAATAAAACAGATTCCATAATCGACTATAAAGACAAAATACAAGCTACATGCCCCCTAATCACATACACCGTACTCCACAATCAACGCCGGTGGAACTCCCTTAGTGATGTCGATAGTTGCACTGGTTCAATCCTTTTAACATGAAATAGTGAGTAACAGAGTGAGCTTTGGGAAGCTTAGTAGTATAGTACTACCAAAAGATGCCGATGGACATGAAGATAATAGGTAACCATAATTTTCCTTATTGTTTCAGATATCTATAGATTTTTAGGCTGAGCTGAGGTCCCACTGATATCTCAGGTAGTAAAAGACATGAAGCTTTCAGTTCATATTAAACATTCGAAGGACTAGGTTCAGGATATTAGAACAATGTTTCTAGAGTGTTCCCACAAAACCATCGAATATGTACATATTTTTTTAAATAATAGAAGTTTAAAATGTATTTTTCAAAAAACATAATAAAACCCTTCAACCGAATTCCATATGCAGTTCCCCAAACTTTATAACCTAAGGGAGCACATTGGGGCTTGAGAGCCTACTAAAGAAAGTTCTCAGGGCCACGGGGCCTACCCAAGAAAAATCTCGGGGCCAAAAAGCCAACCCAAGAAAGATCTCGGGGCCGTAGAGCCTACCCAAGGGTTGCCATAAGTCTGTAAGGAATTACTAATTGGTGTTGAACCTATACAAGGAATTACCAGAAGCGACTGAACCTGGTAAAGTCTTCATTCATACCAGATTCCCAGAGTACCCCGTATAAACTTAATTTCAGTCAGTAAACAAATATATCAGAAATTAAAGAAACATCCATCTGATAGGGGAAAACACTAGCGGTTCGAGATATTATTCGAAGGTACTTGATAATCTTATCGGGTAGGGAAACATGGATCTTCAGTACCCCGATAGAATGTCAGAAATAAGAATCACTATCGAAAGAGTTCATTAGCTTACGAAATCATCAGTTATTCAGAATGTGATTTATCAGTATCATAAAGTATTCAAATATTTTTCAGAGGCACTATGTAATCAGAAAGGTATTCATAATCCTTTGCGTCTAAGTTACTTGTGTTTTCAATTATGATAGGAGTAATTCCATTATTCAGTAAATCAAAGGATTTTGGGCATTAGGTTCTTGGAGAATTCTTAGTGATTTGAGCTGCTAATGGAGAAACGAATATTCAGAGCATTTATTATTTGTGTCGATCTATCAAAATATCGAGTTAACTCGAACTGTACAAATCCTATCAATGATACCTATCAACATTTCAAATTGTTGTACTTTCAGAGTATTAACTTTTTAATACAAACAATTCTTACCAAATTGTTCATCTTCAGAATCATCGCATAATGGATATTAGGGAGATGAACAAGTATTCCAATGGTCTTTATTGTAATTCGGCATTGCAACGTTATTAGGAAATGTCAACGTGCTTGATTTTTAATTCAAACCCCTTTTGGATGGTACAACATATAAGATCATCCGTGTTTCCAAACTTATCCAAGTTATTCACTTAATTCAAGGTCACCGGGGTACTTAATTCAATTAGTATTCAAGTTTATCCCCGTCGCTTAGGAGTTTCCTAAGTAATTCATTTATTTTCGTAAATTCGATTACATACATTACTTCCATTAAGTTCAAATTGATCATAATATAAGTTCTCAGGTCGTATCCCTTATCATAGTCATCCATAGTAATTTTTATACTTTAAGGGTATTATAATCATTTCATTCAACTATGTCAGTGGTATTACTTCGAATAACTTAAGTTTGTATTGTAGTTCTTTTAGAGTTCGTAGTACTTTGCTCAATTGATCACCGGAGGTTATTTTCACCATTAGGGGAAGTCTTGGTTCATTTTTTAGTACAAGGGTATTTTTGTAATTTTACCCAATAATGCTATTTTTTGGTAATTTCTTATCCAAATATTTCCAACATTTAACCTTTAATGAGATTAATGAAAATTTATGCGTTCTGAGATTGATTGATTTACTAATTAAAT
Organism: Hibiscus syriacus; assembly: GCF_006381635.1. NCBI lineage: Eukaryota > Viridiplantae > Streptophyta > Magnoliopsida > Malvales > Malvaceae > Hibiscus > Hibiscus syriacus. Next base: position 5,321,854 of record NW_024061783.1, read on the forward strand.
CATTGAACCGAGATTTATTTTCGATCAGTCTACCAATTTCTTTTTCGAGCCGTCAGAGTCTTATACAATGTTCTATCTTTATTTCAATTTTTGTCTTATTCTAATGATAGTTAACTATACCTAATGGACCAATCTTTTACATTCATGCATTTACCATTTATCAGTGTGTTTTGAAAAGTACACAAAAGGTAGTAGAGTGTTACCTCGATTTTTGTACCATATCAATAAACCATTTAAATTCCATTTGATAATATTCATTGTCCAATAATTCATCGGATACTTAGCAAACAAATTTAAGTTAGAAATTGAACTTAAATGAGAAACTAACTTGAATTCGAAGATAAAACATTGAAAAACGGCTTATCATGTGTGAATTTTTAGTAACGGACTTTAGATTCAAACTCATGACATCAAAAAATGTAAAATAGGGCTTTTCAAAAAAATTGACTTTTTCGGTGAAAGTCAAAGCCAACGATCAACTGTCAAATTGGTCAGAGTCAACGGTTAGACCGATCAACGTACAACGTCAACGGGTTGACTTGGTCAAAGTCAAGGACTTGACTTTGTGAATTGACTCAATGATTGGATCGGACCAGGTGGGTTAGGTTAGGTTGGATCAGGCGGGTTGGGTAGGCGGGTCGGGTAGGGTGGACCCTGTTCTAAAAAATTCCTTGGACCAACACAAGCCCCACGCGCGGGTGGTGGCGCATGATGGCGCATGACATCGACGGTGGGCTCAAAGTTGTCACTTGACTGGTCCCTGTCCATCCACATATTCAAATTAATCGATATCAACCCAACAATCATAATAAAAATCTCCGAAATCACCAAAAACACAAAAAACTGAGCTTACCTGCAGCGAATGGTGAGAACGACGATAGTGTGATGAACCACATGTCAAGTTTTGATTGAAATTCGTAGTGAATGCATTGATAATGGTAGTGAGGTAAGACAACGAAGGAGGCAACCGAAATCGTAGAAAATGAACGGCGATCAGGTTGAAAATATCGAATATTCCCGACAGTTTTTATGGTGAAAGGTGCTATTATGATGGGTTTAGGGTTGGGTTTTGATAGGAGCAATGCGACGATCGTTTTTGGGGTAGCGATATCGACTTAGGTTATCGGATGGTGGTGAAATTCAGTTGATGATTGATAGGGGGTTTAGGGATTGGGTTGTTAATTTGGAGGAAAATTTTGTGTCAATTAATTGGGTTTTAGGGAATGGTAAAATTCAAGTCCAAGACCCCAAACTCTACACATATTTCAAACCCGAGCAACAACTTGTAGAAATTTATAATTTGTCTCTAACTTTTCCCTTGTTACTACCTTAATTTGATACTTCTTGTTATTATAATTCAGCCCCCAAATTGGGGTATGACAGAATTATTTAAATTTCACACCATTTCATAGAATTACTAATTTCAGTTTATACGAATAAATCAGAAACATACAATCTTGATATTTGTGAAAATAAAAATCACACAATAAAAACTTTAATACTCAACATGGAATGGTTTGTAGTCTTAAATGCAAAAGTATAAGATATTGTTTACTACCACGTAGAGATGTTTTTAACATATAAATATTATTTTATTAAGTAAAAGTTTCAACATAACCATTTAGTTATTTTTTACAGTTTGAAATATGCTTCAACATGGCATGAGTTAAATTAAACTTTACTTTGTAAGTTCATGGAACAATACTGAAGACAAATTACATATTTGATGTTATTATGTCTTATAATCCTTTGTGAACTGAAGCAAGTGAATATCTTTAAGTGGACGGTGAGGGCCAATCAATTGGAGGTAATCATTCTAAATCCTAACACTCTTTTTTCATGATTGTATTCGATGTCACGTATTTGACTACATGGTTTTCAAGGGTCATATTTACCAATGCCAAATAGCCCGCTTTTCCTAAAATAAGGAGTTCACAAAATCACTTGTTAGAAATGCTCCCCTTTTTTAATATACTATCGAAAACTTCCATGATGCAAGGCATGCTTATTTTAGCTTTACAATTATTCTCCTTAATTATGTGATCATTCTTATTTATATCTATCACTACACCAATCGTTATGAACAAAACCACTAGGAAATAAAAAATATTGAGGCTTGCCATGTTGTCTTAAGAATAGTATTGTTGTTAGAGAATGCCCGAAGACCAATCATATGATGATTGTAATAATACATTTATTTATCGATTTTATTGAATAAAGGCATTGCCTCATTATTTTAAATTATATATATGTGTTTAACATAAACTGGAAGATAATAAAGTCCATATAATAACATAATTGTTATTATTAAAAGATTCATAGTCAAGTATCATTATGGGCATGGACAATAATAATACGCTTAAGAATAACATATTATTGATTGATGACAACGAGTTGTCATTGACAGAGAAGTCAAAATTGATAAATGATTATATTGTTAGAGAACAATGTATTGGATTGACCCACCATGAGCATATGTATTGGATTATTATGTGAGAGTCATAACATTGCTCATGGTGATGACTATATGTATGATCCTCAGACTTGAGATCAATACTATTCCAACATATATTGTTGTATATTTTGATGCAGTTAAACAAGCTCCGTAATTGGTTTCTCTATAAAGATTGTTATTTAATATATGTCAATATATATAGTGGGTGTGTATGATTAAGATAGGATTTTTCCTTCCTACATAATTGGAAATATATCACAGGCCACTTGATAGAGTGAGACTAGAAATGCATGGCCGTGCTCGAAAAAGTTGATATGAGATATCACAAACTATTTATTAATTAAAGTCTACTCTAGATATCTAGAAACAATAGATGAGTTATACAAGTGTAACTATTCCAAGACTTGTGCCAATTCTAGATATAAAGGACAAAATGATGTAATACATAAAAGAGCTAATCACGAAGATGATATGTCGAATCATAATTTTTTGTAACTTAGGTGACAATGATGTACTGTTAGATGTCACTCATTGTATGTAATATTAGAATTGTTCTAATAATTACTACTAACGTTACAATAACCTACAGGGTCACACCTTGGGATTGAAATGAGCAAAGACGTACAATTTGTTTTATGTTACAAAAATATATCTTGAGTTAATATATATATATTTGATATACATATGATTTCAATTATCCCGAATATAATAAGTAAACATTAAATGAATGTAATTTTGATTACAACTCTTTTAATTGATATTTATTTCGAAATAATTAAATAAGATTTTAAATAAATATTAAAGATTTTAATTCAGATTATAAGCCTTTAATGTATATTTAATTTGAATTAATTAAATAATTTTTTATTAATAATTTGAAATAACTTAAAATCCCTAATATGTTATAGTAACTGATATATTTAAATGAGGTAAGGTCTAGCAGCCGTTGACTTCAGCCGTTTTTCTCAAAACTAATTTTGGGAAAATAAAATTTTGCTCATAATCAGGTGAACTAGGTAGAGGCCGAGACATGTTTTTATGGAGGTTTACGATTTGATCCATTCGTGATCACCACTAGTCGCTGCTATCTTTGTTGTTTTTTCAAGGAACACATTGTAAGTTTTCACATCATTTCCTCCCAATTTCAATTTTACGTACTTGGATCGTTAGTGAGACCGTCGAATTTTTGTTTCTGTTGCGTTGTGGGGTGCACCAACGGTTCCAACAGTGGTATCAAAGCCACTTGTACAATATGAATTCAGGTTAAATTCTTGGTTGATGCGATATGTATGAGATGCACGTTCTAGTTTTATCATTTTCCACAAATATGCATGATATCATTGTTCGATTCGATAACCACAATGATTAATATGTTAATTAGTTAATCTATTTTTACAATCTATATGTTGCTGCAAGGATTTTACGAAATCCATATGTCAATTGTTGACATGATGATCTATGGGTGTACGATAGAAAATCACGTTTGGTAGTGGAACAATGGTTGTTCTGATGCAGAAGACCTTCGAGATTGAAAATCCCATTAACAAGATTATGTTTATAAGTGTTATCAAATCGTGAGGTTTTTCTATAGAAACGAAAGTGTTGTTTTTCAAAAACAATCCCACCATACGTATATATATGACCAATATAGATTGTCGGCCGATATTAATATTTTCAAAAAAGCCCCTAGACCCCGCAAGGGACTTCTCCCCTTGACCCTTTATCAGTAGTACAGATTGTAGGCCCATATTAATATTTTTTAGCAAAGGAGTAACAACGTGTATATATATGATATGGTTGTTTTGTACGGTGTTTGACATGCATGGTTATAGCCCTTGTTCAATTTACAGTGGTTGAATTTGAAATACGGCCTGTGAGCCGTGCCTTTCTATATCTCAGTTTTATTTCTCTTCTCATCTTAGTCCCTCGTATGTAAAATGAGTTTCTTCTAAAATTGTAATCCTATTAAGATTCATAAGGAGCAGAAGAATGGACTAGACTAAAGGCGAGAAGATACCTAGAGAGTAGACTTAGGTTTTATGGTTTTTTTGGTTCTCCAACTATCTTGGGATGGACCACTTTAGTCATTGTTTTTGGGTTATAACCATTGCATCTTATTTATTGCAATATCCGTTATGTATGCAATGCATCAAATGATAAAATAAGAATGAATATTGATGAGATCAATAAGGGCCTAATATTAAAACAAACAATGATGAGATAATTACGCAAATCCCTCTTTATAATCTAAGTTAACTTAACCATCCAATATTTACCCTCGTTAAGGCTTCGATCGATATTGTATGGGATTTACCAAAGCATTGGCACATAAATATATCTTGGTTAAACGCGAAGAATAAGCAAGTGATATTCACCAGTTGAGATATTGGTAATAACTTAGATAGGTTATTCTAATAGGATTAGAAACCTAGAGGTTAAGTATTTGGATAAGTCATGAGATGACTTGAACAAGAATTGTTCACCAAAAGGAAGAGTTGCATGAGATATAACTAGTAAAGTGTTACTTACCTAAATAATCATTATCCTAAAAGAAAAGCCAAATATGAGTTAGGAAATTGATGTATTATGGATCCTCAGCCACTAGAAAATTTTCGTTGAATTTGTTCGAAATTAAAACATAGAGGGTTTTTAATTTTGAATAAAATAGTGGGAGTAATTTGTAAAAAAATACCTATTTATAAATTTTTAATTCGGTAAATTTACTTACTTTAATATTTCCATTATTGTAGATTTAATGGTAAACAACACTTTATCATTGTGATCACTCCTTAAGAAGGAGAAGCTTCATGGTATAAACTTCCTTGACTAGTTTCGTAATTTGAGAATTGTTATCAAACAGGAAAAGAAGGAATATGTCATTGAAGAACCTGTTCCTGATGAACCGGCATCTAATGCTTCAATATTTGAAGGGCAAGCACGTCAAGAGAGATATGAGACCTTTAAATCTCTATTTCAATGCAAAATGGCAGAAGGAACTCCTGTAGGAGCTCATGTCATCAAGATGATGGGCTACATCCAAAAATTGAAAAAGTTGGGATTTCCTCTCAAAGATAAATTGGCTACCATTGTTATCTTGCAATCTTTGCCATATAGCTTTAGCTATTTTTTCGTTAATTTCAACATGAATGAAATTTACAGGACTTTGCCACAGTTACTTGGCATGTTAAGAACTATTGAAAATAACATGAAAAATGTTGGACCTAAGCCCATTCAGATGGTCCACAAGGACAAAGTAAAAGGAAAGAAAAAGGTAGCGGCAAAGTCCAAGGGAAATGGTAAGGTCAAACTGAAAGAAAAGAATGCATTGAAACTCTAAGGGGGGGTTATGAAGGAAGGAAAATGTTTCCATTGTGATAAGACCGGACACTGGAAGAGAAACTGCCATGTTTACCTTGAAGAGGTCATTAAGGCAATATCAAACAGAATGTTTGTTTTAGGTATTTATGTTATTGATGTTAATTTGTCAACATCTACTTCTTGGGTATTAGATACCGGTTATGGTTCTTATATTTTTACTTCTATATAGGGACTGTAAAGGAGAAAGAATCTGGCTAAAGGAGATGTTGAGTTAATCGATCGATGGAATCGGCCAAGAGGGGGGTTAATTGGCAATTAAAAATTTTGGTGGAAGCTTTTGCAGAAAATTGAAAAGATTTGCACAACTATTTAGAGTGGTTCGACTTTCTCAACCAAAGTCTACATCCACTACCTTAGCTATCCAGACTAAGGATTTTCCACAAATTCACTAATTTGTCTTTCTTTTGAGGACAAAGAGTAACCTTACAAATCCCTCAAGAGTTATACCCCAAATTCTTGAGAACACTCTCTCCCAAAGAGAACAATACAAATTTTGCAAACTTACAAGAAAATCCTCACAAGGCAAGATGTTTACACAATTCTGGAACAAATAAAGAACAATCAAGAATAATACAATTGAGCACAATAAGTGTTCTTGAAAGCAAAAATGAATATTGAATGAAATAGGCTTGAAAATGCTCAAACTTGAAGTTTGATGCTTTCTCTTTGATTCTCTCTTGATTCTTGTTGATTTTTGTTTCTTGGTATTGATCAATGGCTTCTAAGCTTGTTTAAATACACCTTCAAATGATTCTAAACGTTGGGGATGATTAGTGGAGTCAATAGAGCCGTTTTAGTGTGAAATCAATTAATAAAACAGCTTGGAGCGTGGGTGGAATCGGTACCCCTCATGGGGAATTGGTTCCCTAAGTGTAAAATTCAAATATTTTGACCGTTAAACAGGGGGGAATCGGTTCCCTCCGAGCATTCTATTTTTCTCAGAGCCAAACCATTCAGGGGAATCAATTCCCTCTGAACAATCTAGAAATTTTGGCTTTGAAATGGTTCAAAATATTTTGTAAATTTGTTTTGAAATTATTTTAAGATTAAAACTTAATTTTATACTTGAGTAAGGATTAAAAATGACATTTGAAAGATTTGGAGTAATATTTTGATATTCGAATAATTATATCGAATATACTTAGAAATATCTTTTGGAAAATCTTAAAATTCATTTAAATTAATTTGTTATATCAAAATGTTTTCAACAATCTCCCCCTTTTTGATATAACAAAACATTTTAGTAATTTTAAGATTTTGAAATCAAGATTTGAAATTACTCCCCCTTACTCTAACACTTCTCCCGTTTAAAACACTTTAACATTTCTCCCCCTTTTTGTTAAATCAAAAAGACTTTTAAAAGATCTCAAACAAGGTTTTGAAATCATTTAGCCAATTGATTATAAATATATATAGCTTAAGCTGCTAAGATCACAATCAAGAGAAACGTTAGCCATTAGTTTCATAATCAATATTCATAAACAATGTGACATGGAAAAATTGGTCATATATCTAATTGATATAAAAGATGCAATAATGAATAAATTTAACCAAACCAAATATATAGAAATATAAGTTCAAACCATCCATAAACAAATTCAAACATCCAACAATTAAAGTAAAACAATCCAAAGTCATTCAAAATGTTGAAAACAATAAGTTTGAAGTTATGATCCAATAAAGCTAAGCAAGAACAGGGCCTAATCATTCATCGGTGCATCAGGAGGAGATAAATGTGACCAAATGTTGGTCACATCACGTGAAAGTGCATCGACACTTTCATCCAAACTGTCGAAATGATGATTCATTGTTTCGGTGGTAGCAGTTAGATTTGAATCGATGGATGCAAGCCTCAAATCAATGTTCTCCTTAAATGATTAGAAGTGTGGAGGCATTTGTTTTACTTGTTCCTCTGGTTGTTCTTATTCCTCGTGCTATTCTTGCTCAACGTCGGAGTCGTTGGCTTCCGGAGGTTGTTCATGAGTACGAACCCAAAGACCAGTTTCTTTTCCATCCCGATTTGGTTAAAGAAAATAGGTTGATTTGATTTTTGAGGGGAAAGGAAGCATCAAGACCAACTCTAAGCCCAACCTTTTTAAACAAATTAGTAAGAATACAACCATAAACTAAAGAATAATTTTTTATTGGGAACAAGATTTACTATTTCGACAAGTTCAGAAAAGATAATATGTGGAATGTTGATTTTGATATTATTTTAGACACAATGTAGCCAAAATAAATCTAAGGCTCGAAGAGTAGAGTAACGGCCTCCAGATGGTCGAAACCACCAAGAGATCATAAGGTGAAGAAAACGGTCGTGAAGATCTAAAACACTTGCACTATCCCTTCGTTTATACTGATATCTTACCTTCAGTTTTTCATTGTCTAACCCGTTATTATCTAATCCTAATGCTTTGGCTATGTATTCCGAGTTAAGATGAAGGAATCGTCCTAGAAGATATGATCGGATTCCTATGGTTAAGGTTTTATCTCGGTTTTGAATGCAACCGACATTAGAGTAGAAGATACGAACGAGTTGATGGTAGACTATTGGTTCAAGCACGAAGAGTTTATCAAATTTCCACTCTTGAATAGTAGGAAGATGTCGAAAATTGATGTCTAACATGGCTTGAAGAGATGGGATTCGTTCTTCCCGGATTTTGTATGACTCAAAGTATTGACAAAACCTAAAGTAGAGATTTTGTATACGACCGGGTTCATTGAAGCAAGAATTGCGAGTGGTCATGTTTGAATCATCAGGATTAGGATTAGGAATTTGTTGGATAGGTGAAGGATTTGGAGGTGAGTTTGGATGTTGGCTAGAACGACTAGAGGAAGGTATAAAACGTTTATGAGGCATGATTTAAGGTAATCGGAATGGAAGGAATAACCTGTAATTTTAAAAGCACATGTATGAAATATGATCAATCCCAAAACTCAATTAAGTCCTCAATATTTCAAGGTTCTCTAAACCAATCCTAACGGGCAAAGTTTTTGAAAACTATTGAAAACTAAGGGTTTGAAAATCAATATACACATAGTTCTCATAATAAAAACATAATTAAATCAAAACACAATAATTTGAAAATAATTTTTTTATTTCGAAAATTTTCAAAAATTATTGTGTTTTTGATGAGATTAGTTATAGAATCTAGTTTCTAAACACTAAACAATCAATGCCCGATCACTATTTCAATCTAGAACTAATTAAAACTAGTTCTATGTTCAGAAATTGATAAAATAGAAGTTTTAGAAAAATACCTTGAAGAATTTCAGATTTGAGTGAGATTGAATGAAGTTTGCACGATTTTGATGATTCTAGCAGGTTTAGGAGATGACGTTTGAAGTAATTCTGATTGGAAATCGATGTTTTTGATGAAATAAGGAGATAGGGAGAGAGTAGAGAGGAGAACAGTGGCAATGGAAGAAGAAGAATAGGGTTTGAGCAAATAGGGGTTCTACCCGAGTTTAAAACAGAACCTCCAGGGGATATCGATTCCCCTACAGGGGGAATCGATTCCCCTTCAAAGGGGGAATCGGTTCCCCTTCAAGGGAGGTATCGATTCCCTCTGCACTAAAATGCTAAAATCTGATTTTTAAATACTCAAAATGCTAAATTAATTTGCTCTAGTGGTATTGGCAACTCATATATTGAAAATTAATCATGTTCAATCAAACAATTTTATCTTTAAACTACATTTGAACATAAAATTAATTTTCTTTAAGAATCATAAACTCCCCTAACTAATAGAAATGAATGCAATCAAAAATTACTATTATAAGTATTTTTCATTTATTCTTAAAAGTGCTAAAATTATTTTAAACACTAAGTGAAGATAGGTCAGTTAAACCTAATTCTCTCATAAGTGTCCAAAATATTTCCTTGTCTAAAGACTTTGTAAAAATATCCGCTAATTGGTGCAAAGTATCAACAAATTCTAGAACTACATCTTCCTTAGCGACATGGTCTCTAATGAAGTGATGTCTAATTTCAATGTGTTTAGTTCTAGAGTGTTGGATGGGATTTTTAGTGAGACAAATAGCACTAGTATTGTCACACTTGATAGGAATAGTACCTAATTCAATTCCATAATCAAAAAGTTGTTGTTTCATCCATAAAACTTGTGCACAACAACTACCGGTTGAAATGTATTCCGCTTCAGTGGTAGATAATGCAAAATAATTTTGTTTCTTTGAAAACCAAGAAATCAACATATTTCCAAGGAATTGGCAAGTACCGGAGGTGCTTTTCCTATCTAATTTGTACCCTCCATAATCCGCATCAGAGAAGGCATGCAAGCTAAAACTAGAGTCTCTAGGATACCAAAGTACCTAAACTAGGAGTGTCCTTAAGGTATCTAAAGATTCTCTTAACAACTAGTAAATATGATTCCTTCGGGCATGATTGAAATCTAGCACATAAGCAAACACTAAACAAAATGTCCGGTCTACTTGTAGTTAGATAGAGCAAAGAACCAATCATTGACCTATATAATTTAACATCCACACATTTACCTCCTTCATCCAAGTCAAGCTTTGTAGAATAGCTCATTGGAGTGTCATGAGGTTTCCAATTTTCCAGTCCAAACTTTTTGAGCATATCTTTGAAGTATTTAGCTTGATTGATGAAGATGTCATATTTTCTTTGCTTGATTTGGAGTCCCAAGAAAAATGAGAGCTCCCCCATCATGCTCATCTCGAATTCGCTTTGCATTAGCTTAGAAAATTCTTGGCAAAGAACATCATTAGTAGAACCAAATATTATATCATCAACATAAATTTGAACTACTAATAAATCTTTACCTTTATGCTTTAAAAACAATGTAGTGTCAACCTTCCCTTTTGAAAAACCTTTTTCAATTAAAAAGTTTGACAATATTTCATACCAAGCTCTAGGAGCTTGTTTTAAACCATAAAGTGCTTTTGTGAATTTAAGAACATGATCCGAAAATTTTGAATCTTCAAAACCTGGAGGTTGTTCCACATACACTTCTTCTTTAATAAAACCATTTAAAAATGCACTTTTAACATCCATTTGATATAATTTAAATTCATGAAAACATGCAAATGCTAATAACATTGTAATTGCTTCCATCCTAGCTACGGGAGCGTATGTTTCATCATAGTTTATGCCCTCTTCTTGAGTATACCGTTGAGCAACATGTCTAGCCTTGTTTCTCACTATATTATCACTCTCATCAAGCTTATTCCTAAATACCCATCTAGTACCTACAGTAGATTTATTACTAGGCCTTTCAACTAATGTTCATACTTTACTTCTCTCAAATTGATTTAACTCTTCTTGCATAGCCATAATCCAATGTTCATCATTTAAGGCGTCTTTAATATTCTTAGGCTCTATTCATGAGATAAATGCAACAAAATTACAAATATTTCTAAGAGAAGATCGAGTTGTTACCCCTTTGGATGGATCACCTATGATTTCACCATCCTTGACATAGTTGTACTCTCTTGGGTAAGATACTTCCCTTTCTTCAATGGTTGGATTATCGAGAGGATCATGAGTTTCCTCATCTTTCGTTTCTTCCTTTGATGATGGTTCTCCAACGTCATGTCCAACGTCATTTGTATTTATAATACCTATATCATCACTCAAACAAGAATCCTTCCTCGGAAAGAGATTATCATCCAAAACAACATGTATAGATTCTTCTACAACTAAAGTTCTTTTATTAAATACTCAAAAAGCTTTAGAACTTAAGGAATAACCCAAAAAAATTCCTCCATCACTTTTAACATCAAATTTACCAAGATTGTCTTTACTGTTGTTTAAAACAAAACATTTACATCCAAAAGGATGAAAATAGCTAATGTTAGGCTTTTTATTTTTAAAACGTTCATAGGGAGTTTTCTTCAAAATAGGCATAATCATTACTCGATTAATAACATAACAAGCAGTATTTGTGGCTTCCGCCCAAAAATATTTTGGCAAATTGTTTTCACAAAGCATGGTTCTAGCCATTTCTTCTAAAGTTTGATTTTTCCTTTCAACAACTCTATTTTGTTGAGGGGTTTTAGGTGCTGAAAATAATGACTAATACTATTAGAATTACAAAATTCAGTAAATACAAGATTTTCAAATTTAGTTCCATGATCACTCCTAACACTAGTTATAGAGTAACCTTTTTCGTTTTAGATTACTTTTGAAAACGTGATGAATTTTTCTAATGCTTCACCTTTAGTACTTAAGAATATAACCCAAGTATATCTAGAATAGTCATATACCAAGACAAATGAATATTGTTGTCCACCCAATCTAGTAGTTCTAGATGGCCTAAAAATATCTAAATGGATCAATTGCAATACTCTACTAGTTGATACATCATTAATGGATTTAAAAGAAACTCACTTTTGTTTTCCTTTAGCACAAGCATCACACATTTTATCATTATCAAATTTTAGTTTAGGCAGCCCTCAAACCAAATCTCCTTGAATTAACTGTTGCAAGACATTCATACTAGCATGTCCTAGTCTCCTATGCAATAACCAACTATCGTGCTCATCCTTAGCAACTAGGCATAAATTAGTCATATATATAGAATCTAAATGCACCATGTATATGTTTCCTATTCTATGACCAACAAGCATAATCTGATTAGATGTAATGTCAATAACTTTACAACCATTAGTTTCAAATATGACATTGAATCCTTTATCACAAAATTGACTAATGCTCAAAAGATTATGCTTTAATCCATTTACATATAAAACATTTCTAATTTGTATGGAAGAGGTATAACCTATTGTACCTATACCTTCGATGTAACCTTTTGAATTATCACCAAAAGTCACTTCTCCTCTATTTTTGGCGTTAAGCTCTATGAACTGACTTTTGTCTCTGGTCATGTGTCTTGAGCATCCACTATCAAGGTACCATGAGTTTGAATTTGTTTCCCGTGCCTTGTAGCAATGCTCCTTTTCCTACAAACATAGATTAATTTCTAATTTTTGGTACCCAAATTCTTTTGGGTCCATATTTATTAGTTTCCAAAATCCTAGTCCCCTTAGGTATCCATTTGTGTAGGATATCCTTATCTTTAGTAGTAATGAGCTCTTTAGGAAGCCATATACTTCTAATGATTTTTTCATTAGAGGTTCTTCGGGGACCTCTATGATTGTAGTTTTTAAAAAAATTTCTAACAAAGTTGGATTTTGAATTTTCTCCATTTTTCAAAACGTTATGTTCCAACTTTATCAAAAGAAGTTTTAAGATCATCAATTTTCTTTTGATGATCATCATTGACCTTTGAAAATAAATTTTGCAAATCCAAAATTTTCTTTTCAAACTCTTCTAGTTTGATTTGCAAATCTTTGATTTTACTTTCAAGATCGTTATTTGTTTTGGATATGAGTTTATTTTCATTTTTTAATTTTGAAACATCATTTTTATATTTTAAAAACAATTTATCATAATCCGAAGCCAACCCATTATATTCCTCTAATAGCTCATCATAAGATAAATAATCAAAATCAGATGAATTAGAGGTTACCTTAGAATCTTCCCTGAATGCCATTAAGAACAAGTTTGCTACTTCTTGTTCCTCTTCATCGGAACCTTCTTCATCGCTCCATGTAGCCACATGAGCCTTGTGCTCATTCTTTGATTGACCATTTCTCTTCAATTATGGGTAATCATATTTGACATGCCCCGGTTTTTTGCATTCATAGAAAATGATCGTGTCATTCTCTTTTGGTTCATTTTTTAAACCTTCATTTCATTTGAATTTACTTCCTCAGTAAGGTCTCATCATTTTTCTGAACCATTTGGCAAACAATGCCATTTCCTCGTCATCTTCATCCAAATCATTCTTATCTTTTATGGATTTGAGAGCAATTCCAATGTTTTTCTTATTCTCTTTCTCCTTTGGTGTCTCGTCAATCTTATTGAGGTCCATCTCATCTTCAAGCAATATTTCATGAGTGAGGAGAGAACCGATTAGCTCTTCAAGAGTTAAGGACTTTAGGTTCTTAGCCTCGATGATTGTCGTCTTCTTGGATTGCCATGATTTTGGAAGTGAGTAAACTAACTTCCTCACAAGCTTTTCGTTTGGAATGATCTCTCCATATGATTTTAGACCATTGACAATCGTTGAGAATCTATCCGTAATAGCTTTGATAACTTCATTTGGTTTCATCCTAAAATTTTCATAACTATGTGTTAGAAGACTAATTTTAGATTCATTTACCTCATTGGTGCCTTCATGAGTGACTTGTAGTTTATCCTATATTTCTTTAGTGGTTGTACAAGATGAAACGCTTCCATATTCATCTGGTCTAAGAGAACAAAATATGATATGGATGGCTTTGGAGTTGAGCTGGAACATTCTTGTCTCTCATTCACTCCACAATCTTTGATGAGTGAGAGGCTTGGTATATTCATCTTCTACAACATTCCATGCTCCCATGTCACTGTCTTAAATGAAATAAATCATCCTATTCTTCCAATAGGCATAGTTAGCTCCATTGAAGAAAAGAGACTTGTTGACGGGCATCGAATCGAGACCGGAGCCGACGTTTGAAGTGAAGGCCATTGATGACTTTGATTATCGATGTAACTCTTCCCGAATTGACTCAAGAGGTGATTAAACCTTCAAATGAGTTAGGCTCTGATACCAATTGTTGAGTTAATCGATCGATGGAATCGGTCAAGAGGGGGTGAATTGGCAATTAAAATTTTCGGTGGAAGCTTTTGCAGAAAATTGAAAAGATTTGCACAGCGATTTAGAGTGGTTCGAATTTCTCAACCAAAGTCTATGTCCACTACCTTAGCTATCCACACTAAAGATTTTCCACAAATTCACTAATTTGTCTTTCTTTTGAGCACAAAGAGTAACCTTACAAATTCCCAAAGAATTATACCCCAAATTCTTCAGAACACTCTCTCCCAAATAGAACAATACAAATTTTGCAAACTTACAAGAAAATCCTCACAAGGCAAGATGTTTGCACAATTCTATAACAAAGAAAGAACACTCAAGAATAATACAATTGAGCACAATAAGTGTTCTTGAAAGAAAAAATAAATATTGAATGAAATAGGCTTGAAAATGCTCAAACTTGAAGTTTGATGCTTTCTCTTTGATTCTCTCTTGATTCTTGTTGATTTTTGTTTCTTGTTATTGATCAATGGCTTCTTAGCTTGTTTAAATACACCTTCAAATGATTCTGAATGTTAGGGATGATTAGTGGAGTCAATAGAGCCATTTTAGCATGAAATCAATTAATAAAACAACTTGGAGCGTGGGGGGAATCGGTTCCCTAAGTGTAAAATTTAAATATTTCGATCGTTAAATAAGGGGAATCGGTTCCCTCCGAGCATTCTATTTTTCTCAGAGCCAAACCATTCAGAGGGAATCGGTACCCCCTTGGGGGGGAATCGGTTCCCTCTGAGCAATCTGGAATTTTTGGCTTTGAAATATTTTATAAATTTGTTTTGAAATTATTTTAAGATTAAAACTTAATTTTATACTTGAGTAAGGATTAAAAATGACATTTGAAAGATTTGGAGTAATATTTTGATATTCGAATAATTATATCAAATATACTTAGAAAAATATTATGGAAAATCTTAAAATTCATTTAACTTAATTTGTTATATCAAAATATCAAAATGTTTTCAATAGGAGACATATACCTACGAGAGGGAAATGGAGCAAGAGTTGTTGCATTAGCTATTGGGACATATGTTTTATCTTTTCCTAGTGGACTTGATTTAAATTTAGAGGATTGTTATTTTCTGCCTAGTTTGACTAAGAACATTATTTCTATTTCTTGTTTGGACAAGATTGGTTTTGAGATTATTATTAAGAATAATTGTTGTTCTTTTTATCTCGATAATGTTTTTTATGGTTTGGCACAATTGGTTAATGGTCTCTATATTTTGGATCAAGAAAACACCATTTATAACATAAATACTAAAAGATCAAAAACAAATGACTAGAATCAAACTTATCTTTGGCATTGTTGTTTAGGCCATATAATTGAGAAACACATATCAAAACTCCATAAAGATGAATTATTAGATTCATTTGTTTTTTAACAATATGATGTATGTGAAACTTGCTTGTTAGGAAATATCAGTAAAGATCCTTTTAATAGTAAAGGTGAGCAAGTAAGTGATTTATTGGGGTTAATACATAGTGATGTATGTGTACCGATGAATACAAAAGCCAGAAGTGATTCTATTGCTTCATTAATTTCACCGATGACTTCAGTCGATATGGGTATATTATCTTATGTGCCATACATGTGAGGCCCTTGAAAAGTTTAAGGAATTTAAAAATGAAGTACAAAATCAACTAGGTAAGAGTATTAAGGCACTTCGATCAGATCGTGGTAGAGAATACTTAAGCATACAGTGTGATGAACTCATGAAAGAATGTGGGATTGTCTCATAGCTTACACCACCTGGTATACCATAGTGGAATGTAGTTTCTAAAGAAGGAATAGAACACTATTAGACATGGTTCAATCGATGATGATTTATAGTGATCTTTTGACTTCTTTTTTGGGGGCATGCACTTGGAACAACCACTTTCACACTAAATCATGTTCCATCTAAATCGGTTCAAAAGACACCATACGATATATGGACTAGGAAGCATCCTACTATGTCTTTTATGAAGATTCAAGGTTGTGAAGCTTATGTAAAACATCAGATACCTACAAAGCTCAGACCTAAATCTCGTAAGTGTATATTTGTTGGATATCCTAAAGAAACTAAGGGATATTATTTCTTCAACCCTAACGAGACAAAGTGTTTGTTTCTCGAACGAGAGTTTTTCTCGAAAGAGAATTTCTCTCAAAGAAAGTGAAGGTAGAAATTTTGAACTTGGAGAACTTAAAGAACAACATATCAGTGAACATGAAGTTAAACATGTTTCACAAGTTGTTGAGGAACATTCAACAGATTTAGAAACACAACCACTGCACATATCCACAAGAGAACACTATGCAACTGAGAGATTTCGTTTTCTTGTTACCACACATGGAGATGTTCTTCTTATTGATCAAGATGAGCCTATAACTTATCAAGAGGCAACGTCTAGCCCAGACTCTAAGAAATGGCTTGAAGCCATGAGATCTGATATGGATTCCATGTCAATAAACCAAGTGTGGACTTTGGTTGAACCACTTGAAGGGGTAAAACCTATAGGGTGTAAATGGGTTTTCAAGAAGAAAACTGACATGGATGGTAATGTATAAAAAAGGGGTGATTAGTCACTAAAGGTATTTGACAAGTTTATGGTGTAGACTATGACGAAACATTCTTCCCTGTAACTATATTTAAGTCCATCCAAATCTTGCTCGTAATAGCTACATTCCATGATTATGAAATCTGGCAATTAGACGTCAAAACCACTTTTCTTAATGGAAAACTTGAAGAGGATATGTATATGACACAACCAAAAGGTTTTGTCACTCCAGGAAATGCTAAAAAGGTTTGTAAGCTATAGAGGTCTATTTATGGACTAAAGCAAGCTTTTCGAAGATGAAATCTTTGTTTCAATGATGCAATCAAAGAATTTGGTTTTATCAGAAATGAAGATGAGCCTTGTGTTTATAACAAGGCTAGTGGGAGCATTGTTTCTTTCCTAATCTTGTATGTAGATGACATACTCATCATAGGAAATGATATACCTACTTTACAGACTGTTAAGACTTGGTTAGGTAGTTATTTTTCTATGAAATATTTGGGTGAGGAAGCGTATATCTTAGGAGTTAAGATCTATAGAGATAGATCAAGATGACTTCTAGGTATGAGTCAAAGTACATATATTGACAAAGTGCTAAAAAGGTTTAGTATGGAAGAATCAAAGAAAGGATTTTTGCCTATGAGACATGGCATTTCTCTCTCGAAGGAAATGTGTCTTTCAACTCTACAAGAAAGAGAAAGGATGAATAAGATTCCATATGCTTCGGCTATTGGTTCTATCATGTACGCCATGATATGTACTCGACCAGATGTATTGTATGCTTTAAGCATGATGAGTCAGTATCAAGCAAACCTTGGTGAAAATAAATGGGCTGAAGTTAAAAATATCCATAAGTACTTAAGAAGAACTAAGGATAAATTTCTTGTCTTTGGAGGGGAAGAAGAACTTAGTGTAAAAGGTTATACTGATGCCAGTTTCCAAACTGACAAGAATGACTCACAATCACAATCGAGTTTTGTGTTTGTCTTAATGTAGGTGTTGTGAGCTGGAAAAGTTCCAAGCAAGACATAGTAGATGATTCTACAACAGAAGTTGAATACATTGCAGCCAATGAAGAAACAAAATAGGTTGTTTGGATCAAGAAGTTTATATCGAAATTAGGGGTTCTTTCTAGCATATCGGATATTGTAGAAATCTGTTGTGGCAATAATTGAGTCATTACACAAGCAAATGAACCCAGATCTTATCAATGATCCAAACATGTTCTTAGGCGCTTTCATCTTATTTGAGAGATCATAGATCAAGGAGATGTGGAAATATGCAGAGTACACACGGGTGACAACATTGTTGATCCCTTGACGAATCCTCTTACACAGTAGATGCATGATCGTCACAGTAAGTCAATCAATATTAGATATATGAGTGATTGGTCTTAGTCCTAGTGGAAGATTGTTAGAGTATTCTCAAAGACCAATCATATGATGATTGTAATAATACATTTATTTATCGATTTTATTAAATAAAGGCATTACCGCTATTATTTTCAGTTATTTATACGTGTTTAACATAAACTGGAAGATAATAAAGTCCATATAATAACATAATTGTTATTATTAAAAGATCCCTAGTCAAGTATTATTATGTGCATGGACAATAATAATACGCTTAAGACTAACATGTTATTGATCGATGACAATGATTTGTCATTGATATAGAGATGTCAGAATTGATACATGATTATATTGTTAGAGAATAATGTATTGGATTGACCCACCTTGAGCATATGTCTTGGATTATTATGTGACATTCATATCATTGCTCATGGTAATGAGTATATGTATGATGTTCAGACTTGAGATCAATACTATCCCAATATATATTGTATGTTTTGATACAGTCAAACAAGCTTCGTAATTGGTTGCTCTATAAAGACTGTTATTAAATATATATCAATATATATAGTGGGTATGTATGATTAAGATAGGATTTGTCCTCCTACATAATAAGAAATATATCACAGGCCACTTGATTGAGTGAGACTAGAAATGCATGGCCATGCTCGAATAAGTTGACATCAGATATCACAAACTATTCGTGAATTAAAGTCTACTCTAGATATCAAGAAACAGTATATAGGTTATACAAGTGTGACTATTCCAAGACTTGTGCTTGTTCTAGATATAAAGGACAAAATGATGTAATACATAAAGGAGTTAATCACGAAGATGATATATCGAATCATAATTTATTGTAACTTAAGTGACAATGACATATTGCTAGAAGTCACTCATTATATGTAATATTAGAATTGTTCTAATAATTACTACTAACGTTACAATAACCTACAGGGTCACACCCTAGGATTGAAATGAGCAAAGATGTACAATTTGTTGTATGTTACTAAAATATATCTAGAGTTAATATATTCATATTTGATATATATATATATATGATTTTAATTATCCTGAATATAGTAAGTAAACATTAAAAGAATCTAATTTTGATTACAACTCATTTAATTGATATTTATTTCAGAATAATTAAATAACATTTTAAATAAACATTAAAGATTTTAATTCAGATTGTAAGTCTTTTCTGTATATTAATTTGAATTAATTAAATAAGTTTTTTATTATTAATTCGAAATAACTTAAAATCCCTAATATATTAGGGTAACTGATATATTTAAATGAGGTAAGGTCTAGCAGTCGTTGACTTTAGCTGTTTCTCTCTAAACTGATTTTGGTAAAAGAAAATTTTGCTCTCAATCGGGTGAACTAAGTAGAGGCAGAGATGTGTTTTCGTGGAGGTTTACGATTCGAACCGTTCGTGACCCCCACTAGTCACTATTGTCTTTGTTCTTTTTTCAAGTAACCCATTGTAAGTATTCATATTCTTTCCTTCCTATTTTGGTTTTACGTACTTGGATCGCTGGTGAGACATTCGAATTTTTGTTTTCACTACGCCGTGGGGTACACCAACGGTCCCAACATTGTTCCTTTAGTGTGGCTCACTATATTAATTTTGAATGAGGCATGTTACCAAGAAAACTATCATTTATAGGTAGAGCTATATACATGGGTATGAGAGGCGTTGGAAAAAAGAAAAGGTTCTATATTTTAAGTTAATTGCATTAAATGTTATTTATTATACGACAACATTATAATTTAAAAACATACATTTAACCACCATTGTTTATCCTTATAGAATTACTTGAGCTACAAAATTGGGTCAAGCAATGGCATTTACATATTGCATTTGATACTCTATAAAAACGTGTTAAGGAAAATAATGTCCACAATAAATCACAAAACAAAAAAATTAATGAAATTCTTGAAGCAATTTAAGTGAAGAAAAAAATTAAAAACTTTCTACTTCTTACTAGAATTAGTAATGCATATGTATCACCAAACAAAAATAATCAATTTAGGGCCCGATTTTCTTTAAAATATGTAACATAATTTTCAAAAACAATGTGAAGCATAAAATCAAATATATTTATTATTTTTACAATCAATTTTAAAAATTAGCATCTTTTCCTTATTAAAACTATAGTGTGAGGCTTAAAATTTAAAACTAATTCATTTTGAATAGTGAACAAAACTTTAACATAAGGGGAATTGACACGAACTATCAATTTAGCGGTTCAAAGTCAAATACTATATTCCTCTAGAAATTTTTATCGATACTAAATGAACAAATTATTTTTGTTTTCGTATAACATAACTTTTTTATTATAAGGATAAGTTGAGATGTATACCATCGTTACATTCCTACGTGCTTTACTAATTTTGTCCTCCAATTATAATGAGAGATATTATTACCATTTTGTCGTATAAGAATAAAATAAATTTACACAATAGAAAAACATCAACCAATAAATCTATTTTTAGTTTTTAAAAATTATGTTTCATTAATACATTTTGCTTATCTTCCTTCATGTAAATTGAAACAGTTACCTTAAACAATTATTTTGAATTTTCAATTGTTTCAATGATCCTTTATTAGCTTGTACATTGGACTGATATTGATTAATAATCTAAAAAATATTTTAAAATAATATACACCATCCGTATATTTTTAATAAGTACGGAACACAAAATTTTAAACTACTGATGGTCTAAAAGGTAATTCTATTTTGTATAAATCATTGTATCACAAGCATAATTTATTTATAAAAATGTATTTATTGAAACAAATAAAAGTTACTAACGTCTTGTTATTTCATAATATGGAAATAAGTTGTCATGATCAACTTTATTTCAAATTTTTATGTATTTCAGATAATTCTTTCTTATTAAGGAAAACAAAATAATATAAATTAAAAAATAGAATCTTTACCTTTCATAACAAAACTATCATTGAATCAAAATGTTTAGTTGACTTCAAGTTGTTTTGAAAAAACAACTTTAGTAAATAGAGAATATTTAAATTTTACTATTGATCAACCAATTATAGTGACAATAACTGGTCAAGATTCTTAATTTGTGACAATGATAACATAATATTATACGATATTTAAAATTATAGCCGGGGGATTATTTAAATTTCTCACCATTTCATCGAATTACTAATTTCAGTTTATGCGAATAAATCAGAAACATACAATCTTGATATTTGTGGAAATAAAAATCACACAATAAAAACTTTAATACTCAACATGGAATGGTTTGCAGTTTTAAATGTAAAAGTATAAGATATTGTTTACGGCCACATAGAGATGTTGTTGACATATAAATATTATTTAATTAAGTAAAAGTTTCAGCAGAACCATTTTTTTCTTTTTTATAGTTTGAAATATACTCCAACTTCGCATGAATTAAATTAAATTGTACTTTGTAATTTCATGGAAAAATATCAAAGACAAATTACATATTTGATGTTATTATGTCTTATAATCCTTTGTTAACTGAAGCAAGTGAATATCTTTAAGTGGATGGTGAGGGTGAATGGGTCAAGTGGAGGCAGCCATTCCAAATCCTAACACTCTTTTTTTATGATTGTCTTCGACTTCACGTGTTTGACTACATGATTTTCAAGGGTCATCTTTACCAATGCCATGTAGCCCGCTTTTCCTAAAATAAGGAGTTCATTGCCACACTTGTTAGAAACGCTCTCCCATTTTAATATACTATCGAAAACTTCCATGACACAAGGTATGCCTATTTTAGCTTTACAATTATTCTCCTTAATTATCCGATCTCCTTAATTATCCGATCTCCTTAATTATCCGATCATTCTTATTTATGCCTATCACTATTCCAATCGTTATGAACAAAACCACTAGGAAAGAAAAATTATCGAGGGATTTCCATGTCATCTTAATAATGGTATTGTTCCTTTAGTGTGGCTCGCAAGATTAATTTCGAACGAGGTATGTTACCAAGAAAACTATCATTTATAGGTATAGCTAAAGGACATGGGTATGAGAGGCGTTGTAAAAAATAAAACATTATATAATTTAGGTTAATTGCATTAAATGTTATTTATTATAAGACAACGTTATAATTTAAAAACATACATTTAACCACCATTTGTTTATCCTTATGGAATTACTTGAGCTATAAAATTGGGTCAAGCAATGGCATTTACATATTGTCGACACTCTTTTTTTGTCCCGTTATTATTATATTATTATGATATTATATTATTATATTATGATATTATTAGTATTATTATCATTATTATTATTATTATTATTATTATTATTATTTATGAATACATTGTTATTTTCTACAGGCATGTACAAGCCCCAATCCCAAAAGCAGTCTGACCTATTTACATAACACAATATCCATCCCAACAGACCCGAAGTCTAACAACCCGACCCAAGTGGGACCCAAATTTGCTAGGGTTTCATTATTAACATCTCATATGCCGCTCACCCTCAGCCATTGGATATGGACTAATCCAATAGTCCAAATCGACCAACAGTTATGGTTTTACCCTAAGCCATCTCAGTCATCGCTCATCTCAGCATCTGATCTAGACCCATCCAATAGTTTAGATCACACCAAGAGTCATATAAGCTATCGACCGTTTCATCCACCCCCAGCCACCATCGCTGTCACCAACCGAAGCCCTGCAGTATCAGATTACCCAAATCAACACACAAACACAAATCCACATGAAAGCATTTTTTATGCAATCATTTCATGTCTGAAAATCCTAAAAAAATATGTAAGATTTGAGTTATATAAACCCTAAACCAAATGTAAAAAGAGGTTACCCTTTCGTTTAAAAAAAGGAATAAAAGCAAAAAAGGTCTGAATTTGAAGGTATTTTTTCTTGGTGTTTTATTTCCAGTTTAAAAAGCATAACAAAGAAAAAAACAAGAAACCTGAAACTACTTGTATGTGAAAAATGGTAGAATAGTTTACCTTAGAATTGTGTAGTCAAAACAGGGCCGGATCATCTTCGTCGGACGACGGTCGGAGGATGCGAGGAATCGTAGAACCGAAGGTTGGGGGCTTGTTTTGGGGTGTTTAGGGTCGTTTTAGCCTATGGTAGGGATTTAGGGTTTATATCAAGACTCGAGGTTATTTTTTTCGTCTTGGGATTTTCGGCCACCATGTGCGGCAGTCGTAGCGGCGGTCGGAGGAGGTTTGGGGAGGCCGGCCTTGAAAGAAAAAAAAGAAAACTTTTAAAAAAACTCGGTGCAAATGAATGAAAAAAAAAACTAAGTTTGTATATATATAATAAGTTAGTAGGAAATTGCGTTTAGGTCCCACGAACTTAGTCGTGTTTTTACAAAGTAGCCACTAGCAGTGACTGTTTTCATAATTTGCCCATTTATGTTTATGCTTTGTAATTTTCGATTTAATTGATGTTTAGTGCCCCTAGTTTAGCTGTGTTTTTGCATGTTAGTCACCAGTAGGGATTGTTTTTGTTATTTACCCACTTTTATGCATGATATTTGTTTTTAGGGTTATCTTCTTTTTAGTCCCTGTATGTTTATGTGTGTTTTTCATTTTGGTCATGTGTATTGGTTGTTTAATATTTTTAAAATGCTTAGGCTGATTTAGTAATTCTTCCTTTTTTATTCGAATATTTATTTTAATCTAGGAAAATTGGAATATTTAGCAAATAGCCCTAGAGTTTATGCAATTTTACATTTCGAACCCAAAGCTTTTTTATTTATTTTGATTTGGCCTTGAAATTTTTATTTATTTTAACTTAATCCCCATGTTTTATTTATTTTATTATTTGTAATTTTTGCACTCAATATTGAAAATGCTCATTTTAATCACTTATATATTTTATTTTCTTTTAATTTGGCATGATGGTTTGATTGTTTACATTTTAGCCTTATTTTTATTTTATTTTAATGTTTGAATGTTGCTTGCATGTTAGTTCATTTTAGTCCTATTTAATTTCGCATTATACCCACATAAGGATCACTTGACTTGAATCAAAATAATTTAACTAAGAGTAATATTCGATCATTTTAATTTTTCATAAAATGACTGTCTTAACGTATAAGAAAGTAACTTTCGATAATTTTAAAATGAAAGTCTATCCCATTTAGTGACACAAATTAAATCGATTTCATTTTTAAAATTCGGTGATGGAGAAAAAAACCATGTTCTTAATTAAATTCGTCGAGAAAAGACTGTTAGATCAAATCTATGGTCTCATCTCGAGATATTTAAATAATTGAACATCCATGTTCTCATTAAATATTAGTAAAAGAAATAATTATTTATACTTGTTTCATATATGCTATTAATTTGTTTTACTTTTGCATGTGTTTTCCATTTGGTTTTCAAAATAATAACATTGAAATTGAAATTGATAATAATAATATCTTTTCATTTCGATAGGAGTAATAAATGACTATTTTAAGGTATGTGAGGTTATTTATTCTCAATCGAAAATAATTAGATATTATTATTTTCTCTCTTAAAATTAGTTTGAGTATTGTTATTTTGAATTGATAGTGAACTTTAGAATGGAATTTTTAATATTTCTTTATTTCGATTGTAGTAAGAATCAATTGCTTCATGGTATAAGAGATCGATTCTTCTCGATAGGAAATAATTAAATATTATTATGTTTCATCATAAAAATCAAAGAATATTTTTAGGGGATTTTAAACTAAATTAGACTTGAACGTCTAAATATCATTACAAAGACAATTAATTAATCGACTAGGTACCGATTTAGGGCACTGTGCGGGTGCTAATCCTTCCCCACATGTAACCGACTCCCGAACTCGAATTTTGGTTATGTATACTACAAGTTTATCATTTTAATTAAAATTAATATTTTATTAAAATGGAAAATACATTTTTGTGTGCCCAATCACTCCCTAATCAAATATCGGTGCGACTCCTTGAATAACATTTTATCGTTAACCGATCATCTAAAAAATTGTTTTGAAATGATACCCGTCTTTTCCCCATTCGAAAAAAATGTTTCAACAACTTGGCGACTCCACTTGGGACAATTTTTTTAGAGAGTCGGACCATTAGTCGACTAATTATTTGTCTTTGCAAATGAAAATTACAAGTTCACTCTAATTTGAATTTTGATCCCTTGTGTGGTTTGAATAATTTTTCACTTGTAATTTAATTAACCACTAAATAGTTGTATTGATTCGTTTGCTAATGTTTTCAGAGTAAATAATTTTTTAGGTTTTTGAGTTTTTTGTTTGGTGTTGCTTGTTTTGTTCTCTCTTTTGCTCACACACTGCACAACCACATTTGCATAACATGAGCTAAAACCCTGCTCCATCATATTTAAGTAAGAGTGGGAAGCTACTCCCTCGTGTGGTTTTCACCTCCATATGGGATAGTGAATTGCTCCTGGGGCTCACGCTTTATGGTCCTCGTGATGATTTTCACCTCCATATGGACATAAGAAGGTGTATCCCCTCGAATTGAACTCGATCCAAAAGCTTGTGATGGGCCAGGATTGAGGGTTTGACAGCCCAAGGGGCACCCACAAGGACAGTTCGAGGACCTCTTACTTTTGAACCAAACCCAGTATGTAGTAAACTTAGAACCTATATATAGCCTTACTTAGATGATAAGAGTCTTATGAGGAGAGTACACAATGAAAAGCTTGTTTGAGCCTTTTAATTTTTTTTAGTGCAATTTTGATTCTTGAATAAATATATGCGAACTAGAGATCATACGGTTAGGTTTGTTTTTTTTGAATAAGCATGCGAACTAGAGATCATGCAGTTAGGTTTGTTTTTTCCTTGAATAAGCATGCGGACTAGATGGCATGAGGTTAATATTTTCTATAAACGAAGTATGTGGGTAGAAATCGTGTTTGGGTAGGATCTACTAAAACATGATTGGGTAGCCAGCATGTGGGGTAGGTTCTATCGATAAATTATATTATGTCTGATTAATTCCTTTATGACTACTAACTATTTGTCTCTTGTCATTTTTGTTTTATTTTGTTCTCATTTTTGCATTGTACTATTCATCCCATTGGTGTTGATCCGTGATCGATGTTCATATAGAAGCCTAGTAATATGGAATGAAGTATTCAAAAAGAGGTAGAAGACAATGCAGACATTCTGAGATGGTCTGATCAGTCACAGCTAACAAACAGAGACATTTTACAGCCTAGGTATGTGTCAAATCTGATTGGGTGCACTAACATCAATGCTCGTCAAAGTGATATTAGAGATCTAAAATATATTTGGGGAAAGTGGGAAGCATCCGATATATAGTTGTTTTATCAACTCTATGGTGACATCTCGCATCTTTGTTATGTCCTGATTGACTAAAATTTGTTTAGAGCTCTGGCGCAATTTTGGAACTCGTTTATAGATCGTTTACCTTTGGCTGAGTGGACATGACACCTACCATAGAGGATTACAACGCCATGATTCTTTGTCCAATATTCCAAGAAGCAAGGTATACATCAAGCATCCAAATACTCCTTCCTTCAAGAAGAAATTGATTATGATGACCAACATGAGTAAAGAGCGGGTTGTAAGAGGCATAACAAAAGGAAGATAGTAAGTGTATTACCTGGACCACTCTGAGAGAAGTGATCGGTCATCATCCCAATAAAAGAAAGAAGGTTGACTTGTTTGCTCAGGGTATTTATGGACTAATCATATTCATGATTGTTTTGGGGTACATTGATGTATCAGTGGTAGACCTGTTTGAGAGAATGGATAGACATGTGGATCCCATTCTGGCTATCTTAGAAGAACCCTTCTGTTCCCTAAACTCTTACAGATGAGAAGGAGAATGACACTTCATAGGGTGTGCACCGCTGTTACTAGTATAGATCCTCAATCACTTCAAGCACGTTCATAGGGCACCTGATCGAGTCTTCTTAGAAGGGTTTCCCCTTTGAAGGATTTCCTTTCTTGAGATTATCTTGGGGGTTTCACAGAGGATAAGGGATGATTATTTTCAAAGATATCCGAGACAGTGATATTTTGTGGCATGTTTCATGTAATGTTTCCTCATATATATTGTATAGGTGCAGAGAAATAGATTGGGTTTCGTTGCCAGGCATATGGGGTTCTGTAGGATATGTTCCATTACTGGTTTCCAGGCAGTATGGGTCGAGACAATTCATTCCAATAACATGAGATTTATCCGGGTCTGAGTTTACATTCAAAGGAAAGCAGTACAAGATGAAAGTTAAAGGAGTCACCGATACATGGAGGTACACTAGCAGAGTAAATCTTTATACCTTGGAGTAAAGGTTGTCATAATAGTATGATGAGTAGAGGAGCAGTAGAATTAATGATAATATCTCGATGGTTAATCCCGAAATACTCAGCCTATGGAAGAGCATCTCAGAGTAGTACCATCTCCGCTAGAACAAGCCAGACTTGATTTTGAAGCTGAAAGGAAAGAGTGGAAAGAGATGTTACAAATATTGAAGGATGAGTCATACCAAAGAAGCTTATAAATCGATATCCAAAAAGGTCAAGCTGACCACATCGAAAAAGTAGATAACCAACTAAGATTAGACTTCAATGATCTCCAGTTATCTTACTAGTTAATGGACAAAGCTTAGGTGGCCATCAGCCAAGTAAGTTTCCCACTGAATACAGACAAGAAGTGGTAAGTTAAAAAAAGAAACTGGATAAAGCAGTGAATAACATAAGTAGAGTAGACAATAGGCGAAGCTATTTTCAATAGAAAAGAGTGCAAAGTTGAGTTTAGAGACAGCTTTGAGACGGTGCCAAAGTCAAGAAAATAATTCAAACCATGTAGAAATTGAAAGCTTGAAGAAGCGTATGATTTAACTCGAGGCCATGGTTCAAGATTTTTAGTGAAAAGCAAGTGAACTTCCTTAGTCCCTTATTAAGGAGTTATATAATGGTGTCATCGTTGGTAATTAGCTCAGTGGAGAGTTAATTAAAGGGATGACCTGATCACGAGTTACTTGCATCATGCTCAAGGAGTGGCTCAACGCTTGGTTGACTTAACACATGAAGCTGATGCAATAAGCGAAGGGTTGGAGCCCGAGACTAAAGAACCTCAGAGGATTTTAGATTTACTAGGGTACATGCAGCAACTAGGAGAGATAGCTTAGATTTATCTATGATATGTTGAAGCCTTGTAACCAAACTTCATTTCTAATGTAAAAAAGTTGTTCTAAGGAATAGTTCCAGAAGCAACACCTTGCATTGCATTTAAATTGCATCCACATTGCATTTACCTTTTCAAATTGAATTTGTAACCCTCTAGACCCAGACTATGCATTTCGACTAAGTCTAGTGTATTACATTAAATATTCTTAAAAACTTTTTCCAAAAATATTATTCGATAATTTAAAATCATATTACAAATGACATTTATAA
This sequence comes from Hibiscus syriacus, assembly GCF_006381635.1. Taxonomy (NCBI): domain Eukaryota; kingdom Viridiplantae; phylum Streptophyta; class Magnoliopsida; order Malvales; family Malvaceae; genus Hibiscus; species Hibiscus syriacus. The sequence continues at coordinate 5,350,655 of NW_024061783.1, forward strand.
AAGTATAATAATTAACGATAAAAACTCAACTCGTAAATATGAAACTAAAATTGACTAGGTAAAATAAAACAAGTAAAAAATTCACAGTAAATCAAATATCAGTACTAAAAGCAGTAAATATCAAAAAAAGATAAGTACTTAAAAAATAAGGCACATGTCACTATAATTAAAAGTAGTTCGGAATATAGAAACATTACAAAAAAATATTTGTACTAAATGTGCCAATCCTTCAAGTGCATGATATAGAGTGCCTATCCGAGAGTATCTGAAAGGGGGTAAAACAATGTGAAAAGTGAGCTAGAGGCTCAGTGTGTCCCAACAGTGCAAAAATAAAAACAAACAATTGTGCTTTTTAAAATCAGTATAGATCACGATCATTAAAACATCATAGGAGTTTTTAATTTAAAAACTCCGAATCATCCTCTAACCGAACGCCATATGTAGTTCCCCAGCACTGCACAATCTAATGGAGTACCTTGGGCTTGAGAGCCTATCCAAGACAATTCTCGAGGCCACGAAGGCTTACCCAACAAAACTCTCGGGGCCTAAGAGCCTACCAATGGGTCGCCTTAGGTCCATAAGGAATTACCAATCGGTGCTGAACCTATCCAAGGAATTACCAACAATGACTAAACCTGCCAGAGTCTTCATACCAGATTCTAGAGTGCCCCGAATAAAACATATTTCAGACAGTAACTAGTAGTAGAAGTAAATCAGAGTTTAGACAGGTCACCAGTTCATTAAAACAGTAACAAGAAATCATAATAAAGGCAATCATGCTTTATATTTCAGTAAATCAAGAATGAGGTTTCAAAACAGGTAATTTATACAGTAGTCAAATCAGATCAAACATTATATTTCAAATAAGAGAAAATATTCATGTTCACATGAGATTTTAAACAGATATTTAAAACATTTATATTGCACAGAAGTAACACACCTCGCAAAATGGGTAAGTCAGGAAGATCTATCGGGCATCGGCTTCACTACGCTCTTCGACTAAATAGAAACCTAAGTCATATTAGAACAAGGTCATACTCAGAATAATATTCTAAAAAAAATAACTAACAGGGTTACAAAACTATACGAGTATTCACGGCCTCTCGAGGACGAGCGGATCGGGAGGAATCGGGTCAAATAGTGAAACGGTCAGGAGATCCCCGACTACCTTTAACATACAATAACATTAATTTGTCCTTAACCCCTCAATTAAATTAACTGAACTAAAACACTTAAATAAATATTCTTTTTCGGGTTTACTAATCAATTCGAAGGCTTTCAAATTTGAATTTGGTAAAATGAACTTCAATTTTGAACTTAGGACGTTGAAAGACAATTTCAAAAAATTTAACTTTTCGAGTCAAAGTCAACTCTGGTCAAAGTCAATGGGTCAGGTCGGGTCAGACAGTTCAAGTCGGGTCAGACAGGTTTAGGCTAGTCCAAACCAACTAAACCAGTTTTCAGAAGAAGCCAGAGTGGGGACAAGCCCTACCCGCACGCGGTGGCACGTGGGGGTGCGTGATACAATGGTATGGTCGGGGATGGACGACTGATTACTCCCAAGTACACCAAACATCAATTTCAACAAACAATATCACCTAAAAATGCCATAACCCAAACCAAACAACCAAAAATACAATTGGACTTACCCAATGGAAATTGGAGGAGGAAACGACGACAATACGGTGACCCAAAGGCTTGGTTTGGAGCATATAACGATGGGGAGTGTATAGGTGGTGGCGGTGAGGCAACCAATGAGCACGGTGGCTTGAAACCATGAAAAACAAACGATGGGAACGGGCAATTTACTCTCGATTTTGCCCAATCGGTGGTCAATTTTAGAACGGGGTTGGTCAGGGTTACTTCGTGAAGGCCAGGTGCACCTGATGGGGGTGGAGGTGACCTGCACCGCCGGTCGGAGCTAGGACACCGACAAGGTTAACTTGATGAGGAGAAATGGGGATAAAGCACGGGGAGGGGTTCTAGTTCTGGGTAACATGAGGTAACAATAAATATTAGAACATATACTAATTAAAATTATAAACAAACAATGCCCTAGCCTAGTGGCTAGGGAATGGGTGCCCATCCCTGGTGGGAGGGGTTCAAATCCCCGCAGCCACCAAATAATTCATTTTCATTTTTTAAAACTGATCAGAAAAATAGGTTAATTTAGGGTTAAGTCCTTAAACTTCCCATACTTTTTAAATTTAGCTTAAAAGTTTTAAAAATTTTGCAGTTTAGTCTGAAAATAATTAAATAAAACTTTTGGGGTTTGACAATTCTCCTCCCCTTAAAAGTATTTTATCCTGAACAGAAAGCGAAACTAGTTCTTTGAAGGCTCTTTTATATGACAATGGCTAATTACTCTATTGATAATAACGAAGAATCTTTCTAAACCCATAGAGGAAACAAGGGTCTCAGTGTCTTAATAAAAAGTATGTGGATTTTATGATACGAAATTCAGGTGCATAACATGAAACAGAAATAACAATAAATATACCTGCAGAAGCCCAGGGCTCAACTCGATCACCGGAACATTGAGTAACATAAACAAGAGCAGACTGTCTAGCCTCAGAAGTAGCTGGTCCTCTACTATATGATCGGGTTCGACTGTCAACCCTACCTACCCTAACTATGACTCCTAGGTGGAGTCTGAACAGAGGCCTGAGAATGCATAGGAGTATAAGCGAGTGTCTAATTGATAGGAGCTGGATATGGACAATTCCTCAGGAAGTGCTTACGGGATCCATAATGAAAACAAGTACCCATCTTCTTACGACACTCTCCCCCGTGTTGATTTGCACATAACTCGCAACTCGATTTTGGAGTAGAATATGCAGAATCACCTCGACTAGCTACAATATATAGAGGAGACGCATGCCTCAAACTAGAATGAATTAGTTGATGAGCAACAATATGATTTCTTTTATCAGAGTATGCAAAAGTCACAGACTGACCAAAAGGCCTCTTATATTGATCTCGATCTACCCTATCACTATCAGGTGTAGAAGCCTCGACTTCCTCTGCCTCTTTTGATCTCCCGACTTAATATCAAATACCTCATTCTAATAAGTAACTATCTGATGACGTAGCTCATATCAGAGTCCCTCAGTAAACTTTCGGCAGCTATCTCTCTAGGTATGCACCAGAATGAATCCATACTTCAACAATTTCAAGAACTTGATCTCGTACTCAGAAACAGTCATATCTCCCTGAACCATGTTCTGAAACTACTGTCATCTCTGAGCTAGATAACGCTCTCCCAAAAAATGACTCCTAAAGTGCTCCTTGAAGAAATCCCAGGTCAAACGATCAGCCATAACATTGCTGACCACAGACTCCCACCAGGTGTGGGCATTCCCAGCCAACATAGAAATTAATCCTAAATAAAATCGCTGTGAATTTAAACCTAGCTAATCCATGCATCGTTTAGTATCATTGAGCCAATCCTTGTCCTCATTCAGGGCTCCACCAGTAAGGCCACTGAACGTCTTAATTCCATTAGCAATCAAAGTTTGGGAAATAGGAACCTCAGGTACAATGCCAGCAGCTTTGACTGCTCCCTGGATCAACTGGAGAAAATGATGTCCAAGATTCTCATCTAATACAACTCTAGTAGACTCGGGCTCAGTAACAGTCGCTCCTCTAATCGGAGTAGTCAAGCGAATACCAGAAGCAGGGGGCAGATTTGTTGGGGTCGCAGGAGCAGGATCATCTATCAGAGGTGGGGGATCTACACGTATATCATCTACCGGGTCTGCAAATCTAGTCAATCGACCTCGTCCACGACTAGATCGATGACCACATCTAGCACTCATCTTGATGCATCTTGAGTTTACTACAGAAGATAAAGCCTAAAGTTAGATTGACACCTTGAGTCCCTAACACAGTTAAACTCGTAAAAACTTTGTGAGATGGCCTTCATGACTTGTTTTGTAAATCATTTCAAAATTGTATTTTCAGTTTTAACCCATTCACAGTCCAAAGTTTAAAAACCAAAAGCTCTGATACCAATTAAATGTAACCCTCTAGACCCAACCTATGTGTTTCGACTAAGTCTAGCATATTACATTAAAGATTCTTAATTTTTTTTCCAAAAACGTTATTTGATAATTTAAAATCATATTACAAATGACATTTATAAAAATATAATAATTAACAATTAAACTAAACTCGTAAATATAAAAATAAAAATGACCAGGTAAAATAAAACATGTAACAAATCCGAAGCATAGTAAATCAAATATAAGTAGAAAAAATAGTAAATATCATAAAAAGATAAGTACTTCCAAAATAAGGCACATGTCACCATAATTAAAAGCAGTTCAGTAGATAGAAACATTACAACAAAAAGATTTGTACTAAATGTATCAATCCTCTAAGTAACTCATATGAAGTGCCTATCCGAGAGTATCTGAAAGGGGGTATAGTTTGAAACGTGAGCTAGAGGTTCAGTGTGTCCCAACAGTGCAAAAATAAAAACTTACAGTTGTGCTTTTTAAAATCAGTAAAGATCACAGTTATTAAAACATTGTACGAGTTTTTAATTCAAAAAACTCTAAATCGTCCTCCAAACGAACTCCATATGGAGTTCCCCAGAATTACACAACCAAAGGGAGTACCTTGGGGCCTGAGAGCCTACCCAAGATAATTCTCGGGGCCACAGAGGCTTACCCAAGAAAAATCTCGGGGCCATAGAGCCTACCCAAGGGTCGCCTTAGGTCCATAAGGAATTATCAGTCGGTGTTGAATCTATCCAAGGAATTACCAACAGTAGCTTGAGATCATAATTAAGGCAATCATGCTTTCCATTTTAGTAAATCAGGAATGAGGTTCCAAAATAGGTAATTTATACAGTAGTCAAATCAGATCAAACATTATATTTCAAATCAGAGAAAACATTCATGTGCACATGAGATTTCAAACAGATATTTAAAATGTTTATATTGTACACAAGGAACACACCTCGCAAAAATGGGCCAATCAGGAAGATCTATCGGGTACCGACTTCACTAGGCTTTTCGACTGAACGGGAACCTAAGACATATCATAACAGAATCATACATGGAATAATATTCTAAGCATAATAACTAACAAGGTTACAGAACTATACGAGTATTCATGGCCTCTCAAGGAAGAGCGGATCGGGAGGAACCGGGTCGAGCAATGAAACGGTCAGGATATCCCGAAGTACCTTTAACATACGATAACATTAATTAGTCCTTGACCCTTCGATTAAATTAACTAAACTAAAATACTTAAATAAATAAGCATTTTTCAGGTTTACAAGTCAATTCGGAGGCTTTCAAGTTTGAATTTAGCAAAACATACTTCGGATTTGGACTTAGGACGTCAAAAAACATAAAATATGACATTTCCAAAAATTTAACTTTTTGGGTCAAAGTCAATTCTGGTCAAAGTCAACAGGTCAGGTTGGGTCAAGTCAATGGGTCGAATTGGGTCAAACAGTTCAGGCTGAGTCAGGCCGGTCCAGACCGGCTGAACCGGTTTCAAGAATAAACTAGAGTGGGGACAATCCCTACGCGCACGTGGTGGCACATGGGGGCATAGTGGACTGCGACATGGTCGGGGGTGGACGACCGATTACTTCCAAGTACACTAAACATCAATTTCAACCAACAATATTACCTAAAAATGCCATTAACCAAACCAAACAACCGGAAATACAACAAGACTTACCCAACGGTGATCGGAGGAGGAAACGACGGTGATACAATGACCCACGTGTTGGATTTGGAGCGGACGACGATAATGAGTGCAGAGGTAGTGGCGGTGAGGCAACCCGACGAGCACGTCGTCTTGAAACGAAGAAAAAATGAACGGTGGGAACCGACGATTTACTCTCGATTTTGCCCAATCGGTGGCTGATTTCATAACGGGGTTAGTCAGGGTTGCTTCGCGAAGGCCAGGCGCACCTGATGGGTGTGGCGGTGACCTGCACCGCCAGCTGGAGCTGGGACGCCGAAGAGGTTAACTTGACGAGGGGGAAATGGGGCTAAAGCACGGGAATGGGGTTCTAGTTATGGTAACACGGGGTAAAAATAGATATTAAAACATATATTAATTAAAATTAGGGTAAAGTACAGTAATGGTCACTAAACCTTTCTAAAGCTTTCATTTAAGTCCCTCAACTTTTAAAACTTATAATACAATCCTCCAACATTTAGTCCGTTTACAATATAGTCCCCGACGTTACACTATCGTTAGTACATTTGCAATATGGTCACTGAACTTTTCAAGCTTGTATTTAGGTCCCCTAACCTTCAAAACTTGCAACATAGTCCTCAATTTCATTCTAAACCTTAAATTCCTTTTTGATCTTAAATTTCATTTTTCGTTTCTCTCTTCTTATTTCCAATGTAACTTTTCAGTAGGGGATACATGGGAAATTCTAATCTAACTTTGAATTATGTGGAGGTGTTGACTTGAATAAGGGTTCATTGAGAGAAGAACTGACCAAGGGACTATTAAGAGCATCAACGATTCAAGGTGTATTGTTAGATATATGTCATCTCAAGTGAAGCATAGATGTTCGATGAAATGCTTGTGAGAAAAAAATGGGGTTAAAAATGTATAATTAACAAATACTGCTAAGATGAACTAATTATCATTGTTGAAAGTCACCAACAAAGCAGGAATTATTTTGTATAAATGGAATATAATAATTTATTCGTTTAATCCTTGTGGTTAATCCTTGGGGCATTGGGTCATCACATTGACAAGTGCATACAATTATTGGAAGAGATAGAAAAGCTCGTTGACAATGGAGTCCTTATAATAGAAATGAACGAGAAGTGGGGAGAAATTTAGGGTAAAGACCCTAATCCAACTAGACACACACCGTTCTAGGAGAAATAGGGCATATTGGCTGAACAAGTGAAGGTCGTTCTCTATTGTAATCATGCTTTATGTTTGCAGCATCTTGTTTGAACTTATTTTTTTTACATTCTCAACAGATATTTAAATAAATTTATGTTGCTTTAAATATTGCGAGCATTGAATTAAATTTTCAATTTTGAAATTCTTTGAATATTGAGTGAATTAAAAACTCTTTAAATGATTAGAGTTATAAATCTTTGATAAAGTGACAAGACTGAACCCCGACAAAGCAATGACCCTGGACCTTACCCTAGAAGATACACTACAACACCATACCCTTCTCGTGTAGGTACCAAGCTAGCCTTCTCGTTTCATGAGGAGACAATTAAAGACTTGGCATTCAGGTATGTATGGATGTGGACAAAATGGGCCATCTTGTACATGAGATTGTAAAGTTGATTGGTTTCTACTTTTGTTGATGACGTTCGATGATGATCATGGTCTTCACAGATGAAATAGTCAAGTAGGTGAATCTATTTTAGGCCAGTTGCTTGGAAATTAAACTCTAAGGATGATATTTTTTTTACTATCAACAACACCTGGACTATAACAGGTTCTTCTTGACAAGCTTAAGAAGCTGAATCTGTATACCCATAATGTAATTATATATGTATAAAATAAAGCTTGGGCTATCCTTCTAGAGTAATTGGTTAAAATCCCCGGCTTTATGGATAGATGAAGCTAGCCCAATAAAGGCTAGTAATATATATATATATATAAAGCTAAATTTAACTAGCCAAACAATGGTCAGTTAGATCGAATTTACTAAATAAGGAGTTTCGGTAAAAATGGACTAAAGGAGTTAAAGAACACCTGTTATTGTCGATTTCACACTAGCACTTAGAAATTTCATTTTTAGATCAATATTTATGCACTGCCTTTGTTAGAGGAGTCTACAAAGCTTGAACAAATGTAATATTTTAGAGAACTGAAATAGAAATGTTCTAATATATTTAGCAATTGATTATGCTAGTAGTGACATTTTGTTTGTACCCAGTTTAATACCAAGCCAACAATAAGGGACATGTATAACATTCTGAAGAGCATGGACAAGTAGAATGAATTAAAGGCTGAAACATTAGAAAATAGGAAGCCAACCTGAAACTAGCCCATCAATTTTGACACTTGTGAAAGAGCTATAACTTTGAAAATATTAAATAGTTGTTGATTCTTTTGATATTATGTGAACTCAAGTTTATGATTTGATTCGATTGTGATACTAAATTAAGGGGTAAAATTTTACAAAATTATTCCATTTTTTGAATTCTAAAATAAAAAAAGGAGAAAAATATTTTCAAACAGGACTGTCTCAAATGTGAAATGTCCTTGAAGCATGTGACGCCCATTCTGCCTCTATTGAAGAAATAATAAGGGATGTGATAATAACGAAGCATTCCACAATCTTAAAAGTGAATACTTCGAGATATCAGAAAGACTAGAGGATAGAACTTGTGACATTTCCTTGTGATGTTGTTATTAACTCGCTAAGAAACAGAGGATCACCTTATTCGAAAGGGGGACATATCCTTGTGCATAGCAAAAATGCAAGAGTTCGACCAGTAAATGATGAATTTTGGCACCCAAATAGGTATGAGTCATGAAAGTACCCACATTGGAGCATAACTGAAAACCCAAATCATGTTGTGTTAACAAGATGCAGACCAAGAAGACATTGAGAATGAGTCTCACAACCTGAAATGTCAGGGGCAAACCCTAAATATAAGCAGAGCTTACCTTTTAAAGAAAATCAGTCAAGCATAAACTAATGGAAGAGTCCGAGAAAACAACTCGGGTAACGCATTTGAGCCAAGGTCAGAAAGGGGCATCAAGATCATATTACTGACCACAATAAGAAATGAACCATTTCGTCTAAGACTTTAATGCAGATGAGGGGCAAAGAAGACACAAAGACATGAGATGATCAGATGGATCCTCAAAGTTGCCAGCTTGAAGTCATAAGTTGATACATTGATATATGAGTAACCCTTAAAGATGTGTAATCAAAAGGAAGAAGGTCTGGTTCCCTACTTTGGGGTCAAAGGAAAATTTAATCAGCATTTATGCATGTATAAGAACATCATTTGCATAAAAGAAAATACATTACATTGTATTTATTCCACACATAAACGTATGGTTTTTATAGATATTCCATGGAAAAGAAAAGATTCACAGTATTAAAATCTCAACAAGTGGAATCTAGAATTTAAACCTCAAATAAAAGAAATCATATTTAGAGAGGAAAAACCTGAAGAACAGGGTGGACCCAATCCATAGATAAAGAATTACTTTGAAATGGGGCAGGTTACCCGACCATTAAGTTATTTTATAAGAGAAAGGTTTCTCATTTAAATCGAAAAATTGAAATTTTTAAAAAATAAGAAAGTTCCCGACCTTGTAAACTATTTCAAAAGTTGGTAAGTTATTCGGGCCATCAGTAATTCATTCGAGCATGATGCTTAAATCCTTCAGGTCATCTGTAAGTCTTTCGAGCAAAATGAAAAGTCCTTCGGGCCATCCATAATACCTTCAGGCAAGATATTTTTACAAGTCTTTCGAAAAATGAGAATGGTTTCTCAAATAAATTGAAAAATTCAATATTTTGAAAAGTAAGTAAAGTTTCTTACATAGTAAATTATTTCCAAAGTTGGTAAGTCCCTCGGGCTATAAGTAAGTCTTTCGAGCATGATGCTTAAATCCTTCGGGTCATTTGTAAGTCTTTCGACCAAGATGATAAGTCATTCAGGCCATCCATAAGACCTTCGGGCATGATGTTTTCACATGTCTCTCAAAAAATGAGAAAGGTTTCTCATTTAAATAAAAAAATTTAAATTTTTGAAAAGTAAGAAAAGTTTCTTACATAGTAAACTATTTCCAAAGTTGGTAAGTCCCTCGCGCCATCAGTAAGTCTTTCGAGCATGATACTTAAATCCTTCAAGTCATCTGTAAGTCTTTCGAGCAATATGATAAGTCATTCGGGCCATCCATAAGACCTACGGGATGAATGTTTTCACATGTCTCTCGAAAAATGAGAAATGTTTCTCATTTAAATCGAAAAATTGAAATTTTGAAAAGTAAGAAAAGTTTTTTACATAGTAAACTATTTCCAAAGTTGGTAAGTCTCTTAGGCCATCAGTAAGTCTTTCGAGCATGATGCTTAAATCCTTCAAGTCATATGTAAGTCTTTCGAGCAAGATAATAAGTCCTTCGGTTCATCCATAAAACCTTCGGGCAGGATGTTTTCACTTGTCTCTCGAAAAATGAAAAAGGTTTCTCAATTAAATTAGAAAATTGAATTTTTTTAAAAGTAAGAAAAGTTTCTTACCTAGTAAACTATTTCCACAGTTGGTAAGTCCCCGGGCCATCAGTAAGTCTTTCGAGCATGATGCTTAAATCCTTCTGGTCATCTATAACTCTTTCGAGTAAGATGACAATTCCTTCATGCCATCCATAAGACCTTCGGGCAGGATGTTTTCGCATGTCTCTCAAAAATTGAAAAAGGTTTCTCATTTAAATAGGAAAATTGATATTTTTAAAAGTAAAAAATGTTTCTTACCTAGTAAACTATTTCCAAAGTTGGTATGTCCTTCGGGCCATCAGTAAGTCTTTCAAGCATGATGCGTAAATCCTTCGGGTCTTCTGTAAGACTTTCGAGAAAGATGATAAGTCTTTTGGGCCTAACATAAGATCTTTGGGCAGGATGTTTTAACATGTATCTCAAAAAATGGGAAAGGTTTCTCATTTAGATTGGAAAATTGAAATTTTTGAAAAGAAAAGTTTCGTATGTAGTAAACTATTTCCAAAGTTGGTAAGTCCTTCGGGCCATCAGTAAGTGTTTTGAGCATGATGCTTAAATCCTTTGGGTCAGTTGTAAGTCTTTCGAGCAAGATGACATGTCCTTCGGGCCATCCATAAGACCTTCGGGCAGGATGTTTTCACATGTCTCTCAAAAAATGTGAAAGGTTTCTCATTTAAATCGAAAAATTAAAATTTTTAAAAAGCAAGAAAAGTTTATTACCTAGTAAACTCTTCTCAAATTTTGTAAGTCTATCGGGCCATCAATAAGTCTTTCGAGCATGATGCTTAAATCCCTCGGGTCATCCATAAGTCCTTCAGGCAGTATGTTTTAGCATTATTTTCTGAAAAATGAGAAAATAATTTCCAAAAATTTTCAAAAAAATTTCATTTATATATTTTCTAAAAAATGAAATTTTTGAAAAAAGTAGCCGATTTAGAGTCCCAAAAAGTGAAAGATTCAACTGGCACTCAAGTCTAGACAGACTCCCATATTTAGTGGTTACGATACAAGTTTCCACAAGAAAAATTGATTTTCAAAGATTATCTTGAAATCCAAATCTTCAAGTACGAATTTCAAATTTTCAAACATATACTAACAAGCGGTAATGTTTAATTTACATATTTGATATTCTCGAAGGAAAGAGAAGCAAATCAAACTCGATTCAATCTTCCCTGAGGAACAGTTGAATAAATCAACGTCCCCAGATCTAATTTTCATTCAAGAAGAAGCGAAACATATCCGTCTCTTTCAAGATTTAATATTTCCTGAGTAATAGGTGAACAAGTCTGCCTCGATTCAATCTTCTCTGAGTGAAAATGGAATGAATCAACGTACCCAGATCTAATTTTCCCTCATGAAGAAGCAGAACAAATCAATCTCTTCCAAGATTTGATATTCCCTTAGTAACAATGGAACAAGTCTGCTCGATTCAATCTTCCTTGAGTGACTATGCTCTCACACCCTAATTTAGGGGAAAAAATTTATTAATATTAAGTATCAAATTAAGGTAGTAATAAGGGAAAAATTAGGGACTAAATTGCATATTTATACAAGTTGTAGCTTGGTTTTGAAACCTTTGGAAAGTTTAGGGTCTTTAACTCTAATTTTACTATTTATAACCAGTGAAAAATAAATTAACCCCAATCAATTAAACCCCAATTTTCATCTAAATCAAACCCAAATAACTAACCCCCAAAAAATTCATCTTCCCCGCCAACCATCTATATCTCCTCAATCCGTCGATGTCTGGCCACCCCAGCTCGACCACCACTACCAATAGACTCACCATCGAACGGTGATCAAAATACGACCTTATCCCATCAAAAACTACGTAGTTTATCATGGAGAGCCATCAATGAGTTTGACAAAACCACCCTCGAGAGCCTCAGTTATTTCGTGATTCCAGCCACCTCAGTTGTCAGCTCAACTCACCATCGCTTCCATTGAGTTCCCCATCATCGTCTTCTCCTAACCCGACTGATATCCTCCAAAAATCACCCCGTTGCCGAATGTCAAGGGTAAGGCTTTTGTTTCCTTTTTCGTTTTGTTTCGGGTATTTGAAATTGGTTTTTGGCTGATTTATGAATTGAAATAGATGTTTGAATGCTAAGGGAGTGTTCGAACGAAAACTCTGAGCCCGTCGCTGGCATCACGCGCCACTACACGCTGTCACCCGCGCGTGGGGCTTGATTTGGTCCAAGGAGTTTTCCATAACCAGGTTTACCCAACGCGTCTGATCTGACCCACCCCGCCAGGTCCAGTCTAGTCACTGAGTCAACTCATTGATTTTGTTCGACACAACCCGTTGACTGTTAACTTTGATCGAGTCAACCCGTTGACCGTTGACTTTGATCGAGTCAACCAGTTGACTTTGATCGAAAAAGTCAAATTTTCTAAAAAGCCCTATTTTATGTTTTTCGATGTCCTGAGTCCAAATACGAAGTTTGTTTTACCAAATCCGCACCTGGTAAGCTTGTTTTCAATGTTATACCTTTGGATTCAATATGGTTTCTCAATTAAGTTTAGTTTCTGACTTAAATTCGGTTACTATGTATCCGATGAATTATTGGACGTTGAATTAAAGTTCAAAAGTTCAAATAAAGTTTAAATGTTCGATTAGTGGGGAAAACAATCGAGGTAATATATTACTACCTTTTCATGCTTTATGGAACATGTTGTTAATACATGGATGAATATAATTGGTCACATGTATGTAGTTAATAATTTTCTGAACTTGATCCGAATGTGAAATAAAGTAAAGTAAACAGAATAAGGCTTGGACTACATGTATGGACATAAGAAGACTGATAAGAAATGATTTCAAGCTCGATAATTATCTAGAAAATGAAATAACCTTAAAGTCTCTAAATTATATTTGTTCTTGTTAAAAGCTTTAATACCGAAATCACCTGGTTAAGAAATTATGAAATTACCCTATGAAGTAAAATGGTCCGGACTGACCATCATAGTGAAAGTTTCCTGAGAATTCATATTTAATCCGATAAATTGCTGATTTACTTGTTAAATTATTGATCTGTTCAGAAAGTTACTGATAATCAAATCTCACATCCGAGAAGGTACAATACCTAGAATTATCGATTTATTAGCAAATACCTAAAGGCTAAACCATTCAAAAATATTATTTATGTTTGCATTATTCAGACAAATTTTATTAAATGGAAAGAATTGACTGAAGGAAATGACTAAAAGACCCTTAAACTATAAAATGACCAAAATACCCCTGAAGAGTAAAATAACCCAAAATATCTCTAAGCCCTGGAATGACTAAATTATATTTCCTAGTTGAACTGAATGTAAGAACTGTATGTATCCAAATTTCAGAAATGGTCGAATTACTCTGGAAAATCTAAAAGTAATCGGGATATACTTAACAAATAAATGGCCTATGTATCCTCAAAGACCTTCCATTAAGGGAATGGCTTAGATAATTCTGGAAACGCTGATGAACCTATATGTTGTCCTATCCATAAGAGTTTTGAACCAAGAATCAAGCATGTCCACATTACCTGGTATCATTGCAATGCTGAAATGAAAAACAGATCCATTCAACGATGATCCTGAAGATGATCAATTCAATAAGAGTTGTCTGCATTGAAAAATGAATACCCTGGAAGTTTAACGATTTGACCGGTTGATAGGCATCAGTGCTGGGAGTTATTCAGTTTGAGTTAACTCGATATCCTAATAAATTGACATGAATCTTAAATACCATGAATCATCGTTGCTCCCTTATTGGATTAAATTACAAGTATTTCTCCAAGAACCAAATGTATAAAATACCCCTGATTTGCCTGAATAATTGGAACACTCATGTTATGTCTAAAACTTAAATAATTATGATATAAAAGATTATGAATACATTCCTGATACTTAATTATCTATAGAAAATATATGTATATTGTATGATCTTGATAAATTACTTTCCGAATGAATGATGAATCATTTAGTTATCAAACCCCCTTTTGTAGGGATCTTGATTATAAAATCCTATTAAATTACCAAAGTTTCATGATCCATTACCTGATAAATACCAAGTATCTCTGAATAAAAATATTTGGATCCTCTAGTGTGTTCCTTATATGACATGTATATGTTTTACCTGTTTTAAATGTAATTTTTAGAAATCACTGATTTTCTGATTTACTGGTTTACAAATTATGGTTACCTGAAATGTGGTATCATGTTTCTTGTTTTCACTAGAAAATATGATCGTTACTGATTTATGGATCATGAAATCTACTGGTTACTAATTGAACTATTTTATTAGGACATTATTTGGGTATGCTGGAGTATGTAGGTTCAGCTCTGATCAAGCTGGTAAATCCTTACAAGGCTAAGGTGATCCTTGGGTAGGCTCTGAGGCCCCAATAAACTTTCTTGGGTAGGCTTTCAGGCCCCAAGGTATTTCCCATGGGTTAATCATGGGACTATATATGGTGTACGGGTGGAGGGTTGTTATATGGTTTACTTCATTGTCACGCTTATGAGATCTTATTTGATTATAGTCTAGATCTTACTGTTATTATTAAATTTGATTTCTACCAAATACTGTATGGGTAGGATTCTGGAGTATGGAGGTTCAACTCTAATCAAGCTGGTAAATCCTTATGAACCTAAGGATGCCTTTATGTAGGCCCATAGGCCCCAAGGTATTTCTTTTGGGTGGCTCCCTTTGCTGTTTGTTTAGGGTAAGCCCTTATGGATGCAGTTTTGGGGAACTGTATAACAGTGTTCGGTTGGATGGTTCTATTATGGTTTTTGAAAACATGTTTTAAACGGTTAGTGTTTTAAAAAAGATCTATATCTTTTCATTAGTATCACACTAGACACCCTATTCCAATCTCCTGAAAAACATGGTACTCTGAATGTTTCCTATGAACTGAGATCTTCATGGCTTTTACTCGATGAACTACCAATGGAACCCAGCTTATCCTGAAAACATTTATACGTCTAATTCAACAAGGAAATTTTATTATTCTACATTTATATGCATGTCATGTAGGATCAATTAATAGTTTTGTATTATTGAGCTTCCAAAAACTCACTCTTTTACTCACCATTTCAAGTTAAAAGAATCAAAATAGTGCAGCTGTCGACATCAGTAAAGGAGTTCCACCAGCGTTGCTTGCAGGGTACGGTGCATGTGATTAGAGGGAATGTAAGTTGTATTTTGTTTTATATACGAGACTGGAATCTATTTTATTTTCTCAATATTGTTAAAAATTACTTTTTTATTTATAAATTGTTTTATGATTTTTAAGTGTTTTAAGAAGATTTATAATTTTTCTAGGATTTTTACGGCGGGTCGCTCCGATGGCCCTAATATAACACTCTAGATCGGATTAGGTCACTAGCATCGATATGTGGGTGTTACAAAAGGAATGATTCAATGTCCTCATATCTGATTATCGTTTAAGAAAAAGTGGAACAAATCCATCTCTTCCAAGATTTGATATTGCCTGAGTAATAGTGAAACAAATATGCCTTAATTCAATCTTCCCTGAGTGATAGTGGAATGAATCAATGTCCCCAGATTTGATTTTCCCTCAAGAAAAAGCGAAAGAGATCCCTCATCATATTCTAAAGCATGAAGTTGACCGGATGAAAACTCATTGTCTCTTTGTCTTTGTCCTATTCTTGTTATCACACGAATAAACAAAGAGGGGTAGTTGTCGACACTCGTTTTTTCATCCCGCTATTATTATATTATGATTTTTATTATTATTATTATCATTAATATTATTAATAAATACATTGTTATTTTCTGCATGCTTGTACAAGCCCCAAGCCCAAAAGCAGTCTGACCTAATTACATAACCTAAACCTCAAACCCAATAGACCTAGAGCCCAACAACCCGACCCAGGTGAGACCCAAATCTATTAGGGTTTTATCCTTAATATCTCAAATGCCTTTCACCCTCAACCACTGGATCTAGACTGATCCAACGGTCCAAAACAACCAACAGTTAAGGTTTTACCCTAACCCATCTCAATTTCCATTCATCTAATCCATCTGATATGGACTCATGCAATGGTCTAGATCAGACCAAGGGTCATCTCAGTTACTGACCGTTTTATCCAATCCCCGGCCACCATCGTTGTCACCAACCGAAGCCCTGCATTGTCAGATTGCCCAAATCAACACAAAAACACAAATCCACACACAAACTTTTTTATGTAATAATTTAATGTCCGAAGATAAGAAAAATTATGTAAGATTCAGGTCATAGAAACCCGAACCAAATATAAAAAGGGGTTTATTTCGTTAAAATAAGAAATAAAAGCAAAAAAGGTCTGAACTTTGAAGGTACTTTTTCTTGGTGTTTTATTTACATTTTTTGAAGCATAACAAAGAAAAAACAAGAAGTCCGAAACTACTTGCATGTAAAAAAGGGTATAATAGTTTACCTTAGAGTCTAGGAGTTGAACTGGGACCGGATCATCTTCATCAGACGACAGTCAAAACATGAGAGGAGTCAAGGAAATCGAAGGTTGGGGGCTCATTTTTTGCTGTTTAGTGCTGTTTTAGCCTAAGGTAGGGCTATAGGGTTGTAGATCTAGACTCGGCGGTTATTTTGGTTCGTTTTGGGATTTTCGACCACCATCTGTGGCAGCTGACAGTGGGGCGACTGATCAGCTTGAGAGAAAAAAAGAAAACTTTTTTTTAAAAACTCAGTGCTAATAAATGAAAAAAATTAAGTTTGTATATATAAAGTAAGTTAGGGGAAATTGTGTTTAGGTCCCCCAAATCTTGCCGCGTTTTTGCAAAGTAGCCACTACCAGGGACTGTTTTCATAATTTGTCAATTTATGTTAATGTTTTATAATTTTTGGTTTAATTGATGTTTAGTCCCCCAGTCTAGCCATATTTTTGCATGTTAGACACATCTAGGGACTGTTTTTGTGATTTATCCACTTTTATGCATGATACTTATTTTTAGGGTTATTTTCTTTTTAGTCTTTGTATGTCTATGTGTGTTTTGCATTTTGGTCATGTGTAGTGGCTTTTTAATTTTTTTTAAATGCTTAGAGACTGATTTAATAATTTTCCTTTTTTATTCGAATATTTATTTTAGGCTATGAAATTTGGAATATTTAGGAAATAGCCCCTGTAGTTTTGTATTTGGAATTTTTAGTCCATGAAATTTAATTTATTTTAATTTAGTCTTCATGTTTTATTTATTTTTATTATTTGTAATTTTAGCACTCAATATTGAAAATGCTCATTTTAGTCACTTGTATATTTTATTTTGTTTTAATGTTGACATGATGGTTTGATTGTTTATGTTTTAGCCCTATTTTTATTTTATTTTAATTTTTGCATGTTGCTTGCATGTTAGTTCATTAGTCCTAATTAATTTCGTATGATACCCTCATAAGCATCACTTGACTCTAATCGAAATAAATTGACTAAGGGTAATATTCGATCATTTTAATATTGTCGTAAAGTGACTGTCTTAACGTATAAGAAAGTTACTTTCGATAACTTTAAAATAAGAGTCTATCACATTTAGTGACACGAATTAAATTAATTTCATTTTTTAAATTCAGGGATTGAGAAAAAAGATCATTTTATTTTAATTAAACTCATCAGGAAAAGACTATTAGATCGAATCTAAGGTCTCGTCTCGAGATATTTAAATAATTGAGCATCCTTATTCTCATTAAATATTGGTAAAATAAATAAATAATTATACTTGCTTGATATATGCTTTTAATTTGTTTTACTTTTGCATGTGTTTTCCAATGGGTTTTCAAAATAATAACATTCG
Organism: Hibiscus syriacus; assembly: GCF_006381635.1. Taxonomy (NCBI): domain Eukaryota; kingdom Viridiplantae; phylum Streptophyta; class Magnoliopsida; order Malvales; family Malvaceae; genus Hibiscus; species Hibiscus syriacus. The sequence goes on from NW_024061783.1 coordinate 5,368,642, forward strand.
AATCGAAATTGAGAATAGTAATATCTTTTCATTTCGGTAGGATTAATAAATGATTATTTTAAGGTATGAGAGGTTGTTTCTTGTCGATCGGAAATAATTAGATATTATTATTTTCTCTCTTAAAATTATTTTAGGTGTTGTTATTTAGAATTAATAGTGAACTTTAGAATGTAATTTTTATATTTATTTATTTCGATTGGAGTATGAATTGAATGCTTCAATATATAAGAGATCGATTATTCCTGATAAGTAATAATTAAATATTATTATGTTTCATCTAAAAATTGAAAGAATATTTTAAGGGATCTTAAATTAAATTAGACTCGAACTTGTAAACCTAATTGCAAATACAATTAAATAATCTACTAGGTACCTATTTAGGGCGCTGTGGGAGTGCTAATCCTTCCCCACATATAACCGACTCCCAAACTCGAATTTTGGTAACGCATACCACAAGTTTGTTGTTTTAATTAAAATTAATATTTTATTAAAATGGAAAATATGTTTTTGGGTACCCAATCACACCCAAATAAAATATTGGTGGTGACTCCTCAAACCATGTTTTATCGTTAACTGGTCATCTAAAAAATATTTTGAAACGAGACTCGTCTTTCCCCTTCGAAAAAATGTTTCGACACATATTGCATTTGATTCTCTATAAAAACGTGTTAAGGAAAATTATGTCTACAATAAACCACAAACACTATATTAAGGGAATACAGTAATTAAAAAACAAAATATTAGTAATATTGATTTAATAGCACATAGCTTTGATTATGTATTTTATATTTTTAGTAATATTTTTGAAGCAATTTAAGTGATGAAAAAATTAAAAGCTTTCTACTTCTTACTAGAATTAGTAATGTATATGTATCACCAAATATAAATAATCACTTTTGGGCTCGATTTTCTTTAAAAGATGCAGCAAAATTTTTAAAAACAATGTGAAGCATAAAATCAAATATATTTATTATTTTTAGAATCAATTTTAAAACTTAACATATTTTCCTTATTAAAACTATAATGTGAGGCTTAAAATTTAAACCAATTCATTTTCAATAGTGAACGAAACTTTAACATAAGAGGAATTAACACGAACTGTCAATTTAGCAGTTTCGAATCAAATACTATATTCCTATAGATATTTTTATCGATACTACATGTACAAATAATTTTTGTTTTCAATTAACTTTACCTTTTTTATTATAAGGATAAGTTGAGATGTATACCATCGTTACATTCCTACGTTCTTTACTAAATTTCTCCTCCAAATATATTGAGAAATATTATTAGCATTTTGTCATATAAGAATAAAATTAATTTACATAATAGAAAAAGATCAACCAGTAAATCTATTTTTAGTTTTTAAATTTTCTATTTCTTTATTGCGTTATTCTTAACTTGCTGCATGTAAATTAAAACAGTTACCTTAAACAATTATTTTGAATTTTCAATTGTTTTAGTGATCCTTTTTTAGGTTCTTCGTTGGATTTATATTGATTAATAATCTTAAAAATATTTTAAAATAATAAACACCAACCTTATATTTTTAATAAGTAGGAAACACAAAATTTGAAACTACTGATGGTCTAAAAAGTAATACTATTTTGTATAAATCATTGAATCACAAGCATAATTTATTTATAAAAAATGTGTTTATTAAAACAAATAAAAGCTACTAACGTCTTATTATTTCAATAATATGGAAATAAGATGTTATGATCAACTTTATTTCAATTTTTTATGTATTTCATATAATTCTTTCTTTATAAGGAACACAATATAATATAAATTAAAAATAGAGTATTTTCCTTTCATAGCGAAACTATCATTGAATCAAAATGTTTAGTTTACTTCAAGTTGTTTTGAAAAAAACAATTTTAGTGAATAAAGAATATTTAAATTTAATATTGATCAAGGAATAATAGTTACGACAACTGGTCAAGATTCTTAATTTATGACAATGATATCGCAATATTATATGATAATTAAAATTCTAGCACCGGGGATTATTTAAATTTCTCACTATTTCATTGAAGTACTAATTTTAGTTTATACGATTAAATTATAAACATATAATCTTGATAGTTATGGAAATAAAAATCACACAATAAAACCTTCAATACTCAAAATGGAATGGGTTGTAGTTTTAAATGCAAAAGTATAAGTTATTGTTTACGGCCAGTGAGAGATGTTGTTGACATGTAAATATTATTTTATTAAGTAAAAGTTTCAACATAACCATTTTATTATTTTTTACAGTTCGAAATATGCTCCAAGTTTACATGAATTAAATTAAACTTTACTTTGTAAGTTCATGGAAAAATATAGAAGACAAAATTACATATTTGATGTTATTATGTCTTATAATCCTTTGTTAACTGAAGCAAGTGATTATCTTTAAGTGGACGATGAGGGTGAATTGGTCAATTGGAGGCAGTCTGTAACCCCCTAGATCCAGCGTATGCGTTACTACTAGGTGTAACGGATTACATTAAAAATTCATAAAACTTTTTTCAAAACGTTATTTGGTAATTTAAAATCGCGTTGTAAACCATATTTAACATAAAGGATGCAAAGTTAATATCAATGAATATCAAAGGAACAAATATAAAAATGTCAGTGATTAAGTAAAATAAATTATATCATAAATCCACATCATAACAAAAATCATAAAAATAAATATTTCAAAATAAAGGCACATGTCACCATAAATGAAAGCAGTTCGAAAGATAGAAATACTACAACAAGGGATCTATAAGAATGTGTCGATCTTCCAAGTGTCTGATCCGGGATGTCTATCCAAAAGTATCTCAAAGTGGAAAACATTTTGAAAATAGTGAGTTAGGTGGCTCGGTGTGTCCCAACAGTACAAATAAATCATAAGGGTGAAATAATCAAATAATAATTCAGTAAAATATCATAGTGAAAATAAATTAAAATTTTTTTTGAAGTCACCCATTTCCCGTAAACCATATGCAATTCCCCATAATTGCTTTCATAGGGATTACCTTATACCCAATTGATATAACGAGCCAACCTAAGGGAACACCTTGGGGCCCAAAAGCCTACCCAATAAAGTTCTCGAGGTCACGGAGCCTACCCAAGGGCCATGTTAGCTCCATAAGGAATTACCAGCTTAATCAGAGCTGAACCTCCACACTCCAGTATCATACCCAAATCAATATTTCAATAAAACAGTTTGCATAGTAATAAGTAAATTCCATAAAACCATAATCAACGTAATCATATTTCCAGTGAAAAAAAATTAACTAGATAACATATATCATTCAGTCATAGTCCATAAGCCATTAACCAGTAAATCATAAATTTTGATGGAACACATTTCAAAACAGATAAAACAATAATGTAGAACTGATAACTGTCGTTTTGCAATCAAAATAATTCTGGCTTCTTTAATAAATAGAAAGGGAAAGTAGTATAGAGAAATAGGGTCGATCCACAGGGACTGTGGTGTTTCTGATTTAGTAAAACTCTTTCTTGATTTTATAAGAAGATATAATTCTAGATGAAATTATAAGAAGATATAATTCCAGATGAAATTGAAAAGCTAGAATAAAATAATGAATAAAAAAGGGAAAATAATAAAATAATAATTAATAATTTTAAAAATAGTAATAAAGATAAAAGGGGCTTTAAATTATTTAAAGAAGTATAATGAGATAAAAATTAAATAAACAAACAAATAAAATAAATAAATTGAGATAAAGAAAACTTATGGTGAAAGCAGCCTTAGACTTCAGCTTTGCCTCAAATTCGTCGGATCATCGAAACAGATTTTTACTTCAAGATTCACGGTGGCTTATAAGAACAATTCTTCGCTGCCAACTTGGATTGTGTCGTTTCAGCAATAACTGATTTCGATCTCAGTTTCCTCTTAGCAAAAAATTTTGGTAAGTGTGTTCTCGGTAAGTTGAATATGCTTCAATAAGCAAATCCTTATTCAAACATTAACCATAACAATATCCGGACCAATGTCAAAATCGTTTGATTTGAAAAGTAAGCTCAAAAAACAGAGAGAAAATCCGAAGCGATTTAAGTACTTTACAATTCTCACGTTTGGAATTTAGCATTCGCTTTAGTATTCGGCTCGAAAGAAAATTAGCTAAGTATGATCAAATTCATACTTAGCGTAATTGAAAAGTATGCGCAAAATAAAGAGAAAGATAGAGAGAAAAAGAAGATTTTATTCTCAGATGAGAGAGATATGTTTCTAGGCTTACCCTTAGAGGGTAATTATAGCTTTCAAAATCCTAAAAATAAGCTAAAACAACTTAAATCCTAATTAAAACACTTAAAACTATTTAAAATAAAATACCTACGAAAATAATATTCTAAATCCTAATTAAAATACTAAAACCTATTCAAACTAAAATACCTAAAACAAAGATAAAATATAAAAATAATATCCTAAAACTTAATTAACATACTAAAACCTATTTAAACTAAAATACAAAGATAAAATACAATGTTTAAAATATTATCCTAAACTTGACTTTAATTAAAATTTGAATTCCAGCCAACTTTGATTCCGAAAATAAAAAACTGCAGAATTCTTTCATTTTTGTGCAATTTCCAGAATCTGACGTCTTGCACAGAAAATGAATCAAAACAAACAATTAAGCCACAAAAACCAATGATTAATGAGTAATTTAAAAGCAAAATATTAACTAAATTAAGCACTTATCAAATTCCCCCTTACTTATTCAATGCTTGTCCTCAAGCATTCATCAATTAATACATCCAAATCACAAGTTGCCATCTTCAATTTCAATTTATTCCTCAAACTTCCAATCGAACTAAGTCCATGATATTTGCCAAATTCAATTAACAATCAAGCAAATGTACAACCAAGAAAATTTAAAGTAAGAAGGATATCTCAATTAATTACCAACTTTAATGAAACATGACTCAATACCTCACAAAGATTCACACATATCCGCTCAAAGTGTTTGGGTAAATGAAATAACTCAAACCTAAACTAACCAAAATATTACCATAGGCTTGAAACCAATCAAGTATTCACTATGAAAAATGAACATAATGCAATAATCAAGGGGTCTTTAAACAAGGCGTGACGGGGCTTAGGTTAGGGTAGGGAAAAGGCCAAAAATAAAGGTTTAAAATATTGAAACAAAAAATAAAAGTAATTAAGAATAATCCACGAATTAACATGAAGCGCAATGAAGAACAAAACAAGGAAACAAATAGATGAAAGATAATTGAGACGATCGTTTTTTCCTTCCCTTTTTTTGAACAAGGGTTTGTTTTTTCCATTTTTTATGTTGTTTGAAACAGTGAACAACTTGCTATTTTTTCGATTTATTTCAAAACAATGAAATTTTTTTCTCATTTTTTTATTCATGTAACAAGAGTGAAACAGTGAACAACTTGTTGTTTAATTATGAGGTGTAAAATAAAGAAATGGAAATAGGCTCAAATATGGTTCACTAGTGAATATATAGACGGGTAGGCTTTTTGGGAAAAATGGGTTTATCCTAGGTGCCACTATCACATTAAAACATTACGTTCAACATGTAGTATCGATATGCATTGTGATTACAAGTTCTAGAATATCCTAATTAGTTCGGTACACAGAAGTCAAACAATGAGCAAGAAAAAAAATGTATGCTCGTTATGCTCAAATCTCACAAGAAAAGTTTATATGCATTGAGTAAAGATCATCTCTATCGACAAAAGCATGAAATAACAATACTCAACAAAACATTCACCAGCTATATCAATCACCAATCATGCAAATTAAATTCGATAAAAAACATGGTCATAATCCAAAAAAAACAAGAGTATAAAGCGAAATTCAAGACTAGCAACCAACGATCCCAACATATCAACATTAGAATAACTCAATTTCAAACAATTAAACAAGTCAAGGAAAATTTTGACACATGTTTATACTTCCCCCTCACTTAATCCATTTTGTCCCAAAACGTATGTTGAATTTAAAAACAAAGAGAGGGAAAAGGAATACTCCCCAATCTAGTGGCGATCGCAGCCACGGTCATGTCGAGACGAGTCTGGAAGAAGGTAAGAAATATTCAATTGGAATTCGAATATGTTCAGAGAAAAATAAAATAAAATTAAGCATATGATAAAATAAAATAAAATAAATGGGAAGAAATAAATTTGGCTAAAAATAAAGCAAAAAAATGAAAATTAAACGAAATGGGTTGCCTCCCATCAAGCGGTTTTGTTTAACGTCGTTAGCTCGACGACCTGATTCAGACTACAAGTACTAAGAGAAATACTTCTTCCACTTCATACACTTTTTCCAACTAAGAATTTCCTTATGATAAATTCTACGATTGTATAATTATTTTATTTTCTCCTTGTAGAATTTGACATTCTCATATGTTATTCTTCGGATCTTTTTTAGCTTTGACAGCTTATCCGAAATAACCGGTTAAGTAGCATTTTCTCCTAAAAAGGCACTCTTTAAGTTTTTTGACATTTGTTTCAGTTCTATCTTAGGTGCATGCAAAATAGAAGGAAGAACATTAGACTTAGCAGGAGTCAATTTTAGATCGGCACAATCTTAAAATATTTTTTTTCAACTTCCTGATTTCCTCATCATGATCTTCTAACTCCCTTCATAGATTAAAATAAAAATTAGTTTCTACAAACTTATTTTCCGAAGGATCAATAATACCAACATATTTTATGCTAGCCACTTTGTCTGGGTGTTTCATTTTCTTATACACATCAAATTTAACGATCTCACCATCAAACTCCATGGTTAAAGTTCCGCTTCTTACGTCAATCTTTATGTGTGCAATACTTAGAAAAGGATGCCCCAATAGAATATCGGAAGAATTGTTGGTGCGATCATTCTCCATGTCAATTACATAAAATCAGCGGGAAATATTAAATCATTTACCCCCGCCAGTACATTTTCCAAGAGTCGTTCCGGGTAAATCACAGATCTGTCGGCAAGCTGAATTGATATTTTTTGTATCCTTAAAGGGCTCATTAGTAATCGTATTATAAACAGATAGAGGCATTACATTAATAGAGGCACCAAGATCACACATGACTCGTTTTATCGCAACTTTACCAATTTTACAGGGTATTGTTAACATACCTTGGTCATTCAGTTTCGGTTGTAATTTTTTTGGAATACAGCTGACACATGTTCTCTTAGATTTACATTCTCATTCATGGTAAGATTCCTCTTTGTTATACAAAGGTCCTTAAAAAATCGGGCATATCTTGGAACCTTTTGGATAACCTCAAGGAGTGGTATATTGATTTCCACCCTTCGAAATACGTCTAGTATTTCCTTTTCCTCATTTTGTTTATCCCTTTTTACTAACCTCGATAGAAAAGGTGGTGGCACGTCATAGAGAGATGGTGTTGGATCTTTTTGTACTTCGTCACTCTTCTTTTGGGATCTTGAATCTACAATATTCTTCCCTTTTTGGATTGCTTCATCTTTTGGAACAGGTGGAACCACTATTTTACCACTCCGAAAAGTGATGGCGCTGACATTCTCCTTTAAATTTACCTCGGTTTGAGAAGGCAATATTCGTTGTGATTCCAATTTCCCCATTGTTTGAACTAGTCAGCTCACTTGGTTATGCAACTCTTGAAGATGTGTCTCAGTTCGACTTTGGAACTTTTCCTGGGATGTAACCAGCTTTTCTTGTGAAATTGCCATCTTTCATATGAGTTCCTCCAATGATGAGTTTTAGGTTTGCTGTTGAGGAGGAGGTCTTGGTTGATAAGTTGGTCTTTGATTTGCCGATTAGTTGAAGTTTGGATGGTCTCGCCATATTGGATTGTAAGTATTACTGTATGGGTTGTATTGTCTTTGTGGAGGATCTGGAAAGTTCCCTACTGCATTGCCTCCTTCTTGTATCAGTGGACAGCAATCCGTCGGATGGTCTAGCTTTGTGCATAACCCACATTCTCTTGTTATTGTATATTTTCCTGCAACAAGCTCAGTTAATTTATCTAACTTATTTTCAAGGGAAAATGTACTTATCTTGTGAACCCGTCGGCTGGATTCACTTGAAAACTGTTGAGAGTTGGCTGCCATGTTGAAATCTAATCCATTGTTGTTGTTGGGGTCAAGTTAACTAATTCTCATCCACTTGCGGCATCCACCATTTTCATCTCCATTGGTAAAAGGCCATCATAAAAATATTGAAGTAATGTTTGCTCATTTAATCCGTGTTGTGGACAACGTGCGCAAAATTTTTAAATCACTCCCAATAGTCATAGAGACTTTTTTTGCTCTTTTGTTGAATGGAAAGAATGCTAATTTGTAACTCACTTGCTTTAGCCGTATTAAAGAACCTGTCAAGAAAAATTCGATTCATGTCAGCCCATGAATTAACTGAATTTGGAGGAAAATAAAATAACCAATCTTTAGCCAAGTCAGCCAAAGAGAAAGGGAAAGCTCTCAATTTAATTTGATATTCGCTAACTCCCTGAGATTTCATGCTAGTGCAAACCATGTAGAATTCCAGCAAGTGTTTGTACGGATCTTCAGCGGGAAAGCCGTGGAAAGTGGGAAAAAGATGAATGAGTCCCGTCTTTAATTGAAACAGAGTCCTGCCACTAGGAAAATTAATGCATAATGGCGTCTGAGTGACAGGAGCTGTGGCTAGCTCTCAGATCATTTGTTCTTCTTCTGCCATCGGAATATTGTATGCATCTGCTTCAGTCTCCGGATTTGATTCTGCTTATGAACTTTGCTTTTGTTCTTCTTGTATTTTTCTCTTTTCTAGAAGCTTTTGTACATAGATTCTTCGTGCTTCAATCTCCAGATCTAGATAAACTAATTCACCTGGGTTTCTTCTGTCATTAATCAAAAACTAGAAAAATAAATCAGTACTTGCCGTTAGTCCCTGGCAACAGCGCCAATTTGATAACTGTCGTTTTTCTATCAAAATAATTTCAGCTTCTTTAATAAATAGAAAGGGAAAGTAGTATAGAGAAGAAGGGTCGATCCACAGGGACTATGGTGTTTCTGATTTAGTAAAACTCTTTCTTGATTTTATAAGAAGATATAATTCCAGATGAAATTGAAAAGCTAGAATAAATTAAAATAATGAATAATAAAGGGAAAATAATAAAATAATAATTAATGATTTTAAAAATAATAATAAAGATAAAAGAGGCTTTAAATTATTTAAAGAAGTATAATGACATAAAAATTAAATAAACAAACAAATAAAATAAATAAATTGAGATAAAGAAAACTTATGGTGAAAGCAACCTTAGACTTCAGCTTTTCCTCAAACTCCTCGGATCATCAAAACATATTTTTACTTCAAGATTCACGGCGGCTTATAAGGACAATTCTTCGCTGCCAACTCGGATTGTGTCGTTTCAGCAATAACTGATTTCGATCTCAGTTTCCTCTTAGCAAAAAATTTTGCTAAGTGTGTTCTCGGTAAGTTGAATATGTTTCAATAAGCAAATCCTTCTTCAAACATTAACCATAATAATATACGGACCAATGTCGAAATCGTTTGGATTTGAAAAGTAAGCTAAGAAAACGGATTAAAAATCCAAAGCGATTTAAGTACTTTACAATTCGCACGTTTTGAATTGAGCATTCGCTTTAGTCTTTGGCTTGAAAGAAAATTAGCTAAGTATGATCAAAGTTATACTTAGCATAATTGAAATGTATGCAAAAAATAAAGAGAATACTAGAGAGAAAAGAAAATTTTATTCTCAGATGAGAGAGATATTTTCTATGCTTACCCTTAGAGGGTATTTATAGCCTTCAAATTCCTAAAAATAATCTAAAACATCTTAAATCCTAATTAAAACACTTAAAACTATTTAAAATAAAATACCTAAAAAAATATTTAAAATAATATTCTAAATCCTAATTAAAATACTAAAACCTATTTAAACTAAAATACCTAAAACAAAGATAAAATATAAAGATAATATCCTAAAATTAATAAAAATACTAAAACCTATTTAAACTAAAATACAAAGAAAAAATATAATGTTTAAAATATTCTCCTAAACTTGAGTTTAATTCAAATTCGAATTCCAGCCAGCTTTGATTCCGAAAATAAAAAAACTGTAGAATTATGTCATTTTTGTGCAATTTCCAAAATATGACTTATTGCACAGAAAATGAATCAAAATGAACAATTAAGAAAAAAAAACCAATGATTAAGGAGTAATTTAAAATCAAAATATTAACTAAATTAAGCACTTATCAAGAACATAGGGAACACCTCACAAAATGGAATCAAACAGCAAATCTAGTGAGCACCATCCTAGCCACGCAACAGTGCACGAACCTAATTCATAGTAAACTGAGTTAATATCTAAGTAATATTATAATCTAAGTGTTCATAGGGTTCACGAGTAATACGAGTAACTATTGGCTCACTAGGTCGAACTGATCAAGAAGAGTTGGGTCTATCTGTCAAATGGTCAAAAAAATCTCGTGTAGCTGCAAATAACAATATTTGATAAGTCACTAACCTTAATTTAATTATTCATAAATAAAAAAACTTAAGTATATTTTCATGTTCAGGTTTGATGGTCAATAGGTTCGAATTTGGCAAAACAGACTTCGGATTCAAGCTCATGATGTCGAAAAACATAAAATATTACTTTTCAAAAAATTTGACTTTTGGCCAAAGTCAACGGTCAATGTCAGTGGGTTAAAGTCAATGGGTCAAAGCCAACGGGTTGACTCATACGAGTTGACTCAGTCTGGGTTAACTCGGGCGAGTTGACTCAGTCGAGTTGACTCGATTCAAATTTGTTTGATTGGATCGGTTCAGTCTGACTAGACCAGTTCTAGAAGCCTCCTAGACCGGCGGACGAATCCCACGTACACTACGGAAGCATGGCGGTGACAAGAGGCTTTTTGACCAACCGATTCTTCCTTGATCCTACGCATTCCAATTTAGCAAAAAAAAAAAAAAAAACAATTCCACAGCAATAATGCACCAAATTTTCTGAAATTAAGTCAGGAACTTACCCCGACGGTGAACGATGAATGTAACACCTACGACTCGTATACTTATACCAATACAGGTTATAGATGTCACATGATTTACTTACAACATTTCCTAATTAAAAAGTGACTTGAATTTTTTTTCAATTATAATAGAAAATATAAAATAATAAATCACATAATTTTTTATAATATTTAAATATCAAATATGTCTATTTATAAAAGTAATACTAAATAATATCATCCATGATGAAATAAAGTAAAACAATTTAGTTTAACCATTACAACTATTTCCAAAATAGTTAACAAAGCAACTAGAACATTTTATAAGTGCATGCCACTAAATAAGTCAAAATTACATCAAAGGATGTCTTACTGATATTGTATTATACTCCTCGATGCTTGAGATTTCTCAGTACTCCTTACTTTTACTCATGACGTTTATCTAGTGTGAAAATCATCACTCGCTAAGTATATACTTAGTGAGGCAATTTAAAAATAATAAACAATATTTTCATGCATAAAATTTGAATGCCATAATCAAATACCATAAGATTTTCGTACCTGCCAAAATCAACATGACATGTTATAAATATAATCATTAAATCAATAACTCTAGCCCAATTTATTAATCAATGAGGAACCCGGGATAGGAGTCAAAAATTGCGTAATAACGCTAAGGTCTAGCCATGCTCACCTAATAAATTGCACCGTAGTGCTGAGGTCGGGTCTTGGCCACCTAACTTGTACTATGTGTCTTCACTATACATATTAGTACTACTTAAATTTTCACAGCTTCTAGACTCTATGGCATGACATTAATACCACTGAACCACAATAAAATAATTGGGCATTTAGTCATGAATTAAATCATCCATGGCAACATATAACCATGAAACAAACCTTAAGGCATTTCATACCCAAAATAACATCCATGTCAAAATTTCATGATGATAAAACAAGGTAGACTTATCGCAAGTCTTCCTGATGATGTATAAAACATCTATGTACATGATGTATAAAACATCTATGTACAATGTCATGCATGTATTGCACTCACCTTGACACTTTATAATTCCAAAAGATTTTTCCCTTTTTATATTCTATTTTCTTTGAACACAGAGTCAATCACGATCTGTACAAAATCATAAATTCATATCGGTACATATGTTAGTATTGTACTAACATAAATACATTTCCAAAATAATCCCAAAACCAGACAACTCGCACTACCTTTAAAGAATCCGTATTCTGTATTTATATACACACTGGAATTTAATTTCGTTTCTTCCTATGAAAACTAGACTCAAATACGAATTTATCCATATAAGTAACTCCTTCTAGTTCATTTTTTACAATTTATGGTAAATTTTCAAAGTTAACCTACAGAATCTGTTTTGTGCAGAAACTGCTCCCCCGTTTTCTAACCTTTTCTCAGTTAAAAATCCCTATCTTTTTTTATATACCTTGAAATTGATCCCCACTTGTTTCAAACGAAACTAGATTGATATAAGAACACAATAGATACAAATAACCTCCAAATCATTTGTATATAATTTTTGGTGAATTTTCAAACTCACAACCAGATTCAAAAATCTAAATTGCTTTCCTTATTTTGCATCCTTAGGTTCTTCATCAATTCTTACTACCAATTCTTTATAATCACTAAACTCTTCATAACCCCAAATCATAAAATCCCATCACACATTTATCTTCACCATTAAATTTTGGTACCAAATGATAGAGAATTTCATATAGAATAATTTTCTATTTTACTACAACTCAAAATCCAAAGAAAATTGCTCAAAAATGGAAAAGAAATTTTTTCCTTACCTTTGAGAGAAACCCATGACCTTTCAGCTGAAGATGGAGTATCCTCAATCATTCTTCAACTTTCATTATAATTTAATGAATTTTAAATTCATTAAATGTTAAATTACCAATTTACCCTTAAAATTAAAATATATTTCCTAATTTACCCTTAATGAACTTGATATTTACATTAATACCAAGCCACCCAACCTTATCATCTTCCAAAATCAAAGATGAACCAATTTAACTTACTAAATTTTCCATGAAATTTTCAGAAATTGCATTTTAGTCAATAAATTCCATAGTTTCGGTCAAATCTGAAAAATTGACAATTTTTTAACCAAATTTCTCTGATCTAACATATATAAACAATTTTATAAAATGCTTCAAATTTTTGTAAAATTCCAACTCGATTCGAATATTCGATTTCAATATCGAACTTTACTGCTTTATAGCTTTTAACTTAATTCCTATACAAAAAATATGATTTCCCACTAAAATCTCTGTTTTAATCCAAACTTTTCATTTACAAGATAAAATATATAACTTTTAAAAGTTACAATTTTAGTCCCTAAACTTTTCAAAGATTATACTCTAACCACTAAACTTTCAAAACTTACACTTAGCCACTAGATAAAATTTGGGGTATTACAATTCCTCCCCCCTTAAAAAATATTCGTCCTCGAATTTTCTCTACGTATCTACATACCTTAATTAAATAGAAGAGGAAATTTTTTCTTCATGTCTTCTTCTCGTTCCCAAGTTGCTTCCTCAAGTTTATTGTTCCACCAAAGAACTTTTACCAATAGAATCGTCTTATTCTTTGTTCTTTGACTTCATGTGCTAAAATCATTACTGGCTCCTCTTCGTACGATAAATCTGGTTGAATCTTAATTTCAACCGATGTAATTACATGTGAAGGATCTGATCGATACCTTCTAAGCATCAACACATGAAAAACATTGTGAACTTTGTCCAATTCTAGATGTAATGCTAGCTGATATGCCATCAGTCCCACTCTCTTTAAGATCTCATAAGGTCCAATGAATCTTGGACTTAATTTTCCTTTACGTCCAAAATGCAATATCTTTTTCCAAGGTGATACTTTAAGAAAAACTTTATCACCTTCATGGAACTCAATCTCTCTTCGCTTCAAATCTACATAAGACTTATGACGATCAACTGTTATCTTGATATTATCTTGAATTATCCTCACTTTATCCTCGTCCTCTTTCAATAAATCAGAGCCAACCAGATTCTGATCTTTTAACTCGAACCAATTTAATGGTGTACGACATTTTCTTCCGTATAAAGCTTCATATTGAGACATCTTGATGCTCGATTGATAACGGTTGTTGTAAGCAAATTCTGCTAAAGGAAAATAATTTTCCCAAGATCCCTCGAATTCAATCACGCATGCCCTCAACATATCCTCCAATATTTGGATGGTCCGCTCAGACTGACCATCTGTCTGTGGATGAAAGGCTATACTGAAACTCAATCGAGTACCCAAAGCTCTATGCAAAGAATTCCATAATTTGGATGTGAACCTTGGATCCTTTTCAGATATGATGGATACTGGTACACCATGCAGTCAAACTATCTCTCTTATATACAACTCCGCATATTTATCCAATGAATAGTCTGTTCCCACCAGAATCAAGTGTGCCGACTTAGTTAATCGGTCAACTATCACCCAAATAGATTTCTTTTTACTTGGTGTCAAAGGTATCCCTACAAAAAAATCCATAGTGACTAGTTCCCACTTCCATTATGGGATTGAAATCGGTTATAAAAGTCTCGAAGGCACTTGATGCTCAACTTTTACTTGTTAACATGTCAGACAGGTAGAAACAAACTCAGAAATAGCTCTTTTCATACCCGACCACCAATACCGACTCTTTAAATCTTGATACATCTTATTTCCACCTGGGTGCATAGTCAACGGACTATAATGTGCCTCAGAAAGAATATCCTTCTTCAATTCATCATAATGAGGAATGCAGATTCTTCCTCGATAATACAGACATCCATCCGCTTTAACTTCAAAGTCTTTAGTCTCACATTTTTCCACTTGTGCTTTCTTTTTCAAGCATCTCTCATCTTTCTTCTGTATCTCTCTTATCCGATCTATAAGCATCGACTTTATCCTTAATTCAGCCAGCAGTGCACTATTTTCCTTTAAAGATAAGCGAGCATCTAAAGTTCGCAAAGCTGCAAAAGTCTTTCGACTAAGTGCATCAGCTACAACCTTAGCTTTACCAGGATGGTAGTCAATAGCCACATAATAGTCCTTTAAAAGTTCTATCCATCTTCTCTAACTCAAGTTTAGCTCTTTTGAGTCAACAAATATTTTAGACTTTTATGATATGTGTATATGTAGCACCGCTCACCATGCAAATAATGGTGCAAAATCTTTAGAGCAAATACCACTGCTGCCAACTCAAGATCATGTGTGGGATAATTTCTCTCGTGAGTCATTAATTATCTGGAAGCATAAGCTACAACCTTACCTTCTTGCATAAGTACACAACCCAAACCATTATGACATGCATCACTATACACCACATACTCTTTATTTGACTCCGGTTGTTCCAGCACTGGTCCTTTCGTTAAAATCTTCTTTAGAGTTTCAAAACTTTCTTGGCACTTCTCAGTCCAAATAAATGGAACATCCTTTCATAAGAGCTTAGTCAATGAGAAGTAATCATAAAAAAGTTCTTCACGAACCTTCGATAATAACCGGCAAGTCCCAAGAAACTTCGAACCTATGTAATATTCTTTGGAGGTTTTCACTCCAAGATAGCTTGAACATTCTTATGATCAACCCTTATGCCTTATACCGAAACTACATGACCAAGAAAAGCAACTTCAGATAGCCAAAATTCACACTTTGACAGCTCGGCATATAATTTTTTTCTCTTTAAGAATCTCGAGCACAGTACGAAGGTGAACGTCATGCTCTTTCTCGTTTTTCAAGTACATTAGAATGTCATCAATAAATACCACCACAAATTGATCCAAATAAAGCTGAAATACTCGGTTCATCAAATCCATAAATGTTCCTAGAGCATTAGTAAACCCAAACGGCATCACTACGAATTCGTAGTGCCCATACAGTGTCCTGAAAGCTGTATTTGGAATATCATCGTCTTTAATCTTCAACTAGTGATATCCCGATCGAAGATCAATCTTGGAGAAAATGGCTTCTCCCTTAAGTCGATCAAATAAATCATCAATCCTCATAAGAGGATACTTGTTCTTTATAGTCACCTTGTTTAACTGTTGATAATCTATGCATAATCGCATTGATCCATCTTTCTTTTTCACAAACAACACCAGAGCACCCCCAAGGTGAAACACTTGGTCTAATGAATCCTCGCTCTAGCCGTTATTGCAATTGAGCCTTTAATTCCCTTAATTCTGTCGGGGCCATTCGATAAGGAGCCATCGAAATAGGAGTTGTACCTGGAAATACGTCATTACCAAAATCCACCACTTTATAATGAGGTAATCCATGTAACTCATATGGAAACACCTCTGAATACTCTTGAACTTAGGAATGTTTTCCAACATAACTTCGGCAGCTCTTGTATCCACCACATTTGCTACAATTGCTTGACACCCTTGTGACAACAATTTCTTAGTAGTAAAGGCTGAAATCACATTGGATAAGGGATTCACCCTTTCTCCAACAAATATTATCTCTGAACCCTTTGCATCCTTTAAGAATAAAATTTTCAAACGAAAATCTACCCAACCATAATAGGAAGATAACCAATCCATGCCTAAAATTATTTCAAATTCCTCGAAAGGTAATTCCAACAGATTTGCAGGAAATTCCACTCCTTGTATCTTGATCGAACAATCCTTACATATCCGACTAATTCTCGCACTATGGCCCAGTGGATTAATTGCCACAATAACACTATAACACCTACGACCCGTATAGTTATACCAATACAGGTTATAGATGTCACCTGATTTACTTAAAACATTTCCCAATTCAAAAGTGGCTTGATTTTTTCCAATTATAATAGAAAATATAAAATAATAAATCAAAATATTTTAAAAATATTTAAATATTAAATACGTCAATTTATAAAAGTAATACTAAATAATATCATCCATGATGAAATAGAGTAAAACAATTTATTTTAGCCATTACAACTATTTCCAAAATACTTAACAAAACAACTAAAACATTTATAAGTACATGCCACTAAATAGGTTAGAATTACATCAAAGGATGTCTTACTGATATTGTATTATACTCCTCTATGCTTGAGGTTGCTCAGTACTCCTTACTTCTACTCCTAACATTTAGCTACGCATGAAAATCATCACACGCTAAGTATATACTTAGTGAGGCAATTTAAAAATAATAAACAATCTTTTCATGCATAAAATTTAAATGTCATCATCAAATACCATAAAATTTTCTTACCTGCCAAAATCAACATGACATGTTATAAATGTAATCATCAAATCAATAACTATAGCCCAATTTATTAATCTATGAGTAACCTGGTATAGGAGTCAAAAATTGCGTAATAACGCTAAGGTCGAGTCATGCTCACCTAATAAATTGCACCGTAGAGCTGAGGTCGGGTCTTGCCCACCTAACTTGTACTATATGTCATCACTATACACATTAGTACTACTTAAATTTTCACAGCTGCTTGACCCTATGGCATGCCATTAATACCACTGAACCTGAATAACATACTTGGGCATCTAGTCATAAATTAAAACATTCATGGCAACGTATAACCATAAAAAAAACATTAGGGAAGTTCGTACCCAAAATAACATTCATGTATACAACATCTATGTACAATGTCATGCATGTATTGCACTCACCTTGACACTTTATAATTCTAAAATATTTTGCTTCACTATGCTCCAACTTAGTCCTTTTTATATTCTATTTTCTTCAAACACCGAGTTAATCACGATCTGTACAAAATCATATATTCATATCTATACATATGTTAGTATTTTACGAACATAAAAGCATTTCCAAATAATTTTCATATTCAGACAACTCGTACCACCTTTGAATAATCAATATTCTGTATTGATATACACAGTGGAATTTAATTCCATTTCTTCCGTTGAAAACTAGAATCGAATACAAATCTATCCATATAAATAACTCCTTCTAATTCATTCTATATAATTTATGGTGAATTTGTAAATTTGACTAACATAATCTGTTTTGTGCAGAATCTGCTGCCCGTTTTTCTGACCTTTCATCGGCAAAAAACTTCATATATTCTTGTATACACCTTGAAATTGATCCCCATTTATTTTAAACAAAACTATATTGATATAAGAACACAATATATAAAAATAACCTCCAAATAAGTTTTATATAATTTCTGATGAATTTTCAAGCTCTCTGCCAGATTCAAAAATCTAAATTGTTTTCTTTAACTTCATCCTTAGGTTCATCAATTCTTACAACCAATTCTTTAAAATCACTTAACTCTTATTAACCCCTAAAACACAAGAATTCAACATGCCCTTCATCAAATCAAGATGAACTTGAACATAAACCCTAGTGATATTCATGTCAAAACGTAGCGAATTGAACGTAGAACATTTTCCTAGCCACACCGAAGTCTAATTCTCAAGAAAATAACTTCAAAAATAGAGGTGGAAATATTTTCTTCTTTTCTTCTTCTCGTTCCCAAGTTGTTTCCTCAACTTTATGGTTCCACCAAAGAACTTTTACCAATGGAATCGTCTTATTTCTTAGTTCTTTGACTTCATGCGCTAAAATCTTTATTGGCTCCTCTTCGTATGATAAATCTGGTTGAATCTCAATTTCCTCTAGTGTAATGACATGTGAAGGATC
Source organism: Hibiscus syriacus (assembly GCF_006381635.1). NCBI lineage: Eukaryota > Viridiplantae > Streptophyta > Magnoliopsida > Malvales > Malvaceae > Hibiscus > Hibiscus syriacus. The sequence continues at coordinate 5,387,295 of NW_024061783.1, forward strand.
TGATCGATACTTTCTAAGCATCGACACATGAAAAACATTGTGAACTTTGTCTAATTCTGGAGGTATTGCTAGCTGATACGCCACTAGTCCAACTCTTTTCAAGATCTCATAAGGTCCAATGAATCTTGGACTTAATTTTCCTTTACGCCTAAATCGCAATATCTTTTTCCAATGTGATACTTTAAGAAAAACTTTATCACCTTCATGGAACTCAATCTATTTTCGCTTCAAATCTGCATAAGACTTCTGACGATCAGCTGCTATCTTGAGATTATCTTGAATTATCCTCACTTTATCCTCAAACACTTTTAATAAATCCAGGCCAACTAAATCTCAATCTTTTAACTCAAACCAATTTAATGGTGTACGATATTTTCTTCTGTTGATAGTTGTTGTTGTAAGCAAATTCTACTAAATGTAAATTCATTTCCAAGATCCCTCGAATTCAATCACGCATGCCCTCAACATATCCTCCAATGTCTAGATAGTCCGCTCATACTGACCATCCATCTGTGGATGAAAGGCTGTACTGAAACTCAATCGAGTACCCAAAGCTCTATGCAAAGAATTCCAAAATCTGGATGTGAACCTTGAATCCCTTTCAGATATGATGGATACTGATACACCATGAAGTCAAACTATCTCTTTGATATATAACACTACATATTTATCCAATGAATAGTCTATACACACCGGAATGAAGTGTGCCGGCTTAGTTAATCGGTCAACTATCACCCAAATAAAATCCTTTTTACTTGGTGTCAAAGGTAGCCCTACAACAAAATTCATAGTGACTCGTTCCCACTTCCATTTTGGGATTGAAATCAGTTGTAAAAGTCCCGAAGGCACTTGATGCTCAACTTTTACTTGTTGACATGTCAGACATATAGCAACAAATTTAGAAATAGCTCTTTTCATACCCGACCACCAATACTGACTCTTTAAATCTTGATACATCTTATTTCCACCTGGGTGCATAGTCAATGGACTATAATGTTCCTCAGAAAGAATATCCTTCTTCAATTCATCATCATGAGGAATGCAAATTCTTCCTCGATAATACATACATCTATCCACTTTAACTTCAAAGTCTTTAACCTCACCTTTTTCCACTTGTGTTATCTTTTCCAAACATCTCTCGTCTTTCTTCTGTAGCTCTCTTATCTGATCTATAAGAATCAGCTTTATCCTTAATTCAGCCAGTATTGCACCATTTTCCTTTAAAGATAAGCGAGCATCTAAAGTTCGTAAAGCTACAAAAGTCTTTCGGCTAAGTGCATCAACTACAACATTAAACTTCCCAAGATGGTAGTCAATAACCACATCATAATCATTTAAAAGTTATATCCAACTTCTTTGTCTCAAGTTTAGCTCTTTCTGAGTCAATAGATATTTTAGACTTTTATGATATGTGTATATGTAGCATCGCTCACCATACAAATAATGGCGCCAAATCTTTGGAGCAAATACCACTGCTGCCAACTCAAGATCATATGTGGGATAATTTCTCTCATGAGTCTTTAATTGTCTGAAGCATAAGCTACAACCCCTTCCAACTTTCCTTGATCATCACAAGGAATCCCTTTTGAGCATATTATTGGCATCACTCAACCAGAATTCAGCAGCCATCGGATTAGCGTCTAAATCGCCTCGAAATTCAGGTGCTCTCGTCTTCCTCAGTTCTTTCAGAACTGAAATTGGGGTTTGACGATTAATAATGTGGTCTAGGTCTTATAAGAACAACCCCTGATCTTGAACAGACATATCTTGTTAATTCATATTAGATATCTCTACATTCGGCTGAGCATTGAGTGGATTATGGTTCACCTCATTACTCACACTCTGTAGAGGAGTAATACGCTCATTGTCCCTACTTAACTCTTGAGGATCCGACATCTGAACACAGTCAAAATCATCTAAAATTAATAAGGGGTAACTTTACAACATAATAAGCATCAAAGCATATATACAACTATCAGTATAATTTTGACATTTATTGGCATCAGAGCTATATGTTTAGCCGTTTCTGGACATAAAATGAGTTTTAAAATAGTTAAGAATGTATACATGTCACTAGGATGTCAAAATTATATTGATAGTTGTATATATGCTCTGATGCTTATTATATTGTAAAGTTACTTCTTATTAATTTTAGATGATTTTGATTGTGTTCAGATGTCGGATAATCAAGTAAAAGGTTTGGAAGTTCTTACTCTGCACCATTTTCCAAACGTAGCAAGGGCCAGCAACAGAAAAGTTATGTCTCATCAGCATCTTCCCATAAAAAGGGATTTTCTGGAGGAAAGTCTAGGCAGACACAGACAACTTCAACATATACTAAAGGTTCGAGATCTCATCAGAAACCAGAATGTGAGTATTGTGGAAATAATCATTTTGGTCAGTGTCGGCTCATGAAAGAAAAATGCTATCATTGCAAGCAAGTTGGACATTATAGAAATAAATGTCCAGAACTTTATCTAGCCCAGTCCGTAGCAGCACTGCAGCGAGGTGGAAGTAAAAGGAGTAGTATACCAGGAACGTCTGAGGCTGCATCTAATCGAGAAGGAAATACTACTGCAAGAATTTATCATATCAAGACTGATGATGATCGATATTCTCCTAAGATTATAGCAGGTACCTTTTACTTTTTTGATGAACCTATTGTTGTATTGATTGATCTTGGTTCTACTTATTCTTATATTAGTGCAAACCTGGTTAGAGATAAGAGAATCTCTTTAGAACCTATTTATAGTGATATTGTGGCAATTAATCCACTAGGCCATAGTGCGAGAATTAGTCAGATATGTAAGGATTGTCTGATAAAGATACCAAGAGTGGAATTTCCTGCAAATCTGTTGTAATTACCTTTTGAGGAATTTGAAATAATTTTAGGTGTGGATTGATTATCATCCTATTATGGTTGGGTAGATTGTCATTTGAAAAGAGTTTTCATAAAGGATGCAAAGGGTTTAGAGATAATATTTGTTGGAGAAAGGGTGAATCACTTATCCAATGTGATTTCAGCCTTTACTGCTAAGAAATTGTTGTCACATGGGTGTCAAGAAATTTTAGCAAATATGGTGGATACAAGAGCTGCTGAAGTTAAGTTGGAAAACATTCCAACAGTTCAACAGAATTCAGAGGTGTTTCCATATGAGTTACCTGGATTACCTTCAGATAGAGAAGTGGAGTTTGGTATTGACGTATTTCCATGTACAACTCCTATTTCGATGGCTCTTTATCAAATGACCCTGATAGAATTAAGGGAATTAAAGACTCAATTGCAAGAACTGCTAGAGTGAGGATTCATTAGACTAAGTGTTTCACCTAGGGGTGCTCCGGTGTTGTTTGTGAAAAAAAAAGATGGATCAATGTGCTTATGCATAGATTATCAGCAGTTAAACAAGGTGACTATAAAGAACAAGTATCCTCTTATGAGGATTGATGATTGGTTTGATCAACTTAAGGGAGCAGCCATTTTCTCCAAGATTGATCTTCGATCGGGATATTACCAGTTGAAGATTAAAGAGGAAGATATTCTAAAGACAACTTTCAGGACACGGTATGGGCACTACGAGTTCGTAGTTATATCGTTTGGGTTGACTAATGCTCCAGCAGTATTTATGGATTTGATGACCCGATTATTTTAGCTTTATTTGGATTAGTTTGTGGTGGTATTTATTGATGACATTCTAGTATACTCGAAAATAGAGAATGAGCATGACGTTCACCTTCGTACTGTGCTCGAGATTCTTAAAGAGAAAAAAATTATATGTCAAGCTTTTAAAGTGTGAATTTTGGCTATCTGATGTTGCTTTTCTAGGTCATGTACTTTCGGCAGAATGCATAAGGGTTGATCCTAAGAAAGTTCAAGCTATCGTGGAATGGAAACCACCAAAGAATATTACAGAGGTTTGAAGTTTCTTGGGACTTGCTGGTTATTATCGAAGGTTTGTGAATAAATTTTTGATGATTGCTTCTACATTGACTAAGCTTTTAAGGAAGGATGTTCCATTTATTTGGACCGAGAAGTGCCAAGAAAGTTTTAAAACTCTAAAAAAGATTTTAACGAAAGCACCAGTGCTGGTACAACCAGAGTCAGGTAAAGAGTATGTGGTGTATAGTGATGTATCTCATAATGGTTTGGGTTGTGTACTTATGCAATAAGGTAAGGTTGTAGCTTATTCTTCCAGAGAATTAAAGACTCGTGAAAGAAATTATCCCACACATGATCTTGAGTTGGCAGCAGTGGTATTTGCTCAAAAGATTTGGCGCCATTCTTTGTATGGTGAGTGGTGCTACATGTACACAGATCATAAAAGTCTAAAGTATCTGTTGACTTAAAAAGAGCTAAACTTGAGACAGAGAAGATGAATAGAACATTTAAAGGACTATGACGTGGTTATTGACTACCATCTTGGTAAAGCTAATATTGTAGCTAATACACTTAGACGAAAGACTTTTGCAACTTTGCAGACTTTAGATGCTCGCTTATCTTTAAAGGAAAATGGTCTACTGCTGGTTGAATTAAGGATAAAGCTGATGCTTATAGATCAGATAAGAGAGCTATAGAATAAAGACGAGAGATTCTTGGAAAAGATAGCACAAGTGGAAAAAGGTGAGACTGAAGACTTTGAAGTTAAAGCGGATGGATGTCTGTATTATCGAGGAAAAAGCTTATAGTTCATTGACTATGCACCTAAGTGGAAATAAGATGTATCAAGATTTAAAGAGTCGGTATTGGTGGTCGGGTATGAAAAGAGCTATTTTTGAGTTTGTTACTACATGTCTGACATGTCAACAAGTAAAAGCCGAGCATCAAGTGCCTTCGGGGCTTTTGCAACTAATTTCAATCCCAGAATGAAAGTCGGAATGAGTCACTATGTATTTTGTTGCAAGGCTTCCTTTGATACCAAGTAAAAAGGATTCTATTTGGGTGATAGTTGACCGATTATATAAGTCCGCACACTTCATTCCGGCGCTAATAGACTATTCATTGGATAAGTATGGAGAGTTGTATATAAAATAAATAGTTTGACTGCATGGTGTACCAGTATCAATCATATCTGACAGGGATCCAAGGTTCACATCCAGATTTTGGAATTCTTCGCATAGAGCTTTGGGTACTCGATTGAGTTTCAGTACAGCTTTTCATCCACAGAGAGATGGTTAGTCTGAGCGGACTATCCAAATATTGGAGGATATGCTGAGGGCGTATGTGATTGAGTTTGATGGATCTTGGGAAAAGTATTTGCCTCTAGCAAAATTTGCTTACAACAACAACTATTTCCAAAATAGTTAACAAAACAACTAAAACATTTATAAGTACATGCCACTAAATAAGTCAGAATTACATCAAAGGATGTCTTACTGATATTATATTATACTCCTCGATGCTTGAGGTTGCTCAGTACTCTTTACTTCTACTCCTGACGTTTACCTATGCGTGAAAATCATCACACACTAAGTATATACTTAGTGAGGCAATTTAAAAATAATAAACAATTTTCCATGCATAAAATTTATATGTCATCATCAAATACCATTAAATTTTATTACTTGCCAAAATCAAAATGACATGTTATAAATATAATCACCAAAACAATAACTATAGCCCAATTTATTAATCTATGAGGAACCTGGTATAGGAGTCAAATTGTGTAATAACGCTAAGGTCGAGCCATGCTCACCTAATAAATTGCACCGTAGTGCTGAGGTCGGGTCTTGCCCACCTAACTTGTACTATGTGTCTTCACTATACACATTAGAACTACTTAAATTTTCACATCTTCTAGACTCTATGGCATGCCATTAATACCACTAAACCTTAATAACATACTTGGGCATCTAGTCATAAATTAAAACATCCGTGGCAACGTATAACCATAAAACAAACAATAGGGCAGTCTATACTTAAAATAACATTCATGTCAAAATTTCATGTTGATAAAACAAGGCAGACTTATCATAAGTTTTCCTGATGATGTATAAAACATCTAAGTACATCATGTATGCAACATCTATGTACAATTTCATGCATGTATTGCACTCACCTTGACACTTTGTAATTTTAAAAGATTTTGCTTCACTATGCTCCAATTTAGTCCTTTTTATATTCGATTTACTTCGAACACTGATTCAATCACGATCTCTACAAAATCATATATTCATATCTAAACATATGTTAGTATTGTACTAACATAAATACATTTCCAAAATAATTTCCATATTCAGACAACTCGTACTACCTTTAAAAAATCAGTATTCTGTATTGATATACATACTGGAATTTAATTATGTTTCTTCCGTTGAAAACTAAACCCGAATAAGAATCTATCCATATAAATAACTCCTTCTAACTTATTCTATATAATTTATGGTGAATTTTCATATTTGACCAACATAATCTGTTTTGTGCAGAATCTGCTGCCCGTTTTTCTAACCTTTCCTCAATTAAAAATTCATATATTTTTGTATACACCTTGAAATTGATCCCTGTTTGTTTTTAAACAAAACTATATTGATATTAGAACACAATATATAAAAGTAACCTCCAAATCATTTTTATATAATTTTTGGGGAAATTTCAATCTCACTGCCAGATTCAAAAATCGAAATTGTTTTCTTTAACTTCATCCTTGGGTTCTTCATCAATTCTTACAATCAATTCTTTAAAATCACTTAACTCTTCATAACCCCTAAAACACAAGATTTTAACATCCCCTTCATCAACTCAAGATGAACTTGAACATAAACCCTAGTGATATTCATGTCAAAACGTAGCGAATTGAACGTAAAACACTTTCCTAACCACACCGAAGTCTAATTTTCAAGAAAATAGATTCAAAAAATGGGAAAATAAATTTTTTTCTTACCTTTGAGAGAAACCCACGACCTTTCAGCTGAAGATGAAGAAATATCCTCAATTATTCTTCATCTTTCATTATAATTTATTGAATTTTTAATTCATTAAATGCTAAATTACCAATTTACCCTTAAAATTAAAATATTTTTCCTAATTTACCCTTAATGAACTTTATATTTACATTAATACTAAGCTGACTAATCTTATCATCTTCTACAGTAAAAGATGAACCAATTTTACTTTGGCTTACTAAATTTTCCATGAAATTTTTAGAAATTTAATTCTAGTCACTAAATTCCACTATTTCGGTCAAATCTGAAAAAGTGCACATTTCTGAGCAAAATTTCTTTGATCTAAAATATATAAATAACATTTCCAACCATTTTGTAGCATCCTTCAAATTTTCGTAAAATTCCAATTCGATCTGAATATTCGATTTCAATACCGAACTTTACTTCTTTATAGTTTTTGACACAATTCCCCCATCAAAAATATGATTTACCACTAAAATCGCTACTTTAATCCAAACTTTTCATTTACAGGCTAAAATATATAACTTTTAAAAGTTACATTTCGGTATCTAAACTTTTCAAAGTTTATACTTTAGCACTAAACTTTCAAAACTTTCACTTTAGTCAATAGACAAAATTTGGGGTATTACAATTCCTCCCACTTAAAGAAAATTCGTCCTCGAATTTTCTCTATGTATCTACATTCCTGAATTAAATAGATGAGGAAAATTTTTCTTCATGTCTTCTTCTCGTTCCCAAGTTGCTTCCTCAACTTTATGGTTCCACCAAAGAACTTTTACCAATAGAATCGTCTTATTTCTTAGTTCTTTGACTTCATGTGCTAAAATATTTACTGGCTCCTCTTCGTAGGATAAATCTGGTTGAATCTCAATTTCCTCTAGTGTAATGACATATGAAGGATCTGATCGATACTTTCTAAGCACCGACACATGAAAAACATTGTGAACTTTGTCTAATTCTGGAGGTAATGCTAGCTGATACGCCACTGGTCCAACTCTTTTCAAGATCTCATAAGGTCTAATGAATCTTGGACTTAATTTTCCTTTACGCCTAAATCGCAATATCTTTTCCAAGGTGATACTTTAAGAAAAACTTTATCACCTTCATGGAACTCAATCTCTTTTTGCTTCAAATCTGCATAAGACTTCTGATGATCAGCATCTATCTTGAGATTATCTTGAATTATCCTCACTTTATCCTCAATCTCTTTTAATAAACCAGGGCCAACCAAATCCTGATCTTTTAACTAGAACCAATTTAATGGTGTACGACATTTTCTTCCGTAAAAAGCTTCGTACGAAGCCATTTTGATGCTCGATTGATAGATGTTATTGCAAGAGAAAATCTGCTAAAGGAAAATACTTTTCCCAAGATCCCTCGAATTCAATCACGCATTCCTTTAACATATCCTCCAATATCTAAATAGTCTTCTCAGACTGTCCATCCATCTATAGATAAAAGGTTGTTCTGAAACTCAATCGAGTACCCAAAGCTCTATGCAAAGAATTCCAAAATCTGGATGTGAACCTTGGATCCCTATCAGATATGATGGATACTGGTACACCATGCAGTCGAACTATCTCTTTTATATACATCTCTGCATATTTATCCAATGAATAGTCTATTCGCACCGGAATGAAGTGTGCTGACTTAGTTAATCGGTCAACTATCTCCCAAATAATATCCTTTTTACTTGGTGTCAAAGGTAGCCCTATAACAAAATCCATAGTGACTCATTCCCACTTCCATTATGGGATTGAAATCGGTTGCAAAAGCTCCGAAGGCACTTGATGCTCAGCTTTTACTTGTTGACATGTCAGATATGTAGCAACAAACTCAGATATAGCTCTTTTCATACCCGACCACCAATACCGACTCTTTAAATCTTGATACATCTTATTTCCACCTGGGTGTATATTCAATGGACTATAATGTGCCTCGAAAAGAATATCCTTCTTCAATTCATCATCATGAGGAATGCAAATTCTTCCTCGATAATACAAACATCCATCCACTTTAACTTCAAAGTCTTTAGTCTCGCCTTTTTCCACTTGTGTTATCTTTTCCAAGCATCTCTCGTCTTTCTTCTGTAGCTCTCTTGTCCGATCTATAAGCATAGATCTATCCTTAATTCAGCCAGCAGTGCGCTATTTTCCTTTAAAGATAATCAAGCATCTAAAATTCACAAAGCTGCAAAAGTCTTTCGGCTAACTGCATCAGCTACAACATTAGCTTTACTAGGATGGTAGTCAATAACCACGTCATAGTCCTTTAAAAGTTATATTCATCTTATCTGTCTCAGGTTTAGCTCGTTTTGAGGCAACAAATACTTTAGACTTTTATGATATGTATATATGCAACACCACTCAGCATACAAATAATGGCGCCAAATCTTTAGAGCAAATATCACTGCTACCAACTCAAGATCATGTGTGGGATAATTTCTTTCATGAGTCTTTAATTGTCTGGAAGCATAAGCTACTACCTTACCTTCTTGCATAAGTACACAACCCAAACCATTATAAGATGCATCACTATACACCTCATACTCTTTACCTGACTCCAGTTGTACCAGCACTGGTGATGCTGTTAAAATATTCTTTAGAGTTTCAAAACTTTCTTGGCACTTCTCGGTCCAAATAAACGGAACATCCTTTCTTAAGAGCCTAGTAAATGGAGAAGAAATCATCAAAAAGTTCTTCACGAACCTTATATAATAACCAGCAAGTCCCAAGAAATTTGAACCTCTGTAATATTCTTTGGACGTTTACACTCCACGATAGCTTGAACTTTCTTAGGATCAACCCTTATGCCTTCTTCCGAAACTACATGACCGAGAAAAGCAACTTCAGATAGCCAAAATTCACACTTTGACAACTTGGCATATAATTTTTTCTTTTTAAGAATCTCCAGCACAGTACGAAGGTGAACGTCATGCTTTTTCTCTGTTTTCGAGTACACTAGAATGTCATCAATAAATACCACCACAAACTGATACAAATAAAGCTGAAATACTCGGTTCATCAGATCCATAAATGTTACTGGAGCATTAGTCAACCCAAACGGCATCACTACGAACTCGTAGTGCCCATACCGTGTCCTGAAAGCTGTCTTTGGAATATCTTCCTCTTTAATCTTCAACTGGTGATATCCCGATCGAAGATCAATCTTGGAGAAAATGGTTGCTCCATTAACTTGATCAAACAAATCATCAATCCTCAGAAGAGGATACTTGTTCTTTGTAGTCACCTTTTTAACTATCGAAAATCTATGCATAATCGCATTGATCCATCTTTTTTTTCACAAACAACACCGGAGCACCCCCATGGTGAAGCACATGGTCTAATGTATCATCGCTCTAGAAGTTCTTGTAATTGAGCCTTTAATTCCCTTAATTTTTTCAGGGCCATTCGGTAAGGAGCCATCGAAATAGGAGTTGTACCTGGAAATACATCAATACCAAACTCCGCCTCTCTATCTGGAGGTAATCCAGATAACTCATCTGGAAACACCTTTGAATACTCTTGAACTGTTGGAATGTTTTCCAACTTAACTTGGGCAGCTCTTGTATCCACCACATTTGCTAAATTTGCTTGACACCCTTGTGATAATAATTTCTTAACAGTAAAGGCTGAAATCACATTGGATTAGGGATTCACCCTTTCTCCAACAAATATTATCTCTGAACCTTTTGCATCATTTAAGAACAATCTTTTCAAACGACAATCTACCCAACCATAATAGGAATATAACCAATCCATGCCTAAAATTATTTCAAATTCCTCGAAAGGCAATTCCAACAAATTTACAGGAAGTTTCACTCCTTGTATATTTATCGGACAATCCTTACATATCCGACTAATTCTCGCACTATGGCCCAGTGGATTAATTGCCACAGTATCACTAGAAATAGGTTTTAAAGAGATTCTATTCTCATTAACTAGGGTTGCACTAATATAAGAATAAATAGAATTGGGATCAATCAATACAACAATAGGTTCATCAAAAAGGTAAAAGGTACTTGCTATAATCTCAGGAGCATCTCGATCATCATCAGTCTTGATATGATAAATTCTGGCATTAGTCTTGCCTTCCCGATTAGATGCAACCTCAGACGTTCCTGGTATACTAGCCTTTTTACTTCCACCTCACTGTGGTGGTGTTACGGACTGGTCTGGATAAAGTTCTTGACATTTCTTTCTATAATGTCAATCTTTCTTGCAATGATAACATTTTCCTTCCATGAGCCAACACTGAACAAAATGATTATTTCCACAATACTCATATTATGGTTTCTGACGACATCCCGAAACTTTAGTATCTGTCGAAGTTGTCTGTGTCTGCTTGGACTTTCATCCAGAAAATCCCTTTTTATGGGAAGATGTTGATGAGACATAACTTTTCTGCTGCTGGCTCTTGCTACGTTTGGAAAATGGTGCAGAGTAAGAACTTCCAAACCTTTTACTTGCCTATGCCTTTTTTGCCTCTAAATCTTCAAGGTCAACTTTCTCCATAGCTTTAGCCTTATTTACGGCTTCCTAAAAAGTAGGTAAATGATAAGAAACTATGATCTTTTTGTACTGAGGATCCAACCCATAAATAAAATCTGTCAATTCTAATTTTCTCAATCGAAAGGAATTATGATGCAAATCGACTCGGCTGGTGGAACTCGCATTCATATTCATAGACTGTCCTGCCACCTTGCTTTAGATTCAGGAACTGTTGCATCATTTCATTGAAAAACACATCTCCAATATATTTATCCTTGAATTCACTTATAAAGAAGTCCCACGTGATCAGCTCAGGGGAGACTCGTACAGTGACAGTATTCCACCACACACTAGTTTGCTCCATCAACAGAGACAAAACTCCTTCTAGCTTTCCCTGATCATGACAAGGAATCTAGTTCAGTATGTTCTTAACATCATTTAACCAATAATCAGCAGTCATCGGATCAACATCTGCATCGCCTCGAAACTTAGGTGCTTTTATCTTTCTCAATTCTTTAGGAACTGATACTGGTGCCCGACGATTAATAATGTTGTCTAAAGCTTGTAAAAGCAGCCCCTGATATTGGACATGCATGTCCTGCTTATTCACATTTATCGGCTCTACATTAGGCTGAGCAAGAGGTTGATTTTGGTTCACCTCATTACTCCCACTCTGTACATGAGTAACACGCTCATCGACCCTACTTAACTCTTGATGATCCGACATCTAAACACAATCAAAATCATCTAAAATTAATAAAGAGTAACTTTACAACACAATAAGCATCAAAGCATATATACATTTATAAATAACATAATTGTTTTATAATATTTAAATATTAAATATGTCCATTTATAAAAGTAATACTAAATAATATCATCCATGATGAAATAAAGTAAAACAATTTTGTTTAGCCATTACAACTATTTTCAAAATAGTTAACAAAGCAACTAAAACAATTTATAAGTACATGCCAATAAATAAGTCAGAATTACATCAAAGGATGTCTTGCTGATATTGTATTATACTCCTCGATACTTGAGATTGCTCAGTACTCCTTACTTCTACTCTTGACGTTTACCTACGCGTGAAAATCATCACACGCTAAGTATATACTTAGTGAGACAATTTAAAAATAATAAAAAAACTTTTCATGCATAAAATTTGAATGCCATCATCAAATACCATAAGATTTTCTTACCTGCCAAAATCAACTTGATATGTTATAAATATAATCATTAAATCAATAAGTATCACCCAAATTATTTATCAATGAGGAACCTGGTATAGGACTCAAATATTGCGTAATAACGCTAAGGTCAAGCCATGCTCACCTAATAAATTGCACCATAGTGCTGAGGTCGGGACTTGCCCACCTAACTTGTACTATGTGTCTTCACTATACACATTAGTACTACTTAAATTTTCACAGCTGCTAGACATTATGGCATGCCATTAATACCACTGAACCTCAATAACATACTTGGGCATTTAGTCATGAATTAAATCATCCATGGCAAAATATAACCATGAAACAAACCTTAAGGCAGTTCATACCCAAAATAACATTCATGTCAAAATTTCATGATGATAAAACAAGGTAGACTTATCACAAGTCTTCCTGATGATGTATAAAACATCTATGTACAATGTCATGCATGTATTGCACTCACCTTGACACTTTATAATTCCAAAAGAGTTTTATTCACTATGCTCCAATTTAGTCCTTTTTATATTCTATTTTCTTTGAACATATAGTCAATCACGATCTGTACAAAATCATAAATTCATATCGGTACATTTGTTAGTATTGTACTAACATAAATACATTTCCAAAATCAAACAACTCGCACTACCTTTAAAGAATCGATACTCTGTATTTATATACAAACGAGAATTTAATTTCGTTTCTTCCTATGAAAACTAGACTCGAATAAGAATCTATCCATATAAATAACTTCTTCTATTTCATTTTGTACAATTTATGGTAAATTTTCAAAGTTAACCTACAGAATCAGTTTTGTGCAGAAACTGCTGCCCCGTTTTCTGACCTTTCATCGGTTAAAAATTCATATCATTTTGTATATACCTTGAAATTGATCCCCGTTTGTTTAAAACGAAACTAGATTGATAGAAGAACACAATATATAAAAATAACCTCAAAATTTTTTTTATATAATTTCTGGTGAATTTTCAAACTCACTGCCAGATTCAAAAATCTAAACTGCTTTCCTTATTTTGCATCCTTAGGTTCTTCATCAAATCTTACAACCAATTCTTTAAATTCACTAAACTCTTCATAACCCAAAATCATAAAATCTTATTACACATTTATCTATTTTACGGCAACTCAAAATCCAAAGAAAATTGCTCAAAAATGAAAAATAAATTTTTTTCTTACATTTGAGAGAAACCCATGACCTTTCAGCTGAAGATGATGTATCCTCAATCATTCTTTATCTTTTATTATAATTTAATGAATTTTAATTCATTAAATGCTAAATTACCAATTTACTCTTTAATTAAAATATCTTTCCTAATTTACCCTTAATGAACTTGATATTTACATTAATACCAGGCCACCCATCCTTACCATCTTCCACAGTCAAAGATGAAGCAATTTGACTTTGAGTTACTAAATTGTCCATGAAATTTTCAAAAATTGCATTTTAGTCTCTAAATTCCACAGTTTCGATCAAATCTGAAAAATTGCACATTTTTGAGCTAATTTTCTCTGATCTAAACTATTAAAATAATATTTCCTACCATTTTATAACATCCTTTAAATTTTTCGTAAAATTCCAATTCGATCCGCATATTCTATTTCAATATCGAACTTTACTACTTTATAGCTTTTAATAAAATTCATGTACCAAAATATGATTTCCCACTAAAATCTCTGTTTTAATCTAAATTATTCATTTATAGGCTAAAATATATAAATTTTAAAAATTTTAATTTCGATCCCTAAACTTTTCAAAGTTTATACTTTAACCACTAAACTTTCAAAACTTACACTTTAGTTACTAGACAAAATTTGGGATATTACAACGAAAGAGGCAATGACAGTTCATCACAATAGGTGGGTTTCATGCACACGATGATTGCGAGGCTTATGGGTGTGGCGGTGAGATGAGGTGATGCCTTGACCGGCTTGAATCGGGAAATAACTGATACAATGGGGGTTATTTCGTCGTACGTTCGAGTGCCAAATTAAAAATATTGGTGGCGCTTCATGATGGAATAGGGGTTGAGTCTTGTCCACCAAGTCCAATCGACGACGAGCACGATGGTGGCGACGGCATGCTGAACGGTGGCCAAACGATGGGGTAATCAGGTAAGAAAGTGACGGCTATGGTTTGGGATTTGGGGAAAATTAGAATTGGGGATTTTGGGGGAAATTAGGGTTAACCGAGTTATAATCTAATATAATATATATTTAATAAAATATCTCAAACAATACCTTAGCCTAAATGGCTAGGGCATGTCAACCTTCACGTGGGAGGCAGGGTTCGAACCCCTGTAGCACCCTATCCATCTTTTATTATTTTTTTCTTTGCCGACAAAAATGGTATAATTCAATGTTAAGACCCTAAATTTCTAGAAGCTTATAGAATGGCCTACAAGCTTTAAAATTTTATAATTTAGTCCCTAAATTTACTTAAATTAATCTCAAATTTTAATTTTTTTCCTTTTATTTAAAAGTGGGTTATTACAATTCTCCCTCTAAAAGAATTTTCATCCTCGAAATTTACCTAGAGTAAACAGATGCGGAAACTAAGTCTTTATGGATTATTCTATCTCCAGGTGGCTTATGTAGGACCACGGTTACTCCATTGAACCTTTACCATAACAATATGCTTATTCTTCAGCATTCTCTCATCTCGATCCAAAATCCAAACAAGCTCCGCCTCATATGATAGATCTAGCCTCAACTAAACATCCTATAATTAAATTATGTGGCTTGGTTCTGGACGATAGAGCCTCAACATGGACACGTGAAAGATATCATGAATACGACTGATCTGTGGAGGCAACTCAAGCTGATATGCAACAAGTCCTACTCTCTTCACGATACGATATGGCCCAATAAATCTTGGACTCAATTTACCTTTATGCCCAAATGTCAACACTTTCTTCCATGAAGATACCTTCAAAAAGACCTGATCTCCAACCTCAAACATGATTTGTTCCTTTTTCTTGTCAGCATATGACTTTTCCCTATCAAATGCCTCTTTCAGACGACCACAGATCAATCTGGCTGTGTCCTCAACCTTATGCACTAACTCAAGTCCCAAAGTCTTTTAATCATACAACTCAGTCCAATAAATTGGGGTACGATATCTATGCCTTGTACGGTGCCATATTAATGGTAGCCTGGTAGCTGTCATTGTAAGTAAGCTCAGCCAAAGGCAAAAGTTTTCTCAACTACCACAAAAATCAATCATGTAGCCCCACAACATATCCTCAAGGAATAATTTGCCCGCACATGAATGAAATGAGTCGACTTTGTATGTCTCTCAATATTCACCCAGACAAAATCCTTTTTTGAATGAGTCAAAGGTAAACCAATAACAAAATCTATAGTAATACACTCTCATTTCCATTCAGGAATCTAGGTAGGTTGTAACAAACCCGACGGATACTAGTTCTCTTTCTTAACTTGTTGATAAGTCAAACATCTAGTCTATCTCAATTCTTCATCATCAAGCACACAATATCGACACTTGAAGCATAAAAATCTATCCTGGTCAAAAGCATAATTTGAGGTTGCTTAAAGATGAGGAACAAGGAGCTATCAAGAGGTTTCTTGGCCTTGATCTCCTCATCTAAGGTCGGGTTGACCTGTAATTATGCTAACTGAGTGCCGTCATCATAAAGTTTCATCATGGAAAACAAAGACCTCAAATCATCTATCACATTTCAGCTCAAAACAACCATAACAACATTAGTTTTACCCGTATGGTAGTCAATATTGCAATCATTATCCTTCATAAGCTCTAGCCAACGACCCTGCCTCAGAAGATACTTTAAACTCTTGTGTTATAGAAAAATGTAACACTTCTCTCCATAGTGATAGTGTCTCCAGATCTTTAAAGAAAAGATCATATCTGCCAACTCCAGGTCATGGGTTGGGTAATTGCACTAATGCAGTCTCAGTTGACGGGATGGATAAGCGACTACCCTCCCCTTCTGCATCAGTACACAACCAAGTCCAGAGTGTGAAGAGTCACTATACATCATGAAATCCTTCCCGAGCTCAGGTTAAGTTAAAACTAGAGCTTGAGTCATAGTCGTCTTCAAATTCTCAAAGCTCTGCTATTGTGCATCGCCTTATTCAAATAGAACATTCTTCCTCAATAGAGTCTTCAAATGAGTAGTAATAATTGAGAAGCCCTTGATAAAACATCAATAATATCTGGCTAAGCCTAGGAAACTACAGATCTCAAATAAATTCTTAGGTCGCTTCCAATTCATAATGGCCTTAATCTTGCTCGGATCGACCTGGATACCTCGCGTAGAGACAATATGCCCTATAAACGACACCTCCCGAAGCTAGAACTCACACTTTCTCAACTTGGCATACAGACGGTGCTCTCTTAGTTTCTGTAAAACAATCCTCAAGTGTTCGTCATGCTCTACCTTAGTCAGGTAATAGACCAGAATATAATCAATGAAAACCACTATAAATTGATATAGATAGGGTCAAAACACACAATTCATCAAGTGTGTAAATGTTGCGGGAGCATTCGTTAGACCGAAAGGCATTATCAGTAACTCATAATGCCCATATCTTGTGTGAATAAAAGTCTTCACAACATCTGAACCCTTTACTTTCAACTTATAGTACCCCGATCGAATATTAATCTTTGAAAATACAGTAGCACCCCATAACTGATCGAATAAGTCATCAACCATGAGCAATGGATATTCAGTCTTAACCGTCAACTCGTTCAACTTCCAAAAATCAATACATAATATGAGCAATCCATCATTCTTTTTCACGAACAAGACTAAAGCTCCCCAGGGTGATGTATCATGTCTGATGAATCCTCTATCAAGTAATTCTTGAAATTAGACCCTCAGTTCCTTAAGTTCTTTTGGGGCCATGTGATATGGAACCATAGAAATAGGTGGAGATACGGGATAAGTCTTAATCTCAAACTCTACCTCTATATCTGGAGGTAATCCAGGAAACTCTTCAGGAAATGCAATAGAAAACTCGCTAACAGTAAGAATCTCCTCAATTTTGGACAAGGAGCCTTTACTGTTCAAGATGCAGGCAATGAAAGTATCATATGATCAACAGCCAAAGTCGATACTATATTGGAGAGATTTCCACGATGCTCACCAAATAATACAACAGTCTGACCATTAGAAGTCTTCAAAGTAGCTCTCTTATATTCATAATCCAAATTTAACTTGCGTTCATTCAACCAATCCATCCCCAAATTAGATCAAACTCCTCTAAAGAAATCTTCATGTAACAACCATATTATGTATACCTTTTCGTAAACGAGATACAGAGGACACATCAAGTTATAAAACCTTTTATAATTTGAAAACCCGTAAAAATTTGTTTAACTTTGATCAACTACAAAATATGATATTTAAAAGGTAACATATTAAAACTATCACTTTAGTACATTGCAAAATATTTAATATAGTTTAATTACATGCCAACTAAGTTCTCAAAATGAATAAGATTGTCGTAATGTTACTGGTGAGTCGGCCTTTAATTGATGAAAGCTACTGTAACAGCTACACTTCTTACACAACTAATCCTTGCCTTTACCTACGCGTGGAATAAACACACGTTAAGTAATAACTTAGTGAGACATAATGCTGCAATGATATTACAACTTATACATCAATATCTTATGAATACTGAAGAAAGAATTTAGTTTCATCATTTATAAAGACTAGTTAAGCCATTCTCAGTTCAACCATAATTCTTTCATACCATCATGGAAATTATTCATATTATACCTATCTTACTTATCCTTTGGTATATTTTCCCCCTTTATTCTTTATTTTCCTTGTATACTTTAAATGTGAAAGTACTATACATGTATTGCATCAATGTGCTAATTGATCGTGTATCTTTTATAATCATTAAGGTGACACCTTAAATACTATTAATACACCATTTTATATTTTCATTTGGGTATCTTTTCATGGCCATTATGTTTTGTTTATGCTTTCCTTTATAACATTCCTTCATATCACTTATATTCCATTCATATCACATTTCAATTTCTTTATTCTTCTACCCAAAGTATTTGGCTTTTCATTTAACTTGCATATTTGACACTTTTCTATCAAATGAACACCTAAATCATCATTCTTTTATTTAATAGTGTTTAACCTTTCGTTTTTACTAAATAGTATTAAATCGTTCATCTAACTAGAATAAATGGTACCTTTCTACCATTTGCACAGTTAGGCCATTATTCTTTTACTCAACTGTATTAAACTGTCCATCTAACTGGCATAACTGTTACTTTCTACCAATTGCACAATTAGGCCATTATTCTTTTACTCAACGGTATTAAAATGTTCATCTAACTGCATAATTGGTACCTTTCTACCAAATGCATAGTTAGGCCATTAGTCTTTTACTCAACGGTATTAAAACGTTCATCTAACTGGCATAATTGGTACCTTTCTACCAATTGCACAGTTAGACCATTATTCTTTTACTCAACAGTATTAAACGGTTAATCTAACTGGCATAATTGGTACCTTTCTACCAATTGCATAGTTAGGCCATTATTATTTTAATCAACGGTATTAAATCTTTCATCTAACTAGCATAATTGGTACCCTTCTACCAATTGCACAGTTAGGCCATTATTCTTTTACTTAATGGTATTAAACTCTTCATCTAACAGGAATAATTTGTACCTTTCTACCAATTGCACAATTAGGCCATTATTCTTTTACTCTACGGTATTAAACCGTTCATCTAACTGGCATAATGGTACCTTTCTACCAATTGCACAGTTAAGTCATTATTCTTTTACTCAACAACATTAAACTATTCATTTAACTAGCATAATTGGTACCTTTCTACTAATTGCACAGTTAGGCCATTATTCTATTACTCAACGGTATTAAATCTAACTGGCATAATTGTTACCTTTCTACCAATTGCACAGTTAGGCCATTATTCTTTTACTCAACGGTATTAAACTATTCATCTAACTAGCATAATTGGTAACTTTCTACCAATTGCACATTTAGTCCATTATTTTTTTACTCTACGGTATTAAACCGTTCATCTAACTAGCATAATTGGTACCTTTCTACCAATTGCACAATTAGGACATTATTCTTTTACTCAATGGTATTAAACCGTTCATCTAACTGACATAATTGGTACCTTTCTACCAATTGCACAATTAGGCCATTATTCTTTGACTCACCAATATTAAAATGTTCATCTAACTGCATAATTGGTACCTTTCTGCCATTTGCACAGTTAGGCCATTATTTTTTTGCTCATCGGTATTAAAGCGTTCATCTAACTGGCATAATTGGCACCTTTCTATCAATTGCACAGTTAGGCCATTATTCTTTCACTCAACAGTATTAAATTATTCATCTAACTGGCATAATTGGTGCCTTTCTACCAATTGCACAGTTAGGACATTATTCTTTTACTCAACGGTATTAAACCGTTCATCTTACTGGCATAATTGGTACATTTTTACCAATTGCATAGTTAGTCCATTATTTTTTTACTCAACGGTATTAAATGTTCATCCAACTGGCATAATTGGTACCTTTCTATCAATTACATAGTAAGGCCATTAATCTTTTACTCTACGGTATTAATCGGTTCATCTAACTGACATAATTCCTACATTTCTACCAATTGCACAGTTAGGCCATTATTCTTTTACTCAACAGTATTAAACCATTCATCTAACAGGCATAATTGGTACATTTCTACCAATTGCACAATTAGGACATTATTCTTTTACTCAACGGTATTAAACCGTTCATCTAACTAGCATAATTGGTACATTTCTACCAATTGCATAGTTAGACCATTAATCTTTTACTCAACGGTATTAAATTGTTCATCTAACTGGCATAATTCGTACCTTTCTTCCAGTTGCACAATTAGGCCTGAAATGCACTTAGCCTTTCATCTCACTAACATAAATGACACCTTTCTATCTTAAGCACAGTTAGGCTTCAAATACACCTAGCCTTTCTTCTAACTGGCTTAAATGAAACCTTTATGTCATAAGCACAATTATGCCTCAAAGGCACTTAGCCTTTCATCTAACTGGCTTAAATGACACCTTTCTTTCATAAGCACATTTAGGCCTCGAAGGCACTTAGCCTTTCATCTAACTTTCTTAAATGACACATTTCTATCATAAGCACAATTAGGCCTCAAAGGTACTTAGCCTTTCATCTAACTAGCTTAAATTACTCCTTTCTGTCTGATGAGTGTTCAGAATAGTTAATATTTTCTCGTTATTTCTTCGATTTTATGGAGTTATTGCTGTTGATTTTGTTGTGTTATTCCTATTTTCCTGCAGGTCCTTACTTTCCAGAATTAGAGATAAAACGGGCGAATTCTACATTATTTTTATTATTTGGTCATGGCTGGAGACATGGGCACAGCGCGGTCTGACGTGGTAGTTTCTAGAAAGTCCAATCAGTGGCGGTTTCTAGAAGACTTCATCCGCACGCCTTCTGGAAGATTGATGAGTAGAGTTGCATTAAGAGACTAGTTTAAGTTTGAATTTAAATAAAAACAATTATCTTTTATATTATTTTATTATTTTCTTTGCTTATCCTTTAGGCTTTGAGAGGCTATAAATATCCACTTGGTGTAAGCCTAAACTCATCACTCAAATTAAATTATTCTTTTCCCTCTATTTTTATTAAAGTTTTCTCTTTTTACTTTTCAAGTTTTCCCTTTTTTCTTTTATTTTCAAGCTTTGTTTTCAAACTGCTAAGTATGACTTTTGTCATGCTTAGGTAAACTTTTCAAAAGCCGAGAGCTTTCGCGATGATTTAATTTCTATGGGAGAATTGAAATGGTCCTTTAATATCTTCGGAATATCTCTCTCAATCTCTGAGCTTATTTTTCAAAATCAAAACAGCTTTCAAAATCAAAGATTGACTTTGGTCAAGAGGTTGTTACGATTAAATGTGTGGTAGGAATATTCGGCTTATAGAAAGCAATTCGACTTCCTGGGAACACACTTGGTGAGATAGTTTCACCAAGAGGGAATTGAGATCGGAATTGACGGTTACAGAAGCAATAATTCGAGTCGGACGCTACGAACTTAAACGATAATTGATCTACGACAATTGATGTCATTAGAATCAATTATCGAAGCCGGAATCAAAGATTGCCTTGGGTGTTCGGTATACAAGATAGATTCATGGGGATAGCCCTTGTAGATAAAGTAACCGACGTGAATCCCGAAGAGAAAATCTTATTCGATGATCATAAGGAAATTGAATCAAAGCGAAGCCTGAGGTTACTTTTACCGAATTTATTCACAATCTTCATCTTCTTATTGTTACTTTAATTACTTTTATTTATTTAATCGCTTTTATTATTTTAATATCTTTTTACCAAAATTCTCTCCCATTTTTACTGTTTTACGCCTGGCATAAACAAATCAGATAGAAATTTATAAATTTCTAAGTCCCTGTGGAATCGACCCTTACTTCTCTTTACTACTTATTTTCTTTATTTATTGATTCAGAATAAGGAATTTATTTTCATACCGAAATGACAGTTGTCAAATTGGCGCTGTTGCCGGGGACTTGGCCAAAGTTACTAATTTTTGTTTGCTTTTGATTTATGACCAGGACTAATCTGGGCACATTAGTGGAGTACGACCCGGAGATCGAAGCTAAAGCTAGGAGACTCCACGCACAGACACTTCGAGAAAAAAGGAGACAATAATCAAATCTAGAAGAAAAATTAAATTCAGGTAATACAAATCCGATGGCTGAACTTACTATTCGGAGTTAGCTGCGGCATCTACTGAACAAGTGCCTTTGTGCATTGATTTTCCCCAAGGCGAAACTCCATACCAGTTGAAAACTGGCCTTATTCATCTCCTCCATACATTTCGTGGATTGCCAAACGAGGATCCACACAAACATCTCAAGGAATTCCACATGGTCTACTCCAGCATGACGCCACAGGGAGTAACCGAGGACCAAATAAAACTTAGAGCTTTTCGTTTTTCCTTAGCTGATTAGGCTAAGGATTGGTTATTTTATCTTCCTCCTAATTCTATTACTACATGGGCTCAAATGACTCGTCTTTTTCTTGACAGGTTTTTCCCTGCGACAAAAGTAAATGAACTACGAAGGAGAATACTTGGAATCAAGCAGCTTGATGGAGAGTCACTTTATTACTACTGGGAGCGTTTTAAGAAGTTATGTTCTAGTTGCCCACAACATGGGTTAACTGAACAAACACTCCTTCAATACTTTTATGAAGGATTATATTCCCTGCAAATGAAGATGATCGATGCAGCCAGTGGTGGAGCCTTGGTGAATATGACTCCTACTGAGGCTAGTGACTTAATATCGACAATGGCTGCAAATTCCCAACAATTTCACACAAATAATGAACCTTCTCAAAGGGTTCATGCGATAAGTCCATCTTCTTTAGAAAATAAAATCGATAAGCTAACTGAAGTCATAAACTCTCTTATTTCAGGAAAGATAGGGCAAATCCGAGTATGTGAAATATGTGCATTGCCTGATCATCCGACATACGGTTGTCCACTGATTCAAGATGACGCAACAACTCAAGTCAATGTAGTTGAGAATTTCCTGAGACCTCCCCAAAGAGCTTATAATCCCTACGGTAATACATACAACCCAAGATCGAGGGATCATCCAAATTTTAGCTATGCTCAATACCCAAGACCAAATCAAAGCTATCAATTGAGACCACCTCCACCACAAGAACAGTCGCATAAGACATCACTAGAATCAATTGTCGAGAGGTTAGCGCTTTCGTAGGAAAAGTTTCAAAATCGCATCGAAGCCCACTTACAAGAGTTAGACAAGAAGATGAGCCAACTAGCTCAAACTGTAAGTCGTATGGAATCACAAGGTAAGCTTCCGTCTCAAACTGAAGTAAACCCAAGGGAGAACGTCAGTGCCATCACTCTTCGGAGTGGTATAGTAGTGGCGCCACCTATTACATCAAACAAAGCAGTCCAAAAAGAGAAGAAGACTGCTGACACAAGATCCCAGAAAGAGAATGATGAAGAACAAATGGATGATCCAACGCCATCTCCCTATGACGTGCCACCACCGTTTTCATCGAGGTTAGTCAAAAAGGATAAAAAAGTTGAGGAAAATGAAATATTAGACGTACTTCGGAAGGTGGAAGTTAACATACCTCTCCTTGAGGTTATCCGGAAAGTTCCAAGGTATTGCTGGTTTTTGAAGGATCTCTGTACGACTAAAATAAAACTTATCGGGGGTCGAGAAAGTGGATTTAGGTGTGAAAGTCTCAGCAGTTTTCCAACTATCGCTTCCACTGAAGTATAAAGACCAAGGTATGTTTTCAATACCTTGTAAAATTGGTGAGATTAAAATCAAGCAAGCTATGTGCGATCTAGGTGCCTCTATCCGTCTATAATTTAATTTCCACCAAGCCTTTGAAGGAGACGAGAGTTACACTTCAGCTAGCCGACAAATCAATTATTTATCCTGAATGACTTATAGAAAATGTTCTAGTAGAGCTAGAAAACTTAATTTTTCCTATTGATTTTTATGTGATTGATATGGAAAATGATTGTAGCAACATTGGTTTTGAAATCCTCCTCGGTCGTCCCTTTCTAAGTACGACAAATACAAAAATTGACGTTCGAAGCTGTATTCTTACTATAGAATTCGACGGTGAGATCATAAAGTTTGATGTTTATAAAGCAATGAGATATCCGGATAACGTGCATAGTATTAATTTTGTTGGCATAATTAAACTTGTTGATGATGAATCTAACTTTGTTGATTATTTATGCAAGGAATCGGATGATAAAAAAGATGACATAAGGGAGTTGAAAAATATTTCATTTGTTGATTCGAATTTGATCTTAACTCCTTTAAACACTAAAGATTCATTTTCCCTT
Organism: Hibiscus syriacus; assembly: GCF_006381635.1. NCBI lineage: Eukaryota > Viridiplantae > Streptophyta > Magnoliopsida > Malvales > Malvaceae > Hibiscus > Hibiscus syriacus. The sequence continues at coordinate 5,411,825 of NW_024061783.1, forward strand.
TTATAGGCACCAAAAATTATGTCGAAACCATCGAGGAATCGTTTGAAGAAATCAATTTTTTGGTAAAAAAAGATGTTTTGACGGACATTCTTTTCGACAAGAATTTTAATTTGGGAAAAATCCGAAGAAATCTTTATGAGAATTTTCAAATTTCTCATAAAGAATTTCTTTATTGGAAAAAGCGAATGAAGTGGAAGTGTCTATCATGAAACCTGAAGTCTGAATCAGGTCATCGAGCTAACGACGTTAAACAAAAGCGCTTCATGGGAGGTAACCCATTGTTTTCAATTTTGTTATATTTTTATTTTTATCTTTACTTTTTTATTTTTATTGATTCAAGCATGTTTAATTTAATTTTTATTTTTACATGAACCGAATAATTTTATTCAAACTTAAACGACGAAGAATTACATAAATTTTAGTCGAATAGTGCTAATTTCGGAACCCCATGAGCAGTGGTAAAAAAACGCAAAACAGTGGAACAAGGAAAGACCCTTGTGCACCGTTTCATTAAACGGCGCACGTTAACACAACCCTTTTAAGGTCAGCGCATGTTAGCAAAACCCATATGAAAAATTCTTTGCCCTTTTTGTTATCTTTCTGCCGCCCACCATTCCCCAGTTCTCTCTTCTCTTTCAATTTCCTTTTACCATGGACCCCACCATCCCTATCTCTATCACCTTTCAATTTTTAAACTCCCCTTTATCCACACAAAAAACAAAAACCCCATTTACTTCCAATTCAGACACCCCACGATAGAAACCAAACTTAAACCCATTAACTCGATAGCCATCCCTAAACAAAAACAAAACCATCGCCCCTTCTTCTCTTCACCGCCAACGGCATCACTGAACCCCTACACCTTTGCTAACAAGTTTCCATGCCACCCGCTCCTCTCTACTCCAGGACGATGCGCACGTAAAATTGACATGAAATCCGGGGAGTACTATAATTTTTTCTCTTGCACTTTAATTTTCATTTTGAGGCAAAACGCTTTAAGCGAGACGGAGTAGAGTGTAGGATTGAATTTCCCTTTGGTTATCTTTATGTTTCGATGCTAGTATGTGTTGGTTGGATTTGTCGAAAATTTCATTGATTGTCTTTGTCTTGTTGAAAATTTTTGGAATGCTATGCTTGTTTGGGAACACGTGATTATTTAAGTTAGGATGTTCTTGATAGAGAATAACATGAATTGTAATAAGTTGGTGTTTTTGTGATATTCCATGACTTTGTTGGTTGAAATGTGATTAGCTTAATGCATGAAACAATTTGGTGAGATTTGAGCCTTCATGAACATATCATTTTCGCTCTCATTTTATTTGATTGAGAGTGTCAAATTTGGCATTGGTATTCTAGAACCTGCATGTTAAATACTGTCGAGATTACACATGACCATAATGCTTAAAGATGATTTGGGCACCTTAGGATTAACCATTCCGTTTCCACCACTAAAAAGCCTACCTGTATTTTCCCCTTAGCTAACCACTTTTGAGCCTATTCCCGTTTCTTTGTTTTCACCATATTCATAAACCCGAGCCTTTTTATTTTATCCCTCTTTTCTACCTTTTTTCAGGGAAAGTGAATAATTTTACTGTTGTATTCTCCATCGAAAAAATTGTTAGAAAGAAGAAAAAAATAGCAGTTCGAAAAAAATGGTTGTTCGAAAGAAAAAGAGAGAAAAAAAAGACATGAAATAAAAAAATGGAAAACAAAACAACAAAAGTGTGAAAAAGAAAAAAATGCATTTCGACAAGAAATTTGTTGTTTGATATGTTGTCTTTTTATCTTGTTGTGCTTAATGTTCTGATGGAGTTGAGATTATTATTTGTTAGTTCCTTGCCTTGAATTTTTAGCCTTTTCCTCACCTTTACCTAAGCCCCATTACAACCAATAAAAGACCATTTGATTTATGCATTTTGTTCTTATTAGTAGTGGAGATTTGATTTACTTGCAGGCTTATGGTAATACCGTGTCAATTCTGACATTGAGAGTTTATTTTCCCCAAACACATCGAGTGATTTGAGTGAATCCTGGTAAGGTGTTGAGTTATGAGCATTGAGATTAATGAATGAATGGATAATACAATTGCACTTGACTTGCTCCAATTGGTGATGTTCAATTGATTGATTTCTTGACTTGAATAGTTATTGTGGTCTCTACATTGCTTCCTTGAATGTGAAATTCGACAAAAGAACGTTTAATGAAGTTTTTGACTGATTTGGTTAATCATACTTGAGGACAAGCATGAGATAAGTGAGGGGGAATTTGAAGAGTGTTCAGAATAGTTAATCTTTGCTCGTTATTTCTTCGATTTTGTTGAGTTATTGTTGTTGATTTGGTTGTGTTATGCCTATTTTCGTGCAGGTCCTTATTTTCCAGAATTAGTGATAAAACGGGCGAATTCTACATTATTTTTATTATTTGGTCATGGCTGGAGACATGGGCATGACTCTGGGCACGACGCGGTCTGACGTGGCAGTTTCTAGAAGGTCCAGTCAGCGGCAGTTTCAAGAAGACTTCATCCGCACGCCTTCTGGAAGATTGACGAGTAGAGTTGCATTAAGAGACTAGTTTAAGTTTAAATTAAAAAAAAAACAATTATCTTTAGTATTATTTTATTATTTTCTTTGCTTATCCTTTAGGCTTTGAGAGGCTATAAATACCCACTTGGGGTAAGCCTAAACTCATCACTCAAATTACATTCTTCTTTTCCCTCTATGTTAATTAAAGTTTTCTCTTTTTACTTTCATGTTTTTCCCTTTTTTCCTTTTATTTTCAAGCTTTTTTTTTCAAAATGCTAAGTATGACTTTTGTCATGCTTAGCTAAACTTTTCAAAAGCCGAGAGTTGTCACGATGATTCAATTCCTATGGGATAATTGAAACGGTCCCTTAATATCTTCGGAATATCTCTCTCAATCTCTGAGCTTATTTTTCAAAATCAAAACAGTTTTCAAAATCAAAGATTGAATTTGGTCAAGAGGTTGTTGCGATTAAATGTGTGGGAGGAAGATTCGGCTTATAGAAAGCAATTTGACTTGCTGGGAACACACTTGGCGAGATAGTTTCACCAAGAGGGAATTGAGATCGGAATTGACGGTTATAGAAGCAACAATCCGAGTCGGACGCTACGAAATTAAACGGTAATTGATCTATAACAATTGATGTCGTTAGAATCAATTATCGAAGCCGAAATCAAAGATTGCCTTGGGTGTTCGATATACAAGATAGAGTCATGGGGATAGCCCTTGTGGACAAAGTAACCGACGTGAATCCCGAAGAGAAAATCTTATTCGATGATCATAAGGAAATTGAATCAAAGCGAAGCTTGAGGCTACTTTTACCGAATTTATTCACAATCTTCATCTTCTTATTGTTACTTTAATTACTTTTATTTATTTAATCGCTTTTATTATTTTAATATCTTTTTGCCAAAATTCCCCCCTATTTTTACTGTTTCACGCCTAGCATAAACAAATCAGATAGAAATTTATAAATTTCTAAGTCCCTGTGGAATCGACCCTTACTTCTCTTTACTACGTATTTCTTTTATTTATTAATTGAGAATAAGGAATTTATTTTGACACCGAAACGACAGTTGTCACTGTCATAAGCACAGTTAGGCCTCAAAGGCACTTAGCCTTTCATCTAATTGGCTTAAATGACACGTTTCGTTCATAAGAACAATTAGGCCATTAATCCATTATTTTAGAGCACTCTCTACTATAATAATCATTCATAATAACAATGAACCTCTTCCAATCATTATACCTTCTATGATTTATAACCATAACACCAATGCAATAATACCAAAATTTTACTATAATTTACAAGGATAACTCACTCACTACAATTACGATAATTCACCTTCCCATTATGAACTTCTGATAATTTCACATATATTTTCCCATAAGAACATTCATACACTTGTTATGAATTTCTTAGTTCGCACACATAGTGCCCATACAAAAATTCATACACTTAGTATGAATTTTCTTATTTTTACACACCAAGTGCTCATACAGAAATTCATACACTTAGTATGAATATCTTACAATTTTTGCACACTTAGTGTCATTTAGTAATCACCATACCTACAATAATAGATCATACAACTATGCCTACCATAACATATGCATACATAATTAAATGTACTCACCTGATTTTCCTCCTTAAGTATCCAAAACGTAAGACTGAATACTCTGATACTTGACCTTTGCCCTTATTTTTGCTTCTTTCGGGAGCTTGGTTATGATCTTCCCAATCATCCATAAAAACATATATCATACCCAATGTTAGAATATTTCCTAACTATTATACTTCAACAATAATAAAAAAGACATAACATTAACTTTCTATAACAATATCAGTCTATTTTTAACATTTTTGGCTCTATAGTATCGATACTAGTACCCTAGTACCGATACTTTTATAATATGGAAGCGATACTAAATTTAGGTTCGATGTTGCTTAGTATTGATACTCTTACCATGGTATCAATACTACCATACTATGGTATCGATGCCCCCTTTCGGTATCGATACAAAAATTAGATTCGATGTTTCTTGGTGTCAATACCACTTATCATGGTATTGACACTACCTTGTCGGTATCGATACTGATTGAATCAGTATCGATACTACTCATCTATTTTATCTCATTTTATATTATAGTATCTGTACTGTTCTTAGCAGTACTGATACCCTTACCCAAAATTTCCAGTTTTTAACCCGATTATTACATAAATAGGACCAAAATTTGTTATTTTTACACCATACAATAATATCAAACTATTCATACTAACATTCCTTCATTTTAATGCTTAAAACATCTAATACATCTCAAGATAATTAGATTCTAATAATCACACTAAAATCTCTAGCTTGTTTTTAAACTCATCCAATGCTTCTAATCTCTTATTTACTACTTTGACAAGTCATTTACATCAATAAACAGTCATACATCATCATATCATTTAAAAACCTTTTTTTTCAAATCTCTAATATTTCCTCCATTTCATTGTTTTAATCTCATATAATTTTTCCTTAAGCTTACATATCACGTACGGTTACAATAACAACCCAAAATCGAAAGGAAAAACAGATTAATGGAAGTTTACCTTGTGGAATTATGGAGGAGAGAAAACCACGGGAAGAAGAAAAATAAGAGAAATAAGTGTTTTCATTTTATTTTTTTCTTAAATCCCTAATTTAATTAGGTTTTAGATTTATTTCACCTAAAAGACCAAAATGCCCTTTTAATAAGCTATCTCTTACAAATTGGTCTTATTTAAGTCATTTCTCATTCTTTACCAATTACTCAATTTAATTCTCTAAACTTTAATTCCTTTCATATTAGTCACTAACCTACTATTTGGGGTATTACAATTCCCCCTTAAGAAAATTTGTTCTCGAATTTTAAAAACTTTTTATGTTTATCACAAGACTACAAATATCTGTCGAACCTAACATCCCAAAAGTCCTTAATTCGTCACTTTCTACTTATAATGTTCTTATCCAGAATTTTTTTTTATCTTTCTTTTTTAATATAATCAATGATCACATCATACACCATTAGAGGTTCTGAACGTCTTTTCTATCTCATATTCCCTCTCTTCAATTCGACAAGTAATTAAGGCTCGTGTGTTTAGCACCACTATAGTACCACTCACTATACTGATAATGACGTCAACTCTTTTAAGGCAACTAGACTATTGCCAATTATAAATCACATGTAGATAATTCCTCTTGATTCTTGTGATACGAAATCATTGAAACATGTTCAATACTCTAAGAACCAACTACCTTGAATTCCATCTCTCGATCTAGAGGTAACCCAATATATTGATCTAAAAAGACATCTCTAATTTTCCCAATTTGATGAATTATCAGACAATCCTACTTTTCTTATTTGAGTATCCATTACATTTCCCAGACATCATTCTCTTCACAATCATTATCAATGTCACTTTAAGCAATGATCTTAACTCATCAATTTGTAATTCCATAAGATTCACCCAGAACATAGTCCCTGAAATCTTTATTAATTGTCTACTACCTTTCTGCTCATACTTTTACAATGACCCATTAAGGTTTACGGCTATCATTTTTCTCAAGATTGGTTCTACAGGAATGGTCTAACTCTAACCGACCTTGTACTAATGTATGAGTGCATAGATCAAGGGTCAACTAATACCAACACAAGTTCATCAAAAGATGAAAAGTACCTGTTAAAATTTATGGATCATCCCGATCCTCTTTGGTCATAATATTATAGATTGTGGTAGCTCCCCGAGTCTCTTGTCACCGCAATGATTCATCTCGTCCCCTTGAACTTCCACTTTATCTATTTCTATTAGAGGTTGCCACGTATCTTTCAGATTGCATTAAATTGTCCCCATATTTCTTTGGACAATTTCATGCAAAGTGATCGGTCTCACCACATTGGAAGCAAGCTCCACTAAGAAGTTTGCATATTCCACGGTGCACTTTTCCACATTTCTGACATACTATTCTTTCTCTAACATCTCTAACTGAGCTAGCAGCAACCGACTGAGACTGTTTTGTTTTCTGTGAAATTATAGTACAACTCTCTTTATCTGAATCTCTCGAACTGGAGCCTTTGCCTCTCTTAACATAATGGGGAGTTGAAGGCGTTCCAACCCTTTTCCCCATCTGTAAACTCTGTTCCACTGCTAATGTCTCCTTTTGTGCTCTCTCGATAATTTTAACAGGGTTAATAACTTCTTATAATTTAGGCAAACTCAAAGCCAACATCATTTCTTTTAATTTTGGCCTCAACCTCTCAATAAACCAATCACGTCGGGCCTTATCATTTGTAACTATCTCCGTAGCAAAACAACTCAACTTATTATACTCAACCTCGTACTCGTGTACGGATCGATCACCTTGTTTTAAATTTAGGAACTTTAACAGCATTTCCCGTTTGAACTGTTCACCCACATACTTGTTCATAAATTCTTCCAGGAAGAATTGCCAAGTGACTTGCTCCAGTGGTGCATACATCGTAGTGTTGGACCACCATACTCGAGCTGATCCTTTAAGTAAACATACAACTCCTCCCCTTTTCCTGATCTGAGCATTGCAAGCATTCAAGCATTAACATCTCATCAATTAACCATATATCAACCTCTATAAGACCCTCACCTTCATCTCCTTGAAACTCTAGAGCTCCCAAACTCTTCAGCTCCTATGAGATCAATATTCTAGGTATTGGAGGAGTAGAGGGAGGTTGAAAATGAGTCAACATAGCGTTCAGAGCTTGCATAAAAGCTCCATAATTTGGTACCGGTATCCCTTGATGTGCAGGCGCACTAGCATTTTCAGATGGAACCGGTTGCTCACTATTAGCTTTATAACTTTTGTTGTTAGTTATTTCTCTGAACTCTTGTTCCCCCGTTCTACGCGAGTTCAAGAATTCTGACATCTATTATAACATACATAGTAACAACATTACTATTAGTAAGGAGTGTCAACAATTACACTCTAATGACACCTTATCAGTAACATTGACAATCTTAATGGCATGTTATCCTTTTTCTCAGTTCAATTAATTATGATTTTGTCCAAGAATCGGCTAAGCCTGTAGCTCTGATACCAATAAATGTAACAACCATATCATGTATACCTTTCCGTAAACGAGATACAGAGGTCACATCAAGTTATAAAATTTTTTATCATTTGAAAACCCGTAAATATTTGTTTCACTTTGATCAACTACAAAATATGATATTTATAAGGCAACGTACTAAAACTATCACTTTAGTACTTTACAAAATATTTACTATAGTTTAAATACATACCAACTAAGTTCTTAAAACGAATAAGATTGTCGTAATGTTTCTCTTGAGTCAACCTTTAATTGATGAAAGCTGCAGTAACAACTACACTCCTTACGCAACTAATCCTTGCCTTTATCTATGCGTGAAATAAATACACGTTAATTAATTACTTAGTGAGACATAATGCTGCAATGATATTACAACTTATACAGCAATATCTTTTGAATACTAAATAAAGAATTTAATTTCGTCACTTATAAAAACTAGTTAAGCCATTCTCAGTTCAACCATAATTCTTTCATACCATCCTGGAAATTATTCATATTATTCATATCTTACTTATCCTTTGGTATAGTTTCCCCCTTTATTCTTTATTTGCCTTGTATACTTTAAATGTGAAAGTACTATACATGTAATGCACCAAGGTGCTATTTGATCATGTATCTTTTATAATCAATAAGGCGACACAATAAATACTACTAATACACCATTTTATATTTTCATTTGGGTATCTTTTCATTCCCAATATGTTCTGTTTATGCTTTCCTTTATAACATCTCTTCATATCACTTATATGCCATTCATATTACATTACAGTTTCTTTATTCTTCTACCCAAAGTATTTGGCTTTTCATTTAACTTGCATATTTGACACTTTTTTGTCAAATGCACAACTAATCCATCATTCTTTGATTTAACAGTGTTTAACCTTTCATTTTTACTCAACAGTATTAATTCATTCGTCTAACTGGCATAATTGGTACCTTTCTACCAACTGCATAATTAGGTCATTATTCTTTTACTCAACGGTATTTAATCGTTCAGCTAACTGACATAATTGGTACATTTATACCAATTGCACAGTTAAGCCATTATTCTTTTACTCAACGGTATTAAAATGTTCATCAAACTAGCATAATTGGTACATTTCTACCAATTGCACAGTTAGGCCATTATTCTTTTACTCAACGGTATTAAACCGTTCATCTAACTGGCATAATTGGTACCTTTCTACCAATTGCACAGTTAGGCCATTATTCTTTTACTCAACGGTATTAAACTATTCATATAACTGGCATAATTTGTACCTTTCTACCAATTGCACAGTTATGCTAGTATTAAATCGTTAATCTAACTGGTATAATTGGTACCTTTCTACCAACTGCACAGTTAGGCCTCAAAGGCACTTAGCCTTTCGTCTAACTGGCTTATATGACACCTTTCTGTCATAAGCACAGTTATGCCTCAAAGGCACTTAGCCTTTCATCTAACTGGCTTAAATGACACTTTTTTGTTATAATCACAGTTAGGCCTCAAAGGCACTTAGCCTTTCATATAACTGGCGTAAGTGACACCTTTCTGTCATAAGAACAGTTAGGCCTCAACGGCACTTAGCCATTCATCTAACTGGCTTAAATGACACCTTTCTGTCATAAGCACAGTTATGACTCAAAGGCACTTAGCCTTTCATCTAACTGGCTTAAATGAAACATTTCTATTATAATCACAGTTAGGCCTCAAAGGCACTTAGCCTTTCATATAACTGGCGTAAGTGACACCTTTTTGTCATAGTCACAGTTAGGCCTCAAAGACACTTAGCCTTTCATCTAACTAGCTTAAATGACACCTTTTTGTCATAAGCATTGTTAGGTCATTAATCCTTTATTTTAGAGGAGTCTCTACTATAATAATCATTCATAATAAAAGTTAACCTCTTCCAATCATTATACATTCTTTGATTTATAACCATAATGCCAATGCAATAATACCAAAACTTTACTGTAATTTACATGGATTTCATTAACTATAATTACGAAAATTCACCTTCCCATTATGAAATTCTGCTAATTTCAAATATATTTTCCCATACGAACATTCATACACTTGGTATGAATTTATTAGTTCGCACATATAGTGTCAATACGAAAATTCATACACTTAGTATGAATTTCCTTATTTTTGTACACCAAGTTCTCATACAGAAATTCATACACTCAGTATGAATATTTTAAAATTTTTGCACACTTAGTGTCATTTGGTAATCACCATACTTACATTAATAGATCATACAACTATGCATACCGTAGTATATACATCATAATTAAATGAACTCACCTGATTTTCCTCTTTAAGTATCCAAAACGTAAGGTTGATTACTCCGATACTTTGCCTTTGCCCTTATTTTTGCTTCTTTCGGGAGCTTGGTTTTGATCTTCCCAATCATCCATAAAAACATATATCATACCCAATGTTAGAATATTTCCTAACTATTATACTTAAACAATACTAAAAATGACTTATCATTAACTTTTTATAACAATATCAGCCTATTTTTAACATTTTTGGTTCAATAAAATCGATACTACTACCCTAGTACCGATACTTATATACTATAGTATCGATACCCCTTCTGGTATCGATACTGATTTTAGGTTTGATGTTGCCTAATATCGATACTCTTATCATGGTGTCGATACTACCCTACTATGGTACCGATACCCCCTTCTGATATCGATACAAAAAGTAGATTCGATGTTTCTTGGTATCAATACCCGTTATCATGATATATATACTACCTTGTTGGTACCGATACTGATTCAATCAATATCGATGCTGCTCATCTAATTTATCTCATTTTAGACTATAATATCGGTACTGTTCTTAGCATTACCGATACCCTTACCCAGAATTTCCAGGTTTTAACCCGATTATTACATAAATAGGGCTAACTTTTGTTATTTTTACACCATACAATACTATCAAACTATTCTTTAACTATTCATACTAACATTCCTTCATTTTAATACTTAAAACATCTAATACCTCTCAAGATAATTGGATTCTAAGAATCATACCAAAATTTTTAACTTGTTTTTAAACTCATCCAATGCTTTTAATCTCTTATTTATAACTTTGACAAGTCAATTCTATCAATAAACATCAATGACTTTTCCTTAAGCTTACATATAACGTACGACTACAATAACAACCCAAAATCAAAAGGAAAAACTGATTAATTGAAAATTACCTTGTGGAGCTATGGAAGAGAAAAAACCACAAGAAGAATAAAAAGAGAAGTAAGTGTTTTCATTTTCCTCTTTTTCCTAAATACCAAATTTAATTGGGTTTTAAATTCATTTCACCTAAAAGACCAAAATACCACTCTTACAAATTGGCCTTACTTAAGTCATTTCTTATTCTTTACCAATGACTCAACTTAACCCTCCAAACTTTAATTCCTTTCAAATTAGTAACTAACCTACTATTTGGTGCATTACACTCCATATGGTCGACTGGAAAAATTTCACCCTAAAACTCCAGAGGACAGCGTCTGAATACCTTATTTACAACCACTGACTGTCCTATTGGAGTCATAATCGTAATAACACTCTTGGTGTCCTCAATAGAAATATGAAGGTCTCGGGATACAAAACTCGATACATAGGAGTGGGTGGAGCCACTTTCTAGTAATACAAAGTATGGAACAGAATAAATAGAAAATGTACCTACAATAACCTCTGGCTCATATATGTCATTCCAACGTCTGGTGGCATACACTAGAGCTGGTTGTCTGGCCTCTGATACCACTGGCCCTCTGTTTTGCTATGAACATGCTCTACTGTCTACCCTAGATACTGATCCAGAAGTCTTTTTCTGGCTACGACCTCTAGATGGGGTCTGAACTAAAGACTAAGAACGTGCAAGTGTCTGGGTAGATGTCCGCTTTGATGAATCTAGTTCTAGACAGTCCTTTCAGAAATGACAAGTGAATCTATAATGGAAGTAGGCACCTATCTTATTATTACACTCTCCTCCATGTCAATTTCCCTAAAATTCATAAAGGGACACGTGAGGCAAACCCGAAGAACCACATCGACTAACTACTAGGGTTGGAGGTGTTACAAGCCTAGAACTGGTATGGCTTCTCTGGGGGCGTAGTACCAGTCCTCTTCTCAAGATTTGCAGAAGACTCGGTTCAGTCGAATGACCTCCTAGGTCTCTCTCAATCAAAACGATCTCTAACAGAATACAAGGGCTCTCCCTGCCTACGTAGCTCATGTATGAGTCCGATGGTAAACTTGTGACATCTATCTTTCTTAGTGGGAACTAGACTAGCATCGTATTTCAACAGTTTTAAGAATTTCATCTCATACTCAGAGACTAACATATCTCCCTGCACCAAGTCTTGAAACTGTTGTCTCCTCTCAGCCAGATAACGCTTTCCCAAAATACACTTCCTAAATCACCCTTTGAAGAAATCCTATGTCAGACGATCAATGGGAACATTGACTCCCACCAGATGTGCATTCTAATATAACATTGTAACATCTCCTAAATATATCTCAGTTGGATCCAAACCCAGTTGATCCATATGTCTTTCTATATCATGGAGCTAATCTTCAGCTTCAGTAGGAGCTCCTCTAGTCGAACCTGCAAAAGTAGTCACCCAATGAGCAATCAGGGCCTTAGTAATCGGGACCAATAGCTCAGACTGCACCTTAAATCAGCTATAAAAATTGCCTACCAATAGTCTTATCTAGTACCACTCTCGTAGGCTCAAAACTAGTGGCTAGAGCTCCCCTAATAAGGGTCATTATATCTATCTCAGAAATAGGTGGCGGGTCTAAAGTAGAATCATCTACGGGGTCAGTAAACCTAGTAGCTCGACCTCACCCATGGCTAGGCTGAGGACCTCGTATAACACTTATCGATAAGGATCTTAAATGTACTATAAGAGGTAAATTTAGGGTTAGATGGGCACTGGAGTATTTGACACATTTAACTTGTAAAAGCGGGTGACATGGCCTTACAGAAATTTGTAAAACATTTTCCAATAGTATAAAATTTTATGTAAGACGCATTTACAGTCCAAAGTTTAAAAACCATAAGCTCATATACCAATTAAATATAACCCCCTAGACTAGCATATGTGTTACGACTAGGTCTAACAAATTACATTAAAAATTCATAAAACATTTTCCAAAACGTTATTCAGTAATTTAAAACCGTATTATAAAACATATTTAACAAAAACAATGCATAGTTGATATCGATGAATATCAAATGAGTAAATATAAAATTGTAAGTGATTAAGTAAAATAAATTACATCATAAATCCGTATCACAACAAAAATCATAAAAAAAGTATTTCAAAATAAATGCACATGTCACCATAAATGAAGGTAGTTCGAAAGGTGGAAACATTACAACAAAAGGATCTGTAAGAATTTGTCGATCCTCCATTCATATTTAAAAAGTATTAAAAACAATTTAAAAAGCTAGGTGCTAGTATGTCGTGAATATCAAAGGTAATATAAAATTGTAAAATATTAAGAAAAAATTAATCCTAAATCCCCTCCTCCACAAAGTCAAAAAAAGTATTTCAAAATAAATGCACATGTCACCATAAATGAAGGTAGTTCGAAAGGTGGAAACATTACAACAAAAGGATCTGTAAGAATTTGTCGATCCTCCATGTGTCTGATATGGGGTGCCTATCCAAAAGTATCTGAAAGGGGAAAACAATTTGAAAATTGGGAGCTAGGTGGCTCAGTATGTCCCAACAGTGCAAATAAATCATAAGGGTGAAATAATTAAATAATATTTCAGTAAAATATCATAATGAAAAAAATTAATAAACCTCAAAGTCACCCTCCTCCCGTACACCATATGTAGTTCCCCATAAATGTTTCCAAAGGGCTTACCTTATACCCAGTGGAAATAAGGAGCCAACCTGAAGGAACACTTTCGGGCCCGAGAGCATACCCAAGAAAGTTCTTGGGGCCTCAAAGCCTAACCAAGGGTCACCTTAGGTCCATAAGAAATTACCAGCTTGATCAGAGCTGAGCCTCCAAACTCCAGTATCCTACCCAAATAAGTATTTCAATAAAATAATTCACACAGTAAGCAGATTAACTTGATAACATATATCATTCAGTCATAGTCCATAAGCCATCAACTAGTAAATCACTAAAACATAAATTTCGATGAAACACATTTCAAAATAGATAAAACAGTCATGTAGCACATAGGGAACACGCCTCGCAAAATGGAATTGTAACCCCCTAAACCCAGCCTATGCATTTCGACTAAGTCTAGCGAATTACAATAAAAATTCTTAAAACTTTTTCCAAAAATGTTATTCGATAATTAAAATCATATTACAAATGACATTTATAAAACTATAATAAATAACCATAAAATTTCAACATATAAATATAAACTAAAAGAAATTACACAAAACAAAAGAAGTCATAAAATCTAAACCGCAGTAAATTGAGTATCAATAGCAAAAGCAGTAAATATCACAAAAAGATAAACACTTCAAAATAGGGCACATGTAACCATAATTGAAAGCAATTCAGAAGATAAAAACATTAAAATAAAAAGTTCTTCAAGAATATGTCGATCCCCTGTGATGTAAGGCTCCTGATGCCACTTGATGTAAGGCATTTGTACCTTAACAAATTGATTGTGGATCTAGGAAGGAAGCAAACAACCTGCACAAGTGAATGGCTCAAAAAGAGATGGTTAAGGGTGGTAAACGTAAGGGTGATTAGGTGTGTTGTTTAAATGAGAGATGGAAGTGGAAGATGATTGAAATGGCTATGGGTTATGGCTATGAAACAAAGGGATGGAAGTGAGGATAGTATCTTGAAGAAGTCTCAAAGAATAACCAATACTATAGAGAGCAAAGACCCAAACTTTATATTGCTTCTTCAAGGGGTGGTATTAAGTACTTTGACTCACTAGTTATATGAACTAGGAACCAGAAGTATCAAGGTGAAAAGAAAGGGGTTACGCCACAAGTATAAAATACTTGATAAGTCGATAAAAGTCACCATGACTTAAGGAAGAGAATAATCTCACTTATATTAATCAAAAGGTCTGATTACAAATGAAATATAATGGCCTATTTATAGTTTTTGAAGGGACTTGGCCGAATAGGTACATGTTGGTTCGAACAACCCTTGTACCTTCCTAAAATGACATGATTTTTAATGAAAAAACAAGACTTTAATGAAAATACATGCTCTTGGCCAAATGGTTATGTGTTGGTTCGGCCTTAAGGATGATTTGAATGCATTTGGAAGTTAATTGGGAACCAAAATGAAGAGGAAAGAGTCTTTGGCCGAATAGGAAGTATCCCTTGGTGTTTTGGCGCCAATTTGATGTCATATGAAGTGCACATGCTTGAATGATGCACATGGCAGCCTACATGAATACACATGGGTCTTCTTACTATGCTTTGATGAGGTTGCAACCATAGGACGATGTCTTGAAGTCCATGGAATGAATATGGGCAACAACTAGGCGTGAACTAGCTTCCAACGTGTATCTAGATGACATGGCATCCATTGGGCAACCTAGAGATGAACTAGCTTCAAGGTAAGCTACATGAGTGTCTTGGTAGCTAACTAGGTGAGTTATAGCTTGATGAACCCAAGCTAGTTAGGTTTGGTCTTCTCAGCTCCTCAGCTACTCTCCCAGTTACTTCCAGCTACCTTTAGTCCACTTTTTAGCACTTTGGTCCAAAACTCTCCTCCAGCTAAGTTCAGCTACATGCTAGCTCCTCCAGCTAAGTTGAGCTTTTCCTTAGTGTTCCACTAGCTACCATGATATTTGTGAGCTGTTTTTCAGCTACATATGACGTCCAAATACTCTACCAAGCTGCCTCATCGTGCATCACACTCCAATGTACCTATATGTTCAAGGAAACAAGGTAAGTCCATGATATTGAGCTGTTATGAGCTAAATACCTTGCTACCATGTATGATTATGGTGATGTGAGCTATGTTTGAAGGTTATGAGCTAATTATATCATCTCAAAATATGTGAAAGATAATGCATGAAGCTTAAGAGCTAATATGAATGCATATGAACTAATGAAATGATTTATAATGATGCTACCTTGATGTATATATGATAATCATGCTTAATATGATTATAAGACTATCCTAACATGCTTATAACATTGTGTATCAATCATAAAGATATGGGTATATGTTGTATGCATGAATATCATATAACATGGTATTCATAAATGATAAATGGAAACATATAATAATAATATACTAAGAAATGATATGTAATCATAACATATATTTGAATAATATGAAAAACATGATCAAATAAGCATAGGATGGAAATATTAATATGATAATTTATACTAACATGTGAATGCATGCTTATGATATAATAGAATGTAATAAATGATATAGTATAAGATAGGGTAATGAAGAAATCCCTTAGAAACAGCTTTGAAGAACATCCATGGTGTGTTCAAGTCATGGAGAAAGTTGGAGCTAGTTTGGATCGTATCACCCCGAGTGCCTGGTTCGGGTGCCTATTCACAAGTATCTGAAAGGGGGTAAAATTGTTTGAAAAGTGATCTTGGGGCTCAGTGTGTACCAATAGTGCAATAAAAACATAATATGTAAAGCAATCAAGTAATAGTCAAGTAAAATATTATGGAAAACCTAATAAAACATAATTTTTTAAAACTCGTACTTTACCCTCATCCTGTACACCATATACAATACCGTAGAACTGCATCCATATGGCATACCTTATACTCATTGGATAGAAGGAGCCAAGCTAAGGGAGCATCTGAGGGCCTGAGATCCTACCCAATAGAGTTCTCAAGGCTATGGGGCCTACCCAAGAAAGATCTCGTGGCCGCTGGGCCAACCCATGGTTGGCTTAGGTTTGTAATGATTTACCAGCTTGATCATATCTGAACCTCTATTCTCCAGCATACCCAAAGAAACCATTTTCATAAAATAATTCACATAACGAGTAGAAAATTCCATGATCCATATTTGGTAAAATTATATCGTCTAGTGAAAATAATTGTTCAAATATCACTCATCCTTCCATCATAGTTCATAAACAATCAACAAGTGAATCATAAATTTCAATGAAACATATATCAAATCAGATAAAACAATCGGGTAGCACATAGGGAACATACCTCATAAAATAGGGCATACAGTAAAACTATTGAGCACTAGCCTCGTCACGTTCTGCTACAGTGCTCGAACCTAATTCATAGCAAACTGAGTTGATATTGAATTAATATTCCAATCGGGGTACTCATAAAGTTTATGGTTCATACGAATGACTATCGACTCACGCGGTCTAACGAATCGAGAAGAGCTGGGTCGAGTTGGCGAGCGATCATATAATTCTCGAAGTCCTTCAAATAACAACAATTAATCAGTCCTGAGTCTTACTTTAATTATTTCAAAATTAAAACACTTAATTACATAAGCATATTTAGGTTTGACGGTAAATTTGGAGGCTTTCGGGATTGAATTTAGAGAAACGTATTTTAAAATCGGGCTCAGGACATTGAAAAGCCTATAATAGGACTTTTCGAAAATTTTAACTTTTTTAGTCAAAGTCAACGGTTAGAAAAGTCAAAGTCAATGATCTAAATGGTCAAGGTTAACGGTTTGAATGGTCAATGGTTTGGGTCAGGTCAATAATTCAGGTTGGGTAAACTCGGTTCGGTTCTTCCTGAACTGATTTCAGAAATTTCTTGGACCGGTTGGAGACCACCACAAGCACTACCGGTGCATGGCAGTGCGTGCAGCAGCGTCTAGCACCCATTTCACTGGTTAATTTCTCCGCATTCATCCATTGCTTCAATTACACCAATAACCAATCCAAAATCACACTAAAACCAAGCCAAATTATCACCAACAACTAACCGGTAACTTACCCAATAGTGGATCGGTGATAGCGCGTCAATACAAAACAAAACCAGTCAGGTTTTGCTTATACGACACCAGAGAGTGAAATGGAGGTGGCGGTGAGGCAAACCAAAGTCGGACGAAGGCCATATATGTCGAAAATAAGCGACGGACGTGGTTTAAAATACCAAATATTCTCGGTAATTTTTACGGTGAACGGTACAAGTTTACGATAGGTGAGTCTATTGGTAGTGGTGTCTCGAGCTGGGGTGGCCGGACGACAGTGAATTGAGACGGGAAGGTGACTGATAACAGGATGAATTTGAGGATTTAGGGATTTTAATTTAGGGTTCTTCAATTCAGGTTACTGATATGGGATTTATTTTTCATTGGGTAATAAAAATGGATAAATTCAGGTTCTAGTCATTGAATTCTCTTAAACTTCCTAAAATTGTCTGCTAGTTACTAAATTTTATAATTTTGTCCCCAAAATTTCAATCTTTTTAATTCTTTTATTTATTTATAATTTTGTAAAAAAATGGGCTTTGATAATTTTCCCCCTCTAAAAATATTCATCCTCGAAATTTACCTGGAGTAAACAAATGCGGAAACTGAGTTTTTATGGATTTCTTTGTCTCCCAGGTGGCCTCAGTAGGACCTCGTTACTCCACTGGACTTTTACTATAGGAATACCCTTTTTCCTCAGCACTCTCTCATTTCAATCCAAAATCTGAACAGGTTTCTCATCATATGATAGATCTGACCTCACCTCAACGTCCTCTAACTGAATGATATGGCTTGGGTCTAGACAAAAGAGCCTCAACATAGGCACATAAAAGATATCATGTATACGACTGAGCTGGGGAGGTAATTCGAGCTGGTATGCAACAGGTCCTACTCTCTTCAAGATACGAGATGGTCCAATAAATCTTGGACTCAATTTACCCTTATACCCAAATCTCAACTCTTTCTTCTATGGGGACAGTTTTAGAAAGACATGATCTCCAACCTCAAACTATATATATTTCCTCCTCTGTTCAGTATAATACTTCTGCTTGTAAATGCCTCTATCAAGTGGTCATAGATCAATCTGATTGTGTCCTCCGTCTCACGTACTAACTTTGGTCCTAAAGTCTTCCGATCACGTAAATCATTCCAACAGATCGGGGTGCGACATCTACGGTCATAGAGTGATTTGTACGGTGCCATACGAATGTTGACTTGGTAGCTGTTATTGTAAGTAAACTCATACAAAGGCAAAAATCTCTCCTAACTACCATGAAAATCAATCACTCAACCCCGCAACATATCCTTTAGAACCTGAATCACTCTCTCTGATTGACCATCAGTATGCAAGTGGAAAGTTGTATTAAAATCCAATCTCGTGCGTAGAGCCTCATGTATTGCCTTCTAATGTATAATCTCGGATATATATCAGAAATGATAGTTAAAGGGATACCATGTAATTTGACAATCTCTGATATATACAATCTATCCAGCTTGTTCAACGTATATTTTACCCGCATAAGAATAAAGTGAGGTGACTTTGTAAGTCTACCAATAATCACCCATAACGAATCTTTTTTCGAAGGGGCCAAAGGCAACCCAGTAACAAAATTTATAGTAATATGCTCCTATTTCTATTTGGGGATCATGATAGGTTGTAACAAACTAGACGGATGTTGGTGCTCTACCTTAACTTGCTGACAAATCAAACATCTTATGATATCTTATCATAGTAGTACATATGCTATGCCACCCCGGTGGAGATAAGATGTACCGGAATTTGAGAGAGATATATCATTAGATTGACATGAAGAAGGATGTGTACCATCATCATATAACTTCACCATGTACATTAAGGACCTCAAGTCAACTATCACCTTCCGAATCAAAGCATCTGCAAGGATATTAGATTTACCCGGGTGATAATCATTCATGCAATCATAGTCCATCAAAAGCTCAAGCCAATGACACTACCTTAGATTAAGTTCCTTCTGGGTCAGAAGATACTTCAAACTCTAATGATCTGTAAAAAATGTATGAGTCAAAACTAGAGCTTGAGTCAAAATCATATTTAATTTTTGAAAGATTTCCTGTGTGCAACGACCCAATCAAACAAACATTTCCGAGCTCAGGTTGAGTCAAAACTAGAGCTTGAGTCAAAATCATATTTAATTTTTGAAAGATTTCCTGTTGTGCAACGACCCAATCAAACAAAACATTCTTCCTCAACAACTTCGTCAAAGAAGAAGCAATGATCGAGAAACCCTCAACAAAACATCCATAATATCCTACTAAGCCCATGAAACTATGAATCTCAAAGACATTCTTGGGTCGCTTCCAACTCACAATATCTTAAATCTTACTTGGATCGACCTGGGTACCCCTCGCAGAAATAATATGCCCAATAAATGACACCTCCTGAAGCCAAAATTCATAATTGCTCAACTTAACATACAAACGATGCTCTCTCAAAGTCTGTAGAACAGTCTTCAAATGCTCATCATGCTCTGCCTCAGTTGGGGAATAGACCAGAATATCATCAATAAATACTACAAACTGATCCAAATATGGCCAGAACAGACGATTCATTAGGTCCATAAAAGATGAGAGAGAATTTGTCAGACCATAAGGCATCACCAAGAACTCATAATGATCATATCTAATGCGAATGCAGTCTTCGCAAAATTCAAACCCCTAACTTTTAATTGATAGTACCCCAAGTGAAGATCGATCTTAGAAAATACAGTAGCTCCTCGCAATTGATCGAATAAGTCATCAATCCTAGGTAGTGGGTACTTATTCTTAATCATCAACTTGTTTAACTACCAGTAATCAATGCATAGACTTAGCGATCAATCCTTCTTTTTCATAAACATGACTAGAGCTCCTCAGGGTGAGGTATTATGTCTAATGAAATCTCGATCAAGTAATTCTTGCAACTGGACCTTTTGACTCCTTAAGTTCCTTCAGAGCCATGCGATAGGGCGCTATGGAAATATGTGACGATCCTGGATAAGTCTCAATCTCAAACTCAACCTCCGGAAAGACACCGTGAAACTCGGTAACTGTACGAATCTCCTCAATATTGGATAAAGTGTTAAAGATAAAGGTAATAAAAGTCTCATAACCCTTTCAAACCATTCGATCAATAACCAAAGTCAATACTTTATTGGAGAGATAGCCACGATGCTCACCAAGTAATACAACAGTCTGACTATCAAAAGTCTTCAGAGTATCTCTCTTGTACTCACAATCCATTATCCTTGTGTTAATTCAACCAAACCATCCCCAAAATTAAATCAAATTCCTCTAAAGGAAACTCAATAAGGTCGACGAGAAAAATTTCACCTTGAACCTCTAGAGGACAACATTGAAATACCTTATTCGCAACTACTGACTGTCCTACTGGAGTCATAACCGTAACAACACTCTCGGTGTCCTTAATTAAAATCTAAAGGCCTCAGGATACTAAACTCGATACATAAGAGTGGCTGGAGCCATTGTATAGTAATGCAAAGTATGGAACAAAATAAATGGTAAATGTACCTGCAATAACCTCTTGCCCATCTCTGTCATCCCATCGTCAGGTAGCATACACTAAACCTGGCAGTCTGGCTCTGAAACTGCTAGTCCTCGCCTCTACTGGGATCAAGCTCTACTGTCTTCCCTAGCTGATAATCCGGAAGTCTTTCCCTAACTACGACCTCTAGCTGGGGTCTGTACTGATGCCTATGAACGTGTAAGAGTCTGGGTAGTTGTCCGCTCACACGAAGCTAGATGTGGTTTATCCTTACAAAAATGGCCACTGGATCAACAATGAAAAGAGATGATCATCTTCTCACGATACTCACCACTTTGTCAATTTCCATAAAAAATAAAAAAGGGGCACTTTAGGTAAACCTGAAGAACCACCTCGATAAACAACTGGGGTGGAGATGCTGTAGTTCTGGAACTGGTATTGCTCTTATGGGGGCCCGAAGTACAAGTATTTTTCTCATGATGTGCAAAAGACTCAATAGCATCGGAAGACTTCGTAGGTCACTACCGATCAACATGATCTCTATCAGGAACTAAGGCCTCTACCCCCTCAGCATCTTTTTGCTTTGCTCACCAGCACATCAAATATCTCATCTTGGTGGGTCTCAACATGCCTACGCATCTCATATCTGAGTCCGATAGCAAACTTTTGGCATCTATCCCTCTAAGTGGGAACCTGACTAATACCATATTTTAATAGCTTCAATAATTTCATATCGTACTCAAAGATTGATATATCTCCCTGCACCAAGTCCTGAAACTTGTCATCTCTCAGCTAGATAACGCTATCCCATAAAACACATCCTGAAGCACTCTTTGAAGAAATATCATATCAAACGACCAGCTGGGATACTACTGACTACAGACTTCTACCAGGTGTGGGCATTCCCATATAATATCGCAACCGCTCGCAGATATCTCTTAGCTGGGTCCAAACCCAACTAATCCATATGTCGTTCTGTATCATCGAGCCAATCTACAACTTCAGTAGGATCACCTCCAATCAGACTTCCAATAGAACTGACCCCATTAGATATTAGGGTATGAGTAATCAGAACCTCAAGATGACACCAACAGCTCTAACCGTGCACTGAATCAATTACAGAAATTACCTACCGAGAGTCTCATCTAGCACCATTCTTATAGGCTTAGAACTAGAGCCAGGAGCTCCCTTGACAGGAGTCATCATATCTATATTGGGAGCAGGTGGCGGGTCTATAACAGTGTTATCAACAAGGTCAGTAAGTCTGGCAGCTTGACCTCATCCCTAACTAGGTGGACAACCTTATCTGGCACTCATTAACAAAGATCTCTAATTCACTATAAGAGGTAAACTTCAGGCTAGATTGGAAATAGAGTACTGGACACATTTAACTTGTAAAAACGGGTGACACGACCTTACAGAAATTTTGTAAAACATTTTCAATATAGTTTAATATTTTATGAGGGAGCCATTTTCAGTCTGAGGTTCAAAAACCAAAAGCTTTGATACCAATAAAATGTAACCCCTAGACTCAGCCTATGCATTTCGATTAAGTATACCGAATTACATTAAAAATTCTTAAAACATTTTCTTCCAAAAATGTTATTCGATAATTAAAATCATATTACAAATAACGATTATAAAATTATAATAAATAACGATAAAAGTTCAACTCGTAAATATAAACTAAAAGCGATTACGCAAAACAAAACAAGTAATAAAATCTAAACACGGTAAATCGAGTATCTATAGCAAAAGCAGTAAATATCATAAAAAGATAAATACTTCAAAATAAGGAACATGGCACCATAATTGAAAGCAATTCGAAAGATATAAATATTATAATAAAAAGTTCATCAGGAATGTGTCGATCCTCCTAGTGCCTAATTCGGGTGCATATCCACAAGTCTCTAAAAGGGGGTAAAATAATTTGAAAAATGAGCTAGGGTTCAGTGATTCCCAATAGTGCAATAAAAATGTAATATATAAAGTGATCAAGTAATAGTCCAGTAAAATATCATTGAAATCCTGATAAAACATAGGTTTTGAAACTCGTAGTTTACTCTCCTCCCGAACACCATATGCAGTTCCCCAGAACAGCATTCGTAGGGCTTACCTTATACCCATTGGATATAAGGAGCCAACCTAAGGGAGTATCTTGGGGCCTGAGAGCCTACCCATGAAAGTTCTGAGGGCCATGGGGCCTACCCTAGAAACATCTCGGGGCCGTAGAGCCTACCCAAGGTCGCCTTAGGTCTGTAAGGATTTACAAGCTTGATCAGAGATGAACCTTCATTCTCCAGCCTACCTAAAGAAACCATTTAAAAAAATAGTTTACATAACGAGCAAAAATTTCCATGATCCGTATTCAGTAAAATCATATCGTCTAGTGAAAACAATCATTCAAATATCATGCATCATTCCATCATAGTTAATAAACCATCAACTAGTGAATCATAAATTTTAGTGAAATATATATCAAATCAGATAAAACAATCGGGTAGCACATAGGTAACACACCTCGTAAAATAGGGCTATCATCAAAACTACTGAGCACCACCCTTGTTATGCTCTGCTACAGTGCTCGAACCTAATTCATACAAATCTGAGTTAATATCCAAGTAATATTCCAATCGGGTTATTCATAAAGTTTACAATTGATACGAGTGACTATCGGCTCACGCGGTCTAACGGATCGAGAAGAGCTGGGTGGAGCTGGCGAGCGATTAGATAAGTCTTGAGTACCTTCAAATAACAACAATTAATCAGTCTCAATACTCATTTTAATTATTCTAAAATTAAAACACTTAAATAGATAAGTATATTTGGTTTTGACGGACAATTTGGAGGCTTTCGAGATTGAATTTGGGGAAATGGACATCCAAATCAGACTCGGGATGTTGATAAACATAGAATAGGACTTTTCCAAAACTTTAACTTTTTCTGTTAATGTCAAAGTCAACGGTCATACCAATCAAAGTCAAAGGTTTGACTGGTCAAGGTCAATGGTCTGACCGATGAAGGTCAATGATCAAACCGGTCAACAGTTCGGGTTAGGTCAATGGTTTGGGTCGGGTTAACCCAATTCGATTTTGCCTGGACCGGTTCAAGAAATTTCTGGGATCGGCTGTAGACCACAACACGTACTACCAGCGCGTGGCAGTATGTGGGGCAGCGTTCGGTACCCATTTCACTGGCCGATTACTTCCCATTCAATTATGGCTTCAATTACACGAAAAACCAATCCAATATCACACTAAACCAAGCCAAATTATTACCAATAACCAACCGGTAACTTACCCAATAGTGGATTGGTGATGGAATATCAACCCTAAATGAAATAAGTCTAGTTTTGCTAGCATGACACTAGTGAGTGCAGTGGAGGTGGCGGTGGGGATAAATAACACCGGAGGCAGCCGGAATCGTTGAAAATAAGCAGAGGTCAGGGTTAAAATTACTTGATCTTCCCGGTAATTTTTACGGTGAACGGTGTCGGCTTACGATTTGATAAGGATCGAGATTATTCACCATTCAACGATGAGTCTATTGGTAGTGGTGGCTCGAGCTGGGGTGGCCAGACGGCGACAGATTGAGGTGGGAAGGTGATCGATAGGAAGATGAATTTAGGGATTAATGGATTTTTATTTTGGGTTCTTTAATTCGGGTTATTAATTCAGGGGTTTATTTTTCATTAGGTAATAAAATGGGCAAATTTAGGTTCTAGTCCCTAAATTCTTTGAAACTTCCTAAAATGGTCTACTAGTTACTAAATTTTATAATTTAGTCCCCAAAATTTTAACCATTTTAATTATTTTATTTATTTCTAATTTTCTAAAAAAATTTGGCTATGACAGGAATTATACAAAAAATATACTGAGCACCGGCCTCACCACGTTCTACAGCAGTGCACAAACCTAATTCATAGTAAACAGAGTTAATATCGAAGTAATATTCTAATATAAGTATTCATAGGGTTCACGGGTCATACGAGTAACTATTGGCTCATAAGGTTGAACTGATCAATAAGAGTTGGTTTTAGCTGTCGAACGTTTGGGAGTATCTGTTGTACATTCAAATAACAATATTTGATCAGTCATTAACCTTAATTTAATTTTTCGTAAATAAAACACTTAAGTACATATGCATGTTCAGGTTTGACGATTAATTTGGAGGATTTTGGGTTCAAATCTGAGAAAATAGAATTAGAATTCAAACTCAGGACGTCGGAAAACATAAAATATGACATTTTTAAAAAATTAACTTTTTGGTCAAAGTCAACGGGTTGACTCGGATGGGTTGACTGGGATGAGTTGACTCGGTTCATTCTGCTTTGATTGGACCAGTTTGGTTTGGCTGGATTGGTTCCAAAAGCCGCTTAGATCGGTAGACGAATCCCACATGCACTATCGGCGTGTGGTGGTGCGTGCGACGATGACAGGGGTCGATTCAACTGGTTGAATCTTCCTTGATCAACTACATACTCCAATTCAGCTAAAACCAAACCCAATTCACAGCTATAATACACCAAAATTTCCAAAATTAAATCGGGAACTTACACCGACAATGAATGAAAAAGGAGGCGATGATGGCGTGTCGCACTGGGCGGGTTTCGTGAAAACGGTGACAGCGAGACTGATGGGTTTAGTGATGAGACGAGGTGACACCATGTTTGGATGGAATCACAAAATAAACGATGAGATAGGGATTATGTTATTGTACGTTCAAGTGTCAAATTACGATGAATAATGGTGTTTCACGACGGAATGGGAAATTTGTGAACGAGCATAGACAAGCACGATGGTGATGGTAACGGTTTGAACGATGGTCCGACGGTAGGGTAATGAGGGAAAAAAATGGCGACTAGGGCTTGGGATTTGTGGAAATTGGGAATTGGGGATTTTGGAGGCAATTAGGGTTAACGAGCTTTAATTTAATATAATATATATTTAATAAAAATATCTCAAACCGTACCCTAGCCTAAATTTCTAGGGCTTGCAGGCCTTCATGTGGGGGCAGGGGTTCAAACCCTTGTACCACCCTATCTATCTTTTTTATTATTTTTTTATCTTTCGACACAAAATGGTATAATTCATAGTTAAATCCCTGAATTTCTGGTAGTTTATAGAATAGACTGCAAGCTTTAAAAGTTTACAATTTTGTGCCTAAATTTTCTTAAATTAATCTCAATTTTCTATTTTTTTCTTTTATTGAAAAGTGGGGTTATTACACAGTCATTCCAAATCATAACACTCTTTTTCATGATTGTCTTCGATTTCACGTGTTTGCCTACATTGTTTTCAATGGTTTTCTTTACCAATGCCAAGTGGCACACTTTTCCTAAAACAAGGAGTTCACCGCAACACTTGTTAGAAATGCTCCACTTTTCGTATAAACTATCAAAAAACTTCCATGACATAAATACCCATTTTAGCTTTACAATTATTCTCCTTAATTATCCGATAATTCTTATTTACGACTATCACTAGGAAAGGAAAAGTATTGAGACATGCCATGTTGTCTTAAGAATGTTATTGCTGATTAAGTGTGGCTCGCAAGATTAATTTCAAATGAGGTATGTTACCAAGAAAACTAGCATTTATAAGTAGAGCTAAAGGACATGGGCATGAGAGGTGTTGTAAAAAAAACAAAACGTTCTATATTTTAGGTTAATTGAATTAAATGTTATTTACTATACGACAACATTATAATTTAAGAACATACATTTAACTACAATTTTTTATCCTTATGGAATTACTTGAGCTAAAGAATTGGGTCAAGCAATAGAATTTACATCTTGCATTTGATTCTCTTTAAAAACGTGTTAAGGAAAATTATGTGCACATTAATATTGATTTAATAGAACATAGCTTTGATTATGGATTTTAGATTTTTAATAATATTCTTGAAGCAATTTAAGTGAAGAAAAAACTAAAAACTTTCAACTTCTTACTAGAATTAGTAATGCATATGTATCACCAAAAAGAAATAATCACTTTAGGGCCTGATTTTCTTTAAAAGATGCAACATAATTTTCAAAAACAATGTAAAGCATAAAATCAAATATATTTATTATTTTTAGAATTAATTTTAAAACTGAACATATTTTCCTTATTAAAACTATAATGTGAGGTTGAAATTTAAAACTAATTCATTTTGAATAGTGAACGAAACTTTCACATAAGAGGAACTGACTCAGACTGTCAATTTAGCAGTTCCGAATCAAATACTATATTCCTATATATATTTTTATCGTTACTAAATGTACAAATAATATTTTTTGTATAATTTCACTTTTTTAGTATAAGGATAAGTTGATACGTATACCATCTTTACATTCCTATTTGCTTAACAAATCATGTCCTCTAATTATATTAAGAAATATTATTACCATTTTGTCGCATAAGAATAAAATTAATTTACATAATAGAAAAACATCAACCTGTAAATCTAGTTTTAGTTTTTAAAGTTTCTATTTCTTTAATTCATTGTTCTTAACTTGCATCATGTAAATTGAATCATTTACCTTAAACAATTATTTTGAATTTTCAATAGTTTCAATGATCCTTTATTAGGTTATTCATTGGTCTTATATTGATTAATAATCTTAAAAACATTTTAAAATAATAAACACCAACCGTATATTTTGTTAGTATGTACGAAGCACAAAATTTGACACTACTGATGGTCTAAAAAGTAATTTTATTTTGTATAAATCATTGTATCACAAGCATAATATAATTATACAAAATGTGTTTATTAAAACAAATAAAAACTACTAACGTCTAGTTATTTCAATAATATGGAAATAAGTTGTTATGATCAACCTTATTTCAATTTTTTTATGTATTTAAGATAATTCTTTCTTACTAAGAAACACAAAATAATATAAATTAAAAAAATAGAACAATTGCCTTTCATAACGAAACTATCATTGAATCAAAAAGTTTAGTTGACTTCAAGTTGTTTTGAAAAAACAATTTTTGTAACCCCCTCAGACCGATGCAGGTGGCCCGATCCGATTTGGGGTGTCACGTTAGGGCCACCGGAGCGACCCACCGTAAAAATCTCATAAATTTTTGAACTTTTTATAAACACATGTAAAATCATAAAATGAATTTATAAATAAAAAAGTAAAATTTATCCCTTATTCAGAAATAAAAAAAATCAGACTCACGTAAAACAAATTACAATCTACATGCCCCCTAATGACATGCATCGTACTCCGCAAACAACGCCGGTGAAACTCCCCTACTGAAGTCAATAGTCGCACAAGTATAATTCTTTTAACCTGAAATGGTGAGTAAAAGAGTGAGCTTTGGGAAGCTCAGTAATACAATACTACCAGTTGATGCAACATGACAAGTAGATAAATGGAAAGCCATAAAATTTCCTTATTTAAATAGACATATACTGATTTTTCAGGATAAGCTGGGATTCCACTGGTAGTTCATCGAGTAAAAGCCATGAGATCTCAGTTCATAAGAAACATTCATAGTATCAAGTTTTCAGGAGATTGAATAAGATGTCTAGTGTGTTCCAATCAAAACCAGTGAAAATATATAAATCTTTTAAAACCATAGTGGAACCCTCTAACCAAACTCCATTATGCAGTTCCCCATAACTACATCCATAAGGGCTTACCCTATGTACACACCAAAGGGAGCCAACCTAAAGGTATGTCGTGGGGCCTATGGGCCTACCCAAGGGTATCTTTAGGTCCGTAAGGATTTACCAGCTGGATCAGGGTTGTACCTCTATACTCCAGAATTCTATCCAATTAAAAATCCAGTATAAATCATCTTTAGTAGTAAATAGTAATATCTGGACTGTGATCCAATAATGTGTCATAACCGTGATAATGAAATAAATCATGTAACTGATCTCCACTTGTACACCATAAGTAGTTCAATGATTAACCCAAGAGAGTACCTTAGGGCCTGAGAGACTACCCAAGGATCACCTTAGGTCCGTAAGGATTTACCAGCTTGATCAGAGTTATACCTCCATACTCCAGTCTACCCAGATAATGTTCCAATAAAATAGCTCAAGTAATAACCAGTGAAAATAGTAAATCATAGTTCATAACTCAATAAATTACATGATTCCATAAATCAAGGAAAATTCATATATTTAGGTGAAAATCGAAATCAAATAACACATACTATTTTTCCATGGTTCATAAACCAGAAAAATCAATAATTTCATTAAAACTCATTTCAAAATATATAAAACCGTCATGTGGTACATGTGGAACACACTAGAGGATCCAAGTATTTTTCAGCAGCATTGAATAGTTATTAGGAAAACGTTAAACTTATATACTTTGATCGGATTACAGGAACGAGGTCCTATTAAAAGGAATCGATTATTAATAGAACTAATCAGACATTTAAAGTTGATACTTTAGAATCCTAATATGATTCAGGTACATCAGGAAGGTGTTCAGAAACCTTTATACTGAATAATTTCTAGATTCAGATTTACGGAGAGTGATTTCATTACTCAAATAATTTGGGGTATTCATATTTATGCATTGAAATAATAGATTTTTGTCCAATTGAACCAATGGGGTATTCAGAATCCTTTGCATCTGAGTTACTTGTGTGATTAGATATAATCAGAGTAATTTGAACATATAAGGGAGAAATGAAGGTTTAGGACATTTACCATCTGTGTCGATCTATCGGATTATCGAGATAACTCAAGTTGAACAACTCCCAGAACTAATGCATGCCGACTGGTCTATTCAATGCCCTTCCAGGGTATTCACTCTTTAAGACCAACAAATTATTGTCCATTTACCACCTTAATAATCATTGTTGAATAGATCTTAAGGAGATGAACATATATTCCAATTGTCTTTATTTCATTCCCACGTTACACCACTATCAGGAAAATGTCTACATACTTGATTCGTGGTTCACAACCCTTGGGGATAGTACAACATGCAAACTCTTCAGTATTTCCAGACTTATCCATGTCACTCACTTAGTCCTAGGTCATTAAAGTTACTTAGGTCATTTAATATTCGACATTGATTTATTCTTCTCATATCTGAAAGTGTTATTCAATACAGTGCTTAGATGTTCCTTGGGTAATTTCACACTTTAGGGCATTTTGGTCATTTTACATTTTAAGCATATCATCATAATGTTGCTCAATTCTATTAGTGGCTTACTTTCATTACATTAGGCTTGAATGCAATCTAGTTCCTTTAGCTCTCAGGGTATTTTGATCATTTGATCATTGAAGGTTATTATTATAGTTATTACGAAGATCGAGGACATTTCATTAATTCCTTTAAATCCAATAATTTGTAGTTCCTTAGATAATTAGTCAAATATGTCCTTTCAGAGTTATCTTCCACCATCCGAGGAAATATTGGTCATTTTTCCATTACAAGGGCATTTTTGTAATTTTATCTCTTTGTGCTCTTTTCGGTAATTTCATATCCAGTTAAACTCAATATTTAACTTTTTAAGATAATTTATCAAACTTCATGCATCTTGAAACCGAATTATTTATTATTGGATCATTGAACTTATAATTAATTTCGATTGATCTTCATTTTTCTCTTTATTGAGTTGTTTGAGTCTTATATTGTTTTCTGTCCTTATTCAAATTTTACGTCTGAGTCACTGATAATTAAATACATGTAATGTATCAATCAATTCCATTCATGCAATTACCATTCATCAATGAGTCCGAAAAAGATACAAAAGGTAGTAGAGTATTACCTCGGTTTTCATGACATACCGATCGACCATTTAAACTACATTCGATCGCCCTTGAACTTGAATTTAACGTTCAATATTTCCTCGGATACTAAGTGATAACTCCGTAAAAAGACTTAAATTCTAGTCTTTTCACTTAAGTTATTGCTCGTCTAAACAAAGTATGCACTGCATTTTTAGTTGCATTGAATTACATATAGGTTGTGGTGGATAAGTTTTGCCTAGGAAATATTTATTTGGCTTAACTGATGCTGTTGAGGAGAAGGGGTGTTTGAGTTTTGTTTGTGAACGAATTCTACAGAGGAAGAACATTTCAGTCGTGACAATGAAAAGTTGCAAAGGCCAATGGAGCAGATGAGAACATGAGGAGCATATTTATCTCGCCGATGCAAGATTTATCTGAAGAAGTCTGAAGCAAATGTGGCGAAACCACCTATGTCACATGCCAGCTGGATGACCTGCTTCACGTGCAAGCAATCCTTGAATATCATGACAATCTCCAGCCGTCTTTCCTTTTTAAGTTTGGGAAATTAATAATGACTAATTAAGGAAACTCCAAAAGCATGCAAAGCCCTAGGAGATTCTCCTTATAAGTACCAGTCGTAGTATCAAAAAGAAAAGGGAAAGGAATAAGAAAGAAGAGCTTTACCTTAGGCGTGAGAAAGCAACTGCAGTGCTTTCCCTCCGTCAAGCTCCAGCCTTCCTTGGTGTCTTCTATAGCCAGACAATATCAGAGCGATGATCAGGCCTCGAGAGAGGGTGATCACCAAGGCAGGCGTGGTTCTGATCAGGATTGTCGTGAAAGAGCCCCCGGTTTTGGGAGTCGTTCTTCCTTTATTCTTAAACTCTTATTTTATTTAGGGTTATATTAAACAATTTAATCTTGGATGATCTTTGATAACACCATGAATGCTTTACTTGCTGTTAAACTTTGTTTTGCCTAAACAATATTTTATGTTTATGAATGATGAATTTTGTTTACTTATGATTGTTTTGCTCATAGTTTAAATATTTTTCCTTAACACTGTAAGAGCATCGAGAGATCGCCTGGGGTTTTGGTAAAACATGTATGGGCATTGTAAGAGCATCGAGAGATAGCCTTTTGTCTAGAAATTGATTCTTGAATTTGAGAGAATTAAGAGAGATCAACATGAGCAAAGGATTGAATCTTGGATGGTGAAGTTCTAACTTGTCTACCTTAGAGATAAGGAGTGAGTTTCAAACGAATAAAAGGGATAAAGCCTAGAGTAGGTTAAGACAATGTCTGTAGTTAACGCATAGAGGTATTGCAAAAGCAACCGTCTAAGAATACCTAGTAATCCTGTTGGGCAGTTTAGTGAGTAATAATAATTCATTATGGGCTTAAAATAATTATTTTCGAGACAATGGTTTAGCATCAGTGCTCTGTGACATGTCTGAATATGTGGGGTTGTTTGCATTATATTTAATCCAATACTTGTTTTGTTTTGTTTTATCTGTCTGCATATTTTATTTGTCTCGACCACACTTTTCTGAAATCATTGAATCATTATTCTTAGCTCCTTAATATTAGTTCTTAGCTTTAATACTTAGTAGGATTAATTTGTGGCATAGTTCTAGTTGTGGTGAAAAGATATTTCTAATCCAATCCATGTGGAGACGATACTCACTCTCTACTATATTACTTGCATCGATTGTGTATACTTGAATAGATTAGCTTGCCTTAGCATATACATTCACAAGCGATCAAGTTTTTGGTTCCATTATCGGGGATTGGCAACTGACGAATTTTCTAGCCATAACAAGTTCTTTGTGTCACTTTATAATTATTTAGTCTAACGTAGTTTATTATTTTCTTTCATAGGTTTTTATTATTATATGACCTTGAGATCTACTGGTAAGCCTTTGGAACCATTCGACCCCGAAGTTGAGAAATCGTTTAGACAAAGGTTGCGTGCCCAAAGAACCATAGAACAATTGAATCAAACGCAAAACGACATGGGAGATTTAGGAGATCAAGTAGCAAGACCAAGAGCGATACGAGATCATTTGAACCCAATTCTTAATGACCTTAATCCTAGCATAGTGGCACCTGAGATACAAGCCACTCATTTTGAACTCAAACCGGTGATGTTTAATATGCTGAACTCTATCGGCCAATTTGGTGGTACACCTAATGAAGACGCTAGACAACATGTGCGTGCTTTCCTTGAAGTATGTGATTCATTTAGACAACAAGGAGTACATGAAGATGTGTTCAAACTGAAGCTTTTTCCATACTCCTTACGTGATAGAGCAAGAGCTTGGCTCAGCAGAGTTCCTTCCAGATCAATGGAGTCATGGGCATATTTATGCAAGAATTTCCTACTCCGATATAATCCCGCCCAATATGAATACTCATATTTGGAATGACATTGCAAGTTTTCACCAAGGCAGTGATGAATCAATGTACGAATGTTGGGATAGGTATAAAAGTTTACTTTACAAATGTGTTAATAATAGATTTCATGATTGGATGCAAGTGGTGATATTTTACAATGGAGTCAATGCACCAACTCGAATGATGTTATATGCCTCATCAAATGGCACCCTACTAGACAAATCACCCGAGAAAGCTTTTGTCATCCTCGTTAGGATAGCAAATAATGACTATCAATTTCCATGTGCAATATTGGGAACCAGCAGAAAATCCTCTGGAGCATATGAATTAGAAAGTAAAGATTTAGTAGCAGCCCAACTTTCTTCCATAACTAATATGTTGACAATTTTGTAACATCCTAATGAGGTAAGAGAAGTCAAGGCGACCAATAATGTGTGCCTATTCTGTCAAGGCAACCATAATGAGAGTGAATGTCCTGAAAACAATGAGTCAACTAATTTTATGGGCAACTACAATCGGAACAACAATAATCCCTATTCGAACACGTACAACCCTAGTTGGAGACAACACCCAAATTTTTCGTGGAATAATCAAGGAAACAGCAACAATCAAGCCATAAATTACAGGCCACAATAAAATAATTATGACCATCAGTATATTTAGAATCAGCATCAGCAGCCCTAGCAGAACAACAAAGGTATAGCTTCTTCCTCTAAAACTCATTCCAATACTAACTCCTTGGAAATATCCTTGCAGGAATTCATGGCCTCGACAAAAGATTTCATGGCGTCTACAAAAACCTTGATGCACAAACATTCTGCAACAATAAAAATAAAGGAAATTTGTTACAAAGCCATACAACACTTTTGCAAAGCCATAGTTCATCTCTCAGAGCATTGGAGAATCAAGTGGGATAGATTGACACGACATTACATTCTTGCCCACACGAAAATCTCCCTAGTGATACTGAAGTCACTAAGCATCATGGGAAGGACCAATGCAATGTACTTACGCTAAGGAGTGGAAAACAAGTTGATCAAGATGACAAGTTTGGGGGAGAATAGCTGAACAATTCTCGCCAAGGCGTAACACAACCGGATGAGGAATCTAATAATGCTGAATAAGAGAAAGTGCATGAAGAGAAGGAAAAAAGTGAAGGCTCATAAAAGCATCAACTGTATAACAAGAAACTCATGGTCAAGGGCAGTGATTTCCCTGCACCATTAGTAGTCGATGTGAGACCTCCATCGCCGTTCCCTCAATTGTTGAAGAAACATGATGATGACATTCCGTTCAAGAAATTCGTTGATGTTCTGGACCAGTTGTGTATCAATGTTCCCCTACTCAAATACATCGAGCAAATGCCTTCCTATGCCAAGTTTCTAAAGGAAATTGTTACAAAGAAAAGGAAGTAGAACGTGTCGCCACAGCAACAGAAATCTACTCGACAGTGAGCAAACTCACACCAAAGCAAAAAGACCTTGACAGCTTTGTAATATCAAGTTCCATTGGTAATGATTTCATCGGACGAGCTCTCATTGACTTGGGATCAAGTGTAAACTTGATACCAAAATCGATATTCATGAAACTTGATGGGTATCATGACTATCCAATCTCGGTCATTTTATAGTTAGCTGATCGGTCTTATGTGTGACCCGAGGTCAGAATTGAAGACGTCATAGTAAAACTAGATAAATTCATATTTCCAGTGGATTTTCTCATTCTGGATTGCGAAGCTGATGAAAACGCACCAATCATTTTGGGACGCCCATTCTTAGGCACAGGTAGAATCCTAGTAGACTGTGGAAAGGGATAATTCACTATGAGAGTTGGCGAGCAAAGTGTCACGATCAATGTATTCCACTCTATGAAATACGCAGATGGTCCAGAGGAATGCCAATGGATTAATAAGATTGAAGAAAAGGCAATCATGGGACGAGGTGAATCCCTAAGGCTCGATGAGTGCAGTAATTTGTACCATGAACCTACAACCGTCATACACATAGTAGAAAACTTAGGCCCTGGCGAAATACTTTCAGAAGATGGTTCTGACAATCATGGCCACGATAACGAAAATCTGCATACTGAACACCCTGAAAGTGATAGCAAAGCAAGATACGAAGGAAAGACAAAGGACCAATTCAGATTTCTTCATAGGTCAGGTATAAATTCGAAGCTTTAGATTATGATGAAGTTAAATATCAAGAGTCATCTTCACAACATGCACCGAAATTGGATCTTAAGACTTTACCATCACATTTAAAATATGCTTATCTATGAGTTGATGAAACTTTACCAGTGATAATCTCTGCCAACCTAACCTCCGAACAGGAGAAGAGTTTATTGAATGTTTTGTCACATCACAAAAAAGCTATAGGATGGACGATGGCAGAGTTGGAAGGAATCAATCCAACTATATGCATGCACAAAATCAATCTTGAAGATAGCCACAGTACCTCGATAGAACCCTAAAGACAGCTCAACCCGATCACAAAGAAGGTAGTCATGAAGGAAATAATAAAATGGCTGGGAGCGGGAGTGATTTATCCTATATCCGATAGTTAATGGATTAGCCCAGTCCAATGCGTGCCAAAGAAAGGTGGTGTAACCGTGGTTAAAAGCGAGCATGATGAGTTACTCACCACGAGAACAGTCACGGGCTGACGCATATGCATGGATTATAGGAAGCTCAACAAAGCCAAAAAGAAGGATCATTTTCCCCTCCATTTCATCGATCAAATATTGGATAGATTAGCGGGAAAGGCATTTTATTGCTTCATCGATACATACTCGGGGTATAACCAAATTGCCATAGCACCTGAAGACTAAGAAAAAACAACATTCACATGCCCGTATGGTACCTATGCATTTAGGCGAATGTTTTTTGGACTGTGTAACGCTCTATTTATATTCCAACGATGCATGATGGAAATCTTTTCAGATATGGTAGAAGAGTGCATGGAAATATTTATGGACGACTTCTCCGTTTCGAGTGATGACTTTGACCGATGCCTCGGTAATTTATCCAAGGTGTTGAAACGTTGTGAAGAAGCCAAACTAGTACTGAATTGGAAAAAATACCAATTTATGGTAACTGAAGGAATAGTGTTAGGACACAAAATTTCATGCCATGGCATCGAAGTCGACAAAGCCAAGGTGGATGCAATTGCAAATCTTCCTCCACCAACTAATGTGCGAGGTGTACGCAGTTTCCTTGGACATGCATGATTATATAGGCGGTTCATAAAAGAATTTTCTCAAATATCTAAACCCTTATGTCTTTTGCTTCAACAAAATCATCCATTTGAGTTTACTAATGATTGTTTGAATGCCTTCACAGATTTGAAGAAAAATCTTTCAACAGCGCCAATAGTTATCCAACCAAACTGGAACGAACCATTTAAGCTTATGTGTGATGCTAGTGACTATGCAGTCGGAGCAGTGCTAGGGCAATGAAAAGGTAAAATTTTTCATGTTATCTACTATGCAAGCCAAACACTTAATGATGCTCAAGTGAACTATCCCACCACTGAAAAGGAACTCTTAGTAGCAGTATTTGCATTTGATAAGTTTATGCCATATCTAATAGGCACTAATGTAATTGTGCACACAGATCACTCAGCTATTAAATATCTTATTAATAAAAAAGATGCAAAGCCTAGACTAATTCGGTGGATATTATTATTGCAAGAATTTGATTTAGAGATCAAGGATAGAAAAGGTATAGAAAATCAAGTGGCGGACCATTTGTCTAGGCTAGATAACAAAGCTGACTGTCCTGACATAATAGATATTAAAGAGGATTTCCCTTATGAGAAAATATTATTTGTAACGGTTGCACCGTCGTATGTCCAAGGACAGCATTCAAGACACCGCCGGGAATGTCCCCGTTCAAGCTAGTCTATGGAAAGGAATATCATCTACCGGTTCAACTTGAACACAAAGCTTATTGGGTCATCAAAAAGATAAACATGGATGCTCAGCTTGCTAGAGAAAGAAGACTACTGGAACTGAACGAGATGGATAAATTTAGAGTACATGCATACAAGAATGCCCGCCTTTACAAGGGGAAAACAAAAAGATGGCGTGACAGAAAAATATTACCGAGGAAATTTTATTATGGACATCAAGTACTTCTCTACAATTCACACCTTAAGTTATTCCCATGCAAGCTAAAATCACGATGGTCAGGACCATTCATCGTACACCAAGTCCATGACAATGGAGCAATTGAAATTCATAACCAAAACGATGGTTCCATCTTCAAAGTGAACGGGAAGAGACTCGAGGAGTACAAAGGAGCCCCAGTCATGTGCGACAAACCAGCATCGTTGGCACATGATGCCCAAGAGTTTGCTTTTCTTAATTGAGCAAATATTAGTTGCCTAGGTAACGAAAATCTGAATTTTGCGATCAAGAAACACGTGGCAGCATGGGGAGTTGAAGCATGCATGAAGGGAAAAAAAAGAAGCCCTAGGGTACATGATTTGGAGGCAGAATAAAGAGGGAAAGAAATTCTTTCATCCCCTTTATGTCTTATCAAATATTTCTCATTTAATGAGAAATCTTTTCCCCATCGTGTAAAGACCAAAATGCCCCGAAACCACCCATCACTTTCCAAGAAAAACTACTCACTCTTCTTCTTCTTCATCGTGTTTCCTTCTTTCTTTACAAACCAGAAAATTTCTTTTCTTTTTCTCAAAATACCTCCCCATCACCACCACTAAAACCAGCCAAGAAAAATGGTGAGATCGAGATCGGCCCTAACCCCCAAACAGAGTTTCGAACATTTCCAAACAACCAAAGCAGAGGCACGCTTCAAAACAATTCAGCAACATCAAGTCTATTTGGAAGATGGATTCGTTTTTCTAGGCAAATAAGAAGAGCAGTTTGGCCCTGAGGTGATGGACGTCATAAAGAAGCATATCTGGGAGAGGTTTACTCTTAATCCTAATGCCGTAGCACTTAACAAATACTTTAAGTTGGGGAAAGTGAATGACCAGTATAAGAGATTTGTGGCTGAGGTAGATAAAGAAACGTATAGTGGAGTTCTAAAGGATTTATATTTTGGGTGGGCCAAATTCGAATGGAATGCCCCCACAAGAAAGAAAGTAGATCATCGAGCCCTCAAACCACACATGAAACTATGGAACCATTTTCTTAAAGGCAAGCTGATGCCAATGTCCCACAACACCACTCTCCTTGTCAAGCGGCTGATGTTGTTGACTCGATCATATACGGTATGACGATCGATGTGGGTGAAATCATCTTTGAGCATATCCATGATTATTCCAAGAAGAACCGTGGTAACCTACTATTCCCAAACCTTATAACCGCACTGTGAAGAAATAAAAAGGTTCCTGAGGAACCATTCGAAGACTTCATCAAACCCAAGAAGGGTATTACAAAGAAAAAGGTCCCCGAGTTAATGAGTTTCAATGATGACAACCCAAAAGAGGGTCTGGAGCGAGGAGAAAAATCGGTTGTCGCGGGTAGAATGACAATTTTGGTCATGCACACGCGTGGTACGCGTGAAAAGATCAGGCGATTGGAGGACCACATGACAATTTACTTTGAATACGCCAAGGCAAGGGACATGCAACTCAACGCGTTTATCAAGGAGTTACTCCCAACCACAATGATCAGACTGCCAACCTTCCCCAGTGTCATCCTCAACTACAATGCAGGCGGCAATACATTCTATGCCTTGACATCTTATATCCCTCCAGACGTTCCACCAGAGGTGCCCACCGATGTGCCACCATTGGCAACCCATATCCCACCCGTACTAGAAGAAAGCCACGGCGACACCGAGGAGTTCCTCAACCTTCTCTACCACTGAAAGCAGCAGTGATACTCCACCCCTCTTCTTTACTGATGAAGATTTCACACCAGCACCGAAGTAGTTCGATCAACACACCAGCCCAAACAACAACTCCTAGTTCACCACCAGTTCCAGCACAACCGACTCCCGCGACCGAGTAGTCCACTCCAGCCCGAGCTTTGACCAGCAAGAAGCGATACAAGAGAACGGCGGGGCGTATACTTCAACCATCTACTTCTTAGCCAGAAGTAGTAGACTCGGGATCCGAGAGCCCTTTCCCTCCCAAACGACGCTGCACGAGGGCGTCCAGTCAAGCCATACCACCACAATAAGTTTTTGTAGTTTTTGTTTTTTTTCGCATTTGCATATAACAACATTTAGTTAGTTTTCATGCATTGAGGATAATGCATCCCTCAATTTTGGGGGAGGTGTTATCCATTCTGCCATACTTTGTTAAATAGTAATTAATGTTAATTGGTTGAAAATTTTGGTTGTCATGACATAAGCATGTTAGGATTATTGTTAGGAATGAATTAGGGATGCCCAATGATGAATGCAAAATTTTATTGCCTAGACCGGAATTATTGTAAAGACTGTCTGAAGAAGAGAACAACCCTAGGCTTGATCATTTGAAACTTATAAACACGATTGTAGGCCGTATTTGCTCTAGGTAATCTGTAAAAATTTTAGGAAAGAACTTTATAATTGTCGAGACTTCAAAAATACTCTAAGTGTTAGGTAAAAACTCTCTAGTGTTTAAAAACTTGAAAACTCGAAAAATACAAAGGGACACTTCTTTGTGCAAAGGCATGAATAATAAAATATCCAAAAGAAATTAAGAGTAGCCAAGGCACATGAGTGAATGAAAGTAGTCACAGGATGACTCTGCCCGACTAGCTTGGGAGTTGAAGGTATGCTCCCTTTCACCTAGAGTGTGGAATGGTAGTTGTGATGAGCTGACTCCCTTATAAAAAAAAGTGTGAATAAAGAGAATAAAAGTTGATAAATAACTAATAGTATAAACTAAGCATGATGAATAATTTGTTGCCTTGACAACCTAGAAGTTCTTACTTAAAGTTTTCTAATTACCTCTATGCATAGACTGGTTACAATCA
This sequence comes from Hibiscus syriacus, assembly GCF_006381635.1. NCBI lineage: Eukaryota > Viridiplantae > Streptophyta > Magnoliopsida > Malvales > Malvaceae > Hibiscus > Hibiscus syriacus. The sequence continues at coordinate 5,451,880 of NW_024061783.1, forward strand.
CGCACACACAATAGCAAAGGATCCTGACTAAGGAAAGGACTTGACTAATATGATTGTCGAAAATGTTGAGGCCACATATTTTTGCTAAGGGCTGAAATCTCAAACCTAATGATGTTCTTGATAATGCTTTGCCATGACAATTTTGATTTTCTTCTAGCTATTATCCATTGCTTGAGGACAAGTAATATCTTAAGTTTGGGGTGTGATAACTTTGTAAAAATACTTAAATTCTAGTATTTTCACTTAAGTTATTGCTCGTTTAAACAAAGTATGCACTGCATTTTTAGTTGCATTTAGTTACATATAGGTTGTGGTGGATAAGTTTTCCTAGGCAAGATTTATTTGGCTCAACTGATGCTGCTAAGGAGAAGGGGTTGTTTGAGTTGTGTTTGTGCAGTAATTCTACAGAGGAAGAGCATTTCAGTCGTGACAATGAAAAGTTACAAAGGCCAATGGAGCATATGAGAACGTGAGGAGCAGATTTATCTCACCGAGGTAATATTTATCTAAAGAAGACTGAAGCAAATGACAGCCTATGTCACACGCCACCTGGATGACTTGCTTCACGTGCAAGCAAGCCTTGAATATCCTGACAACCTCTAGTCGCCTTTCCTTTTTATGTTTGGGAAATTAATAAAGGCTAATTAAGGAAACTCTAAAAGCATGCAAAGCCCTAGGAGATTCTCCTTATAATGACCAGTCGTAGCCACAAAAAAAAGGGCAAGGAAGATGAAAGAAGAGATTTACCTTAGGCGTGAGCAAGCAACTGCAGTGCTTTCCCTCCGTCTACCCCCCAGTCTTCTTTGGTGTCCTCCAAAGCTAGACGATAGTAGAGCGGTGATCAAGCCTCGAGAGAGGGTGATCACCAAGGCAGGCGTGGTGTTGACCATAATTCTCGCGACAGAGCCCCCAGTTTTGGGAGTCATTCTTCCTTTCTTCTTAAACTCTTATTTTATTTGAGGTTGTATTAAACGGTTTAATCTTGGATGATCTTTGATAACACCATGAATGCTTTACTTGGTGTTAAACTTTGTTTTGACTTAACAATATTTTATGTTTATGAATGATGAATTATGTTTGCTTATGACTGTTTTGCTCATAGTTTAAATATTTTGCCTTAACACTATAAGAGCATCGAGAGATCGACTGGGTTGTAGGTAAAACATGTCTGGGCATTGTAAGAGCATCGAGAGATAGCCTTTTGTCTAGAAAGTGATTCTTGAATTCGAGAGAATTAAGAGAGATCAACGTGAGCAAAGGAATGAATATGGGATGGTGAAGTTCTAACTTGTCTACCTTAGAGATAAGGAGTGAGTTTTAAATGACTAAAAGGGATAAAGGCTAGAGTAGGTTAAGACAACGTCGATAGTTATCGCCAAGAGGTATTGCCATAGCAACCGTCTAAGAATACCTAGTAATCCTGTCGGGCAGTTTAGTGAGTCATAATAATTCATTATGGGATTAAAATAATTATTGTCGAGACAATGGTTTAGCATCCGTGCTTTGTGACATGTCTGAATATATGAGGTTGTTTGCATTATATTTAATCCAATACTTTTTTTGTTTTATTTGTCTCGACCACACTTGTCTGAAATCATTGAATCATTATTCTTAGCTCCTTAATATTGGTTCTTAGCTTTAATACTTAGTAGGATTAACTTGTGGAATTAGTTCTAGTTGTGGTGAAAAGATATTTCTAATCCAATCCCTGTGGAGACGATACTTACTCACTACTATATTACTTGCATCGATTGTGTATACTTGCATAGATTAGCTTGCCTTAGAATATACATTCACAAGCGATCAACTACCCCTTTGGTTTTGACTCCAAGAAATAACATAATGCAAATATGGTACCGATACCATTACCAGTATCAATACTAATTTATATAGTAGTATCGATAATCTTTGGACGGTATCGATACTGTTGGTTTGCAACGATCGAAATATTTAAATTTATAACAGGTAGTATCGATACTCATGAGTGAAGTACTGATACTCATACGCTCCCAACAGCTTTTTGAAGTTGAAAACATACAACAACAGCTCTATTGACTCCATGATCATTCCCAACGTTCAGAATTTATACAAGGGGTATTTAAACAAGTGTTGAAGCCATTAGTGATAAAAAAGAATTGAGAAACAAACTAGAGAGAAAGCCTTTAACTTATTGTTTGAGCAAATCAAGCTAACATCCATTCAATGTTCATTTTGCTTTCAAAAACACCATTTGTGCTCAATTGTATTTATTTTTTAGTGTTATTTATTTAGTTGTTCTAGAATTATGTAAACAATCTTACCTTTTGAGGTTTTTCTTCTAGGTTTGCGAAATTTTTAGTTTTCTCTTTAAGAGAGAGTGTCTCAAGAATTTGGGATATAATTCTTGAGATAGTTGTAAGGTTACTCTTTGTCCTCAAAAGAAAGACAAATTAGTGAATTTGTGGAAAATACTTAGTGTGGATAGCTAAGGTAGTGGACGTAGACTTTGGTTGAGATAGTCGAACCACTCAAAATCGCTGTGCAAATATTTTTATTTTAACAGGTAGTGGAAGTACCGATCCCATCGGTTGACTCAACAATTGGTATCAGAGCTAGACTTATTTGAAGGTTTTTCCACCTCTTGAGAAGATCCAATAAGAGTTCAATCGTTATTTAAGTCATCCATGGCGTATACATCAAACTTCAACTTCGTTCTTGATTCTCAGCCCGTCAACAAGCCTCCTTTCTTCAATGGAGCTAACTACGCCTATTGGAAGAATATGATGAAGTTCTTCATTCAAGCTTTTTCTAGTTTTTTTTTACTAAAAATCCAATTCCAAAAATATGATTTCCATAAAACTCCACTCTCAAGTGTAAACCATCAATTTATAGAATAAATTCTTTTTAGGAAATTTATCACTTAATTTCCTCAAACTTTTCCCAATTTACTACTTTGACCATCAAACTTTCAAAAGTTTATTTTGGTCATTATCTAAATTTTTGGGGTATTAAATTTAGTGTTTGCTTATGTGCTAGATTTCAATCATTCCTTAAGGAATCACATCTACAAGCCATTAAGAGAATCTTTAGATGCCTTAAAGACACTCCTAGTATAGGACTTTGGTGTCCTAGAGACTCTAACTTTAGCTTGCATGCCTTCTCGGATGCGGATTATGGAGGATGCAAAATAGATAGCAAAAGCACCTCCGATACTTGTGAATTCCTAGGAAACATGCTAATTTATTGGTTTTCAAAGAAGCAAAATAGTGTTGCATTATCTACCACTGAAGCGGAATACATTTTAGTTGATAGTTGTTGTGCATAAGTTTTATGGATGAAATAACAACTTTTGGACTATGGAATTGAAGTAGGTACTATTCCTATCAAGTGTGACAATACTAGTGCTATTTGTCTCACTAAAAATCCCATCCAATACTCTAGAACTAAGAATATTGAGATTAGATATCATTTCATTAGAGATCATGTCACAAAAGAATATGTAGTTCTAGAATATGTAGATACTTTGCACCAATTAGCTGATATTTTTACAAAACCTTTAGATAAGGAACGATTTTGGACACTTAGGAGATTATTAGGTCTGACAAACCTACCTTGATTTTGTGTTTAAAATAATTTTAGCACTTTTATGAATAAAAGACAAATGCATGTAAAAATGACATTTTTAAATGCCTTCTATGCTAATAATTAAGGGGAGTTTATAATCTTTAGTGAAAATTAAAATTATGTTCAAATTAGGCTTAAGTGTGATTTAATTGATTGAACATAATTAATTTTTGTAATATGAGTTGCCAATACCACTAGAGCTATTAAATTTTTCATACAAAGTGTTTAATGTAGATTTTTGACCATTTTGTGCACTTGGTATCGATACTGGTCACCCAGTACCGATACTACTCTTGCTAGGTATTGATATTGCAATCATCGAGTATCGATGATGTTCTTATAGTACCGATACTACTTGAATGAGTATTAATAACACTGTATCAATACAACGCAAAAAAACCTTGAAGTATTGATACTCCTCGAGGAGTACAGATACTACTAGTCAAGTTTAGGCTATAAATCCCTAACATTACATCATTTTACCAAAACCCCTAAACACAAACACCCTTCGCTGTTTATCACCTATCTCTACCCAAATATCCACATTGCTTCATTCCAACAAATACAGGTCGAAAATCTTTCATTTTTCAACTCAAAATCCTGTTATTCTGATCAAATTCGTGAAAATAACAACACATTCCTCTCAATCCGAATTTTCAAAGTAAATTTTTCTAAAACACTATTTTATTGTTTTTTTAACATAGGGCTAGTTTTAGTTAGTTTTAGATTAAATTAGTGAATGAGCATTTTGTAGATTATAGTTTTACACTATAATCTACAACTAATTTTATCAAAAACACAAAATTTTAAAATAATAAAAAAATCGAAATTAAAAAAAATTGATTTAATTGTTGTTATTGATTATATTGTTTTTCAAACTTATTTTTCAAAATAGTTTTTCAATTTTGCCCATTATACTCTAGTTTTTAGAGAACCTTGAATTGATGACTCATATTGAGTTTTGGGATAATTGTTGCATACATATGTTGTTTTAAATTGCAGGTTTACCATTATGATTTCCTAAAACATGGCTCCTAAATGACCTAGAACTTCCTCTACTCATTCCAATCAACCATAAAACCCACCTCCTATTCCACCTCTAAATCCAAATCCCAATGAACCCGAAATGTGTAACACCCATAACCCGTATAATTATACTTATACAGATTATAGATGTCACTCGAATTTTAAAACCATTTCCCATTCAAAAGTGATTTAAAATTTATTTTCTTAAATTGGTAAATGATATTATACAAATATCATTTCATATGAATTATTTTTCATTATAACAAATTTAATTCTAAAGATTTTTTTTATAAATAGTGAATACTGAACAGTGGGGGAATCGGTTCCTATAGCAGGGAATCGGTACCCCTTAAGCAATCTAGAAATTTTCTTAAAACGTGGGTATTGTTCATTGCTACAATATTTTGTTCAACAAAACAAATAAAACATTAATAATTACATGCCACTAATAAAGTCAACATTACATCTTAGGATGTCTTACTGATAATAATATACACTCCTCGATGCTTGATATCAACTTGAACTCTTTATTACACTACTGGCTTTTTACCTACGCGTGAAAATCATCACACGCTAAGTATATACTTAGTGAGGCAATTAAAACTATAAACAGTGCAACACAATTCATGCATAAATTTTCATGTCGAAATCAAAACAACATAATATAATAAAAATCATTTTTATCCACAACTATTGCCTACAATTCTCAAACTTTGAGGAACCTGGTATAATACTATGTATCTTATTTGACACTATAGTACTATGTATCTTATTTGACACTATAGTACTACTTAATTCTGCAGCTGCTATACTCTATGGCATGCCATTAATACCGCTGAACCTCAATAACATATTTGGGCATATAGTCATCAATTAAATCATCCATGGGAACGTATAACCATGTATAAACATTAAGGCAGTTCATACCCAAAATAACTTCCATATCAAATCTCATGTTGATAAAATAAGGTCGACTTATCGGAAGTCTTCTGGATGATATATAAAACCTATGTACAAGATGTATAAAACATCTATGTACCATATCATGCACTTATTGCACTCACCTTGACACTTTATATAATCCACAATATGTATGCCTCACTACGATCCACAATAACTCTTTTATACTTGACTTGCTTCAATCAAAGTTAAATCACAATCTGTATAAAATCACAAATTCATAACAATACTTATGTTAGTATTGTACTAACATAAACACATCCCATAACAATTTCATTATATACTTGGAACTCATTTTCTACCAAGTATTTAACACTTAATAATTCATTTTTAATAATTGCATCAACTTTTCCAATTACATAAAATGGTTCTACACCATTTTATCACTTAGATACATCATGATCAAATACTTTATTCTTTAAAACATGTTTTCATGATTTTGCTCGATTTCGGTTAAATTCAAGCATGAAATCAACTTTAAAACAACCTTCTAATATCTCTACAATCAAATCCCTAGTCAAATTTCATCTTAACAAAAGATTCTCCAACTTATAATTTGGTCGAATTTTACATAAAAATCTCTAGAAGGATTGAACATGTTCTAATCATTATGCATACTTGAATATGAATCTACAACATGTAAATCATCAAGATTTATCATCAATTTCATGAATCCTATCATGAACATAAACCCTTAGATTTGGGATCTTTGAAATCCAGCAAGATTAGAAAGTAATATTGGTACCAAATGATAGTGTTTTTCGCATAGATCACTTTTCTATTTCACGACATAACTCGAATTCCAAAGGAATCGACTCAAAATGGAAAATAAAATATTTTTCCTTACCTTGGAATAACTCACGCTATTTCTAATGGAGAAGATGAACATTTAGCATGATAATTTAGATTTATATCATGCTTATCATCTTTTAAAATAATATTTAATTCATTAACTTGAAAAATACCAATTTACCCTTAATAAAACTTCATAATCACCATTAAACCAATATACATATTCTTATCATCTTCAAAATCAGATAAAAATCAGCCTTGTCATATTTCAATAGTCAAAGATGAACAAATTAGTTTTCCACTTTACCATTTTGCCTTTGCAATTTCCAAAAATTAAAATTCAGACACTTTAATCAAACAATTCAAGTTAAACATGGAATTAAATCATTAAATATTATTTTCCAACATTTAAAAAATGTAAAAATTATATTTTTATTTACTTATTTTCGTGACCTATTTGTAATTTCCCAAAATTACATTTTAGTCCCTAAACATTTCAAAGATGGAATAAAATTATTTTTGGGAAAATTACCACTTAATTCCTTAAACGTTTCCCAAATTTTCTACTTTGACCATCAAACTTTCAAAATTTGTATTTTGGCCATTATCTAAATTTTTGGGGTATTACAAAATGACTCTCCTAAATTATTATTTCAACGAACTTAACCATAGGGGTCTCTACAATAGGTACATTAACCATTTTGAGTCATACAACATTAGGGAAGAGCGTCTCCCGTCTCTACATGCTATGAAAGATATGAAATTCAAATACCTCCCTACCCTCAAAGCTTGGAAGTTTGATAACCTCTTTAAAGTAAAACCAGTTGTCTATCAGCAACTAGTTCGTATTTTATATTCTAATTTCATGTGTCTACAAAATGAGTCCTAAACCGCCACCGAAAGTATTCGGTCCTATTTATTAGGCTAATACATTACTATAGATTCAGACTATATAACTAGTGCATTTGGACTAGATAATAGAGGGTTTGATAATGAGATAGATTTAGTGTCTTCCCCATATCAGGTTAATAAAAGTGCGAGTGTCTTAGACTATCAAGAGTGTTTCCTTCACTTAATGATCTCTTAGTGGTTTAGACCATCCGGAGGTAAATACTCCTCTTTTTGAGCTACTGACATATGGTGGATCTATTGCATCTAGAAAAATAAGAAAATAAATCTCTCTCAAATTATCTTTGGGGAATTAGTAGAAACCGTAAACAATGTGTCTTCCAAACAAGTTGAAACTTTAGTTTATAGTTGTTTACTTAGTAATATGTTCATCAAATTCGGTCTTAGGGTAGACCTTGATATAGCCATCCCTTTAGGCACCGAAATCAACTTTAAATCTCTACAAAAATCGGGATGAACAGGAGAAAACGACAATTGGGTTTGATCAACAAAGAAAACTCTCAGGGCTAGTTCATCACGAGCAGCTCCGGCTCCAGCTTCGGCTCAAGAACTTGAAGATCTTTTACGGGATGTCGATGATCCTGTAAATCAACCCAAAAAAGAGCCAGCTAGGCAAGAAAGTTCAATGCCTCCATATTTATAGTCGTTTATGGAGACATTGAACCTACGATTTGTATGATTGGAGTCCCATTTGACAGCTATGGGAACTCAACAGTTGGAAAATCAAAGGGAAATTCGAGCTCAACGCGAAGCAATGGATAATAGATTCAATGTAGTAGATGAGAGGCTCGACGCACTCACTAGCGATGTTGCTTTCCTTAGATCACACCAATCCAAACCTAGTCCTCCTATGGATGATTAACCTATCATGCTAGTTTTCTTAAGTTTAACTATGTCTTTGAACCTAAAAATTGTTAAACATTTTGATGAATGATTTGGATATTTAATTGTTTGAATATTTGGTTATTATGGTTATTTGTGTGTTTTTGATTGGATGATTATGAATGTTTGGTATTTTGAACTTAATATTTATGTTGCTTACATTAGTGTTTGCATTTATCATTTTTGCATCATAGCAAATATTATGACCAATCCCAATTGCATATTGATTATGAATATTGAAAATGTTGACTAACATTTCTCTTGGCTTGATTTTAGCAGCAAAATATATATTTCACTTTGGCTATCTTGTTTATAATTTATAGAGTCTTTTTTATTTAACAAAAAGGGGGAGAAATCTCAAAGTAAGGGGGAGTATAAAAAAATTTTAAAGTGATTTTTCAAAAGAAAATCTTAAAATTTCTAAAATGTTTTGTTATATCAAAAAAGGGGAGATTGTTGAAAACATTTTGATATTTTGATCTAACAAATAAATGTGTTAATGAATTTTAAGACTTTATATTCGCTTTAATTATTCGAATATTACAAATATTACTCCAAGTTTTAAAGTGTCATATTTTAGTCCTTACTAAAATTAAAATTTGAGTTTCACTCTTTAAATATTTTGAAATAATTTTTACAAAGTATTTTGAACCATTATCGAGTCAAAATTGAGATTTCAATAGGGTAGTACCGATACTGCCTTAATAATATCGATACCCCAAAAACGTCGAATGCAAAATGGGTACCGATACCCTACACGGTATCGATACCATTGCATATAGTAGTACCGATACCATAGTCATGGTACCGATACTACCCGTTTCATTCTGACTTCGAGAAATAAAAGAATGCAAATATGGTATCGATACCATTACCAGTATCGATACTACTTTACATAGTAGTAACGATACTCCTTGGACGGTATCGATACTACTACACATAGTAGTATCGATACTCCTTGAGTGGTATCGATACTATTGGGTTGCAACGGTCGAAATATTTGAATTTATAACAGGTAGTATCGATACTCGTGAGTGGAGTACCAATATACATACGCACCCAACAACTTTTTGAAGTGGAAAACATACAACAACGGCTCTATTGACTCTATGATCATTCCCAATGTTCAGAATTTATTCAAGGGACCACATTTTGATGCTTTAAACATGAATGTCTTTGTCAATTTTTCGATACCAGTCAACATAAAAAACAATGAATTATCGTGATTCTTCAAGAATGGTAAAACCGATTTTTTCTTTAATTATATCTTTAGATATCTGAATACACTCTTGTTTGGATTCTTAATGTCATGTTTGTATTTACTGATGTTGGTTCGTAATTCAGATATTTGTTATTGTTTTCAAATTATTCTGTTATTGACTTCCTTTTATTAGATTTTTTCAAAATTTCTTTTGAAATTTGTGTTTATAGAGAAAGACTAAGATTTATTTGGTTTTACTTTTTCTGTAGATTGCATAACTGTGATAACTTTCACTTTCAGTTGATGGGTTTTCTTTATTTGCATTATTGCTAAGGTTTTGGATGAATTATTTTGCAAATATGTTCATTCGCAAAGCTTACAGTCACTATTTAGCTCAGATTTTTTATTTAAGTGCTTTGATGTACCTTTGCAAGTTTACACAAAAATGATTTTTCTTTGTAATAAAATTTTATGTTATTTTGATGTTATAAATATTTAGAATAATGATTTTGTAAGGAATTTGAATCGTTACATCAGTTTGTGTATTATAAATTTAGTATTATTTGCAACGAATAGTCAACCTGAGTTAATTTGCTTTGATGCTCTTCCACAAGTGAAATTTATAATCTAATAATATTAAAAAATAATTAGTTTTCAACCAAGTGTCTAGTATACTAAGAAGAAACATTATTTTACTTCTGATTGACATTATTAAATCTCTTTTTTCTCAATTAGTGTTTATTTTATTAATAATTATACGAAGTTCAGGGTCCAGCCTCTGTTATTCTGCATTTTCATAATAGGTTAAAAGCATTCTATTATATTATTGAAAGTGAAACATTCTTAAACTAAACTTCCATTTAGTTTTTAGAATTAAATTTAATGTTTATGTTTAGTTGCTTACTTTGTTTATAGTATTAGTAATTAGCATTTGAAATGAATATTCTAGAAATTTGAAATGATAAGAGTTTGATGGATTTATCAAGTGTAAGTGATGAATATCGAAATGGAGTATAAACTTCTTTAAATTTAACTTTTGTAAATGCAAGCCATGAGAATATGATTCTTTTCACTTGTAAGAAGTGGGTTAACACTAATTGACATATTGTGTAGTTTTCTACATGCATCTAATTGTTTTTGGCTTTGTTCAGGGATATAAAAAAGGATATTCCATGGAGAGTTTACACCTCGTAGATCTTCTTCCATGAGTAATTCGGCTTATCTTCTGAATTCTCATCATCAATATGTTAGAGAAGATGACATGGAGTACATGTTGCGAGATGCATTTAATATGCACAATCATCATCAATACGTTAGACAAGATTATTGTGATATTAGTGTTAATGATTTCACCAAGAAGAGAAGAAGTGGAAGTGATGAAGAGTCAAATGGAGAAACAGTAAATTTTTACAAGTTGCTTAATAAAATGAATTAACAACTTCACGAGGGATCGAAACATTCAAAACTCTCCTTTTGCATTCATTTTTTCCACTTAAAAGTCTTGGGAAGGTGGACTGGTAACTCTGTTATGCAATTACTAGAGTTTCCGAGAAAAATGTTTCCTTTTACAAAAATCCCTTAGTTAAGTAAAGATATGAAGAAAATGATAAAGGATTTGGTCCTTGGTTATGAGAAAATTCATAGTTGTCTGAATGATTTCATGTTGTATTGAGGTGATTGAAAAAACTAGCAGTCTTGTCATGTATGCGGAAAATCTCGGTGGATGAATAGGGACACAAAAAATGTCAATGATGACGAAGTTGAAGCATGATCAAGAAAGAAGTCAATAAATATTATGTGATATTTTCTTCTAATACCTAGTCTTCAAAGACGATTTATGTCTTAAAACACTACTGAGTCTATGAGGTGGCATCATGATGGATGAACCAATGGTGGATTATTAAAGCATCATATGAATTGTTTAGCTTGGAAGTCATTTGACCAAAAATTTCCATGTTTCGTAAGAGATACCCAAAATGTCAAGGTCTATCTTGTATTTGATGGGTTTAATCCTTTTAAAATCATGAGTACTTTATACAATACTTGGAATGTTCTGCTTGTTCCCTACAGTTTGCCTCTGTGGATATGCATAAAACAATCATCCTTTATCACGTGAATGATAATCTCTGGCAAGAAAGGTCCTGGGAATTATATTGACATCTATATGCATCCATTTATTGAAGAGTTGAAACAATTATGGGTTGGTGTCGAAACGTATGATGTGTTGAAGAATGAGAAATTTAATTTACATGCAACTTTATTATGGACTATTAATGATTTCACTGCTTATGCAAATTTATCTGGTCGGAGTACTAAAGGTAGTCATGCTTGTCCTTGTTGTGCTGCACAAACATGTTCAAAATAGTTTTATAATTGAAAGTAGATCTCTTACATGAGGCATCGTCGATGGCTAGGAGAAAATCAAATATTTAGATATCAGAAAAATATGTTTCATGTTACTAAAAACTCTAGAAAAGCTCATGAGCAAACATTCGGATATATTATCTTGTCAATGTTAAACCATATCGAGTTCACTTTTGAAAAGATGAATCAACCACCGAACAAGTGAGCAAAGAAAAAGGAAAATTAGGTGTATGATCGTTATGTTGAACAACAGAGTGATAATGAGTGTGTTGAAGAGGATGATCTAAATGAGGTGGATTTATAAAAAAAACATAAGTATTTTCTTCGATTTTCCTTATTGGAAATATCACATTTTGAGATTTAATCTTAATGTCATGCACATTGAGAATAATGTTATTGAGAATATTATCGACCATTCTCAATGTTTATAGAAAATCTAAAGATAATCTAAAGAGTCGACTAAACTTAGTTGACATTGGAATTCATCGTGTTCTCCATCCCCAATTACTTCCTAATGGAAAATCTTCATTACTACCATTTATTTTTATGATGTCAAAGAAAGAAAAAGAAGTGTTTTGCATAGTGTTGAAGGATATGAAGGGGCCAGATGGGTATGCATAAAATATATCTCAATGTGTTAGTGTTAAAGATCAAAAACTTTATTCTCTAAAGTCATATGATTAGCATATATTGATAAAAGATTTATTGCCAGTTGCTTTACGTGGTTGTATGTCGAATAAGGTAACGTCTTGTATAATTGAAATTTCCAATGTAATGAAAGCTATTGTGGAGAAGTTATGATGGCTGAAGAACTTGGGAAACTACAAAATCAAACCTCCCTGACTTTATGTAATATGGAGAAGATATTTCTACCTTCATTCTTCAAAATTATGGTGCACTTGCTGATTCATTTGCCTGACGAAGCTAAATTTTGTGGACCGATTTTCTATCGATGAATGTATCCTATAGAGAGTTACTAATTCACTTATATGAATTTAATCAATATTGAATATACCTTCTAATTAAAACTATTTATATAATGTTTTGTTTTGTGTCTAGGTTTATGTGCAAATTGAAGTCTTGCTTTTTAATAAGCATTATATAGAAGGATCAATTGCTAAATGGTATTTGGCAGATAAGTGTATGACTTTTTTCTCTAGATATTTGGAAGATGTTGAAACAAGGTTAAATAGACCAAAAAAATGAAGTATCCAATATCAATAACTTAGTTGAGACTTATTTGTTTAGAAGTTATGGTGAACCACTCGGCAAAGTTGACATTGCATAGTTAGATGATAATCATGGGTATAAGCACACCGATATGTTCTTTTCCATCACGATTCAATAGATCCCTTACGCACATAAGTTTTATAATAAAAAATCATAATGTATTCACTTAATCTTTTTATATTTCTTATTCTTTAACCACATAATCTACTTTATGGTGAGTTTAAAGATGTAATACCCTAAAAATTTAGACAATGACCAAAATGAAAATTTTGAAAGTTTGATGGTTAAAGTAGAATAATTACGAAAAAAGTTTAGGGAATTAACTGATAATTTACTAAAAAGAATTTTATTCCATAAATAGATGGTTTAGTCTTGAGAGTGGGGTTTTATAGAAATCATATTTATGGATTTGGAATTTTAGTAAAGAAAAACTAGAAAGGGTTAAAGCCGATAAGGAATCGGTAATTCGGATCGAGTTGGAATTTTACGAAAATTTGAAGGATGTTATAAAATGGTTGGAAATATTATTTTAATATTTTGGATCAGAGAAATTTGGTTTGGAATTGTGCAATTTTTCAGATTCAATCGAAACAGTGGAATTTACTGACCAAAACACAATTTTTGAAAATTCAAGTGGAATTTTGGAAATAAAAGTCAAAATAATTCATATTTGACTTTGTAATATTATAAGGATAAGATGGCATGGTTTTATGGTGAATAGGAAGATTCATTAAGGGCAAAAATGGAATTTCCTATGGTGTTGAATAAAAAATTCTATGATATATTATTAAGCATGTGTTAGATCTATTATAGGATTAGAATATCAAATATGGTGGAGCATCTTCAGCTTCTTCTTCATCCAAGACCGACACCTCCAAGCTTGCAAGGTAGGTATTTTTGTTTTGAATTTTGAAGCAATCTTGTTGAGAATTACACTTCGGAGTGATTAGGAAAAATATTCTATGTTTAATTCTCTACGTTTTGACATGAATATTATTACTAGGGTTCATATTCAAGTTCATCTTGAGTTGATGAAGAGGATTTTGATTCTTGTGTTTTATGGGTTTTGAAGAGTTAAGTGATTTTAAAGAATTGGTTTTAAGAATTGATGAAGAATCTAAGGATGAGGTTTAAGAAAACAGTTTAGATTTTGAGATTTACAGTGGGTTTGAAAATTCACCAGAATTTACATAAAAATAATTTGTAGGTTATTTTTATATATTGTGTTCATATATCGATCTATTTTTGTTTGAAACAAACGGGGATCAATTGTAAGGTATATACAAAAAGATACGTATTTTTAACCAAGGAAGGGTCAGAAAATTCGGACAGCAGAGTCTGCAAAACAGACTATGTTGATCAACTTTGAAAATACACCATAAATTGTACAGAATGAATTAGAAGGAGTTATTTATATGGATAGATTCGTATCCGGGTCTATTTTTTAACGGAAGAAACGAAATTGAATTCCTGTGTGTATATTAATACAGAATATTTATTCTTTAAAGGTAGTACGAGTTGTCTGAATATGGAAAATTGATGGGTTGTTGTGTAAGTGTTGTATAGTTGATGTACTATGCTTGAAATTGTTGTTTGGGAAATGAAATGAGTGTAAGATGTGAAATATGACTATTTTGGAAGCTTGAAAAGATTTTTGATTTAAGTACAACTTCACATAGTTGGGGTACTTAAATGTAATTATGCTTTTGTAAAAACATTTGAATGGAAATAATTTCAATTCATGAATTAGTGGTATAAAGAATTTAAGTGGTAAAATGGTTAAGGACCATTTTGAGTAAATTGAAAAAGTTTGTGTAAATGTTAAAAGGAATTATTAAATGTTAAGTATTTTGAAAGAAAATGAGTTTCAATTATATTATAGAGTTATTTTGGGATATGTTTATGTTAGTAAAATAATAACATATGTATCATTATGAAATTGTGAATTATACAGATTATGATTGATTTGCGATTGAAGCAAGTCAAGTGGGTTTATTGTGGAACATAGTGAGACACATATTTTGAAAGATATAAAGTGTCAAGGTGAGTGCAATACATGCATGACCATTATACATGGATGTTTTATACATCATCAGGAAGACTTGCGATAAGTCGACCTTGTTTATGTTGACATGATATTTATGTCATTTACCATACATTTGACATATTTTAAAAAAATGTCAAAGGTTGAAAATATAATGCATTGATTATGAAAATTGTGATATTTTACCATGAATATTATTTCAGGTATGAATTGCCCAATGTTAAATTATGATAATATACTTTTCCATGGATGGATCAAATAAAATAGACTGTATGCCCAAGTTAGTTATTGAGGGACAGGGTATAGTTGGAATGCCATGGAGTCCAATAGCAGGCTCATACGGGATACACTAAAGGATACCTAGTGTATATGGTAGGTACGACCTTATGTGCCATACGTGACTGTACTTAAGGATACCTAGTACAGAGGGTGGACACGACCTTATGGTCATACGGATTATGGTGGACACGACCTTATGTGTGATACAGATTAGCACTATGGTTCTTATATTTGAATCGTGTACCTAGGGTCCTCAGGGTTGTTTATTGGGCTATTGTCTATGGTATATGGTTATGGAATAATGGCAAGTATATTGGTAAAATAAGCCTACAATATACTGGTAAAATAAGCCTACGAGCTTATGGATAAATGGTAAGTATATTGGTAAAATAAGCTTACGAGCTTATGGTATTAAATGGTAAAATATTGCACATGTATGTAACATGATTTTATGGCATTTTGATTTGGACATTGAAATTCCTGCATGAATTGTATTGCACTGTATATTGTTTTATTTGCCTCACTAAGTTTATACTTAGCGTGTGATGATTTTCACGCGTAGGTAAAAATCCAGTAATGGAATAAAGAGTTTAAAGCGTTATGAAATATCGAGAAGTATATTTCAATATCAGTAAGACATCCTAATTTGTAATGTTAATTTTATTAGTGGCATGTAATTATAAATGTTTTATTTATTTTGTTAAACAAATTTGGAAACAAAATGGAATTTTATTGAATTTATATGTATTTTCGAAAGTTACTGTAGCAGTTATTGTAGGTTATGCGATAAGGCTTGTTAGTTAGTATTTTAATATAACACTAACTCTTAGAAAGATAAACATATAAGGATAACGACTAGGTAGCTTATTTCTAATAGAAGACTTACCCCTAACTTTTCATATAAAGAAAAGATGCACTTTCACCATTTAGAATATATATAAAAAATAGTTATTTTTCTTATCCACTATGATGTTTACTCTTTAACTACATGGTATTAGTTAGGTGAACGATCCTCTTCCATATACCTAGCCGATCATTTTTACCCTTTTTACCCCAAATCCAATCATCGATCATGAATTCTACCTCTTCTTCATCGGTGATCACTTCGAAAACCCTCGTTAATTCACCTAGTTTGAACCTTTATATAGTTTCTTCAACCTCTATCACCTATCATCGATTGAATGGTGAAAATTATATCCCTTGGCCCCAATCTGTCTGCCTTTATATAACTGGTCAGTGCAAACAAAAATAACTTTTGGAGACCACAACGGTTCATACCGTGTTAGATCCTAAATATTAAACTTGGCTAAGTGAGAATTCCATGATTATGTCATGGCTCATCAATTCCATGATTCATTCTATGGGGGAAAACTTTTTTTGTATGAAACAACTATGAAATTTGGAGTGTTGCAAAGGCGATGTATTCGAATATGGAAAATTCTGATGCTTTATTTAGGATGGAGTGTCAACTTTCCAATCTCAAACAATACAACATGACTATGACCCTGTATTTTACTATAATATAATGCTTATGGCAGCATATTGATTTGTTCGAATCCCATGAATGGAGGTGTGTAGATGATTCCCGTCTATCCAAGAAGATTGTTAAACAACACCAAATATTCCAGTTTTTGTCTGGTTTGCATCGGGATCTTGATGAATTCCAAGGAAGAGTATTAGGACTCAAACCTTTTCCTTCAATATGGGAAGTATTCTCTGCAGTGTTGGAAGTTACACGGCAAGCCTATTGATGGGAAGTCTTTAGAACAACATCAACAACGTGATACTCAAGGAAATTGTGTTGTGAATACTAATTTACAAGGAAATTCGTTTACTAAAAAACAAATGTAAGAGTTGCAACAGTTTTTTAGTCAGTTAAATACTCATTCCCAATCTGTACCTGTTGGTAGAATTCCTTCTGCTACTTTGGCTAATACATCCGCCACTCCTACTTAGATTGTGGATTCTAGTGCAATTGATCATATGACGGTTGATCTTTGGCTCTTTCACACTTTTCATGCCGTCTCGTCTATCTCTCATATTCGAACAGTGAATGGTTCTCTATTTAACATTTTCGGTCATGGGTCTATTCTAATAAATCAGGACATTTTGTTGTCTCATGTTCTTTATGTTCCCAATCTCACTTGCAATCTTATCTCTATTAGTAAGTTGTCTTTCGATTTATGTTGTACCACGAAATTTAACTCTGATTTTTATGAATTTGGGGATTCTAACTCGGGGAAAGTGATTAGCAGTGCTAGGTTTTGTGGGGTTCTTTACCTACTTCCAACAACTTTATTTTCCCATGCACCACCTGCTTCCTTTAATGTTATATAACAATTTCCTTTACTTGAACCTTTCAACTAATGTTATGTTATTGCACTTTCGTTTAGGATATCCCAGTTTCTTTTATCTTGCAAAATTGTTTCCAAATTTGTTTACCAATAAAAGTCTAAAATCTTTTTCTTGTGATATTTGCCCACTTGCTAAATAAACTAAGAGTGTTTTATATACCGTCTTCAAACCATTTACCATGATCCATAGTGATATTTGGGGACCATCTCGGGTCGTATCTTTACATGGGTTTCGGTGGGTTATTTCATGTATTGGTGATCACACTCGTACTACCTGGACCTTTCTCATGAAAACCAAATCTGAAGCTTGTGAAATATTTAAACGGTTCCATAAGATGGTTGAAACCCAATTTCAGTGTTCTATCCAAATATTTCACTCTGACAATGATAGTGAGGATTTTTCCAATGTTTTGGATTCTTTCTTTCAGTAAATCGGGATTGTTCATCTTACTTTGTGTGTCAATTCTCCTTAACAAAATGGGATTGTTGAGCAAAAAATAGGAATCTTCTTTCGGTTACTCAGTCTATACTTTTTTCCACAAATGTTCCTAACTATTTTTAAGGGGCAAGCCCTTTTAGCTACCACTTATTTGATTAACCATCTCCCTAGTAAACTGTTACAATTTAAGTGTCTGAGAGATGTTTTTCTTCATTTTGTTTCCTAATTTTAAACCAATGACTTCATTGTTACCCCTAAGAGTTTTTGGTTGTTCTGTGTTCGTTCATAACAATGTTTCTTTCAGGTCAAAATTAGATCATTGAGCATTTTGGTGTGTGTTTATGGGTTATTCGTCGAATCGAAAAGGCTTTCGGTGTTATTATCCTCGTACTAAGAAATCCTTTATTTTTATTGATGTTACTTTCTTTGAAAAAACACCTTTTTTTTCTTAAACTGCTATTCAGGAAGAGTCATATAATGAATATAAGTTTGCTGACTCACAACAATTTTCACTTGATTTGCAGCCAGCTCTTTTTTTGATCAACCATCGCGGTCAAACAAGTTAAACCAGACGAATAAGCCTACAAAATCGCTCCATCTAGACCAAACAACACTACCGAACCTAGAAAACATATCCTTGCCAAACAAGCCTACCAAAACGTATTTACCTCGCCATGATCAACATATCACTTCACAATAAATACCTCAATGTGAATTATAGATTTACAAGAGACGACAAAAACCAATTTCTAAATCAATCCATGAACCTAATCCTGAGTCTCCCATACAGCATGGACACTTTCATGAACTGGAACCAAACGAGAATCCTTTGGAGATTGAAAAAGGTAATCAGAGTTCTTTCATTGAATTAAATGCTTTAATTGATGATAGTGACTTACCGATTTCTCAAAGGAAATGAGTAAGAAAATGCATAAATTATCCAATTGAGAGATTTGTTGCATATGGAAAGCTAATGCCTTGTTTTAAGAACTTTACAACAAGTGTAGATAGCATTATTTTTCCAAATACAGTGGAAGAAGCATTGAAAGATACCAAGTGGAAAAAGTCAGTATAAAAGGAATTAAAAGCACTAGAAAACAACAACACTTGGATTATTGTTGATCTTTCGAAATATAAAAAACCAATTGGCTATAAATGGGTATTCAATGTAAAATACAAAGATGATGGTAGCATTGAAAGATATAAGGCGAGATTAGTGGCAAAAGGATTCACATAATCTTTTGGAGTTGATTAGCATGGATTCAATGAGAATTAAATGCTTCATCAGTTACACATCAAAAATGCATTTCTAAACGAAAACTTGGAGGAGGAAGTATATATGAAAATTCCACCGGGTGTGAAGACTAATACAGGAAAATCATGTAGATTACTAAAGTCCTTGTATGGACTTAAGCAATCTCTAAGATCTTGGTTTTACATATTTACAAAGGTGATTATTCAGGATGGTTACAAGCAATGTCAATCGGATCACACTTTATTTGTCAAAACAACTTCAAACAACAAAAAGACAAATTTGATTGTCTATATGGATGATATCATTCTAACAGGTGATAGTTGTATGGAGATAGAAAAATTGAAAAATCTACTGGCGAAGGAGTTCGAAACTAAAGACTTGGGAACTTTACGGTATTTCTTAGGCATGGAGGTTGCAAGGTCAAAAGAAGGAATAATGATTAATCAAAGGAAATATATCCTTGATCTACTATCAGAAATTGGAATTAAGGTATGCAAGCCGACATAAACACCTATGGAAGCAAATCATAAGCTAAGGAGAGAAGAATTGGGAAGTCTCGTGAACAAAGAACAATATCAAATGATAGTAGGTAAACTAATTTATTTATCACTTACTAGACATGATATTGTGTTCCCTATCACTATTGTGAGTCAATATATGAATGATCCAAGAGAATAACATTTATAGGTTGTGAATAGAATTCTAAGATACTTGAAAATGACATCGGGACATGGGTTAATTTTTAGAAAGAGTGATGATAGAACAATAAGAATTTTTTTAGATTCAAGCTGGGAATGTGAATGAACGGATAGAAGATCTACAACTGGTTACTGTTCATTTGTTTGGGGAAATATGATTACTTGGAGAAGTAAAAAATAGGCTATAGTGTCTCAAAGTAGTGCAGAAGCAGATTAGAGCAATGGCATTTGGAATTTGTGAAGGAATTTGGCTTCAAAGAATGTTAACTGAACTGGGCTTATGCGCCAACAAATGGTTTGAACTGCAAAGTGACAGTAAATCTGCAATAAGTATTACAAATAATCCAATTCATTATGACCGAACGAAACATGTGGAGATTGACAGACATTTCATCTCTGAAAAGGTGAATGGTGGAACGGTGAAACTCAATTATGTTTCAACGAATAATCAGTTAGCATATATTCTCACCAAAACGCTTCTAAGAATTACCTTTGATGAGAATATATCCAAGTTGGGTCTTTTCAACATTTAGTCCCCAACTTGAGGGCGAGTGTAGGTTATGCGATAAGGCTTATTAATTAGTATTTTAATATAACACTAACTCTTAGCAAGATAGATTGATAAGGATAACTACTAGGTAGTTTATTTCTAATAGAAGACTTACTCCTATTTTTTTTATAAAGGAAAGATGTACTTTCAACATTCATAATATATATAAAAAAGAGTTTTTTTCTTCTCCACTATGTTATTTACTCTTTAACAACAATTATTCACATAAACTTTTCATGAATGGTTAGGGCATACAATAAGCAGCTAAATCATTACACGACACGTACATAATGTATATCTCTTCTTGTTTTAATATATAGATATAAATTCTAACAAATTTACCTTTAATGCATAATAGGTTTGGAGTAGGAGAGAAGTTAATGAAGAGGTTAAATGGCTTTCTCAAGTCCAAATAAAATTTTTAAAAAATATAATGACTTCCTCATTAATGGGTTCAGGTTCCACATAAAATCCCGTGAAAGATTAAGTAGGACACAAAATTGTGGATTAGTTTTTACTTCTTCAACTACAAGTTATACTAGTGCTAGAGAAAATCATCATTTGGAGGGAGATGTAGAATATTATGGAATCCTTATGTACATTATTGAGTTGGATTATTATGCAAAATGAAATGTTGTGTTATTCCATTGTGATTGAGCTTATGTAAATACTACTCGATGTTAGAGTATGCCCAAAGACCAATCATATGATGATTGTATTGACATATTTTATTTACCGTATTTATCAAATAGAGGCATTACCGTTGTTTTATTTTATTTTATTATTGTGCATTAAATAAACTAAAGGATAATAATGTTCTTATATTAATGCGATTATTATTAAAAGATCCTTAGCCAAGTATTATTACGGGCATGTATAGTAATAATACCCTTAAGATTAACATGTTATTGATTGATAATAACGAGTTCTTATTTACATAGAGATGTCAAGATTAATACATGAATATATTGGATTGACATGCTATGAGCATATGTATTGGATTATTATGTGATGGTCACGATATTGCTCATAGTGACAACTATATGTATAATCCTTAGACTTGAGATCATTAAAATCTCAACATATATTGTTTTATGTTTTGATACATTTAAACATGCTTCGTAACTGGTTGCACTATAAAGACTGACATTGAACATATCACGATATATGTAGTGGGGTATGAATGACCGAGATAGGATTTGTCCTCCCTACATAATAAGAAATATATCACAGGCCACTTGATTGAGTGAGACTAGAAATGCATAGCCATGCTCGAATAAGTTGATATAAGATATCATAAATTATTGGCTTATTATAGTCTACTCTATATATCAAGAAATAATAGATGGGTTACACAAGTGTTACTATTCTAATACTTGTGTATATTCTAGATATAAAGGACAAAATGATATAATACATTAAAAGAGTTAGTCACGGACATGTTATGTTGAATCATGACTTCCTGTAACTTAGGTAACAATGACATATTTCTAGATATCACTCATTGTTTATAATATTAGAATAGTTCTAATTATTACTACCAACGTTACAGGGAACCTACAGGGTCACACCCCAATGGTTGAAAAAAGAGAGCAACTTATAAATGTGTCACATATGTACAATTTGATTGTACATGACTAAAATATGTATTTAATATTAATATAT
Organism: Hibiscus syriacus; assembly: GCF_006381635.1. Taxonomy (NCBI): domain Eukaryota; kingdom Viridiplantae; phylum Streptophyta; class Magnoliopsida; order Malvales; family Malvaceae; genus Hibiscus; species Hibiscus syriacus. Next base: position 5,474,131 of record NW_024061783.1, read on the forward strand.
ATATGTGTGTGTGTGTGATAGAGAGAGAGAGAGAGAGAGTAATTTTAATTACACATGAATATTGAATTTAATTAAAATAATGTAATTATACTCTTAATTAAATTCGGATTTAAAAACCATAATAGCTAGGGCGACATATATATATATGGGATTTGTTGGTCTAGCAACCATTAATCCCTTTTGAAAATTTTGAAACTTCTTGAATAGTTTTAGAGAAAGATTTTGGTCTCAACTGCTTTTCAACTGGTGAACTGAGTGGAGGCTAAGACAATTTTTCGTGGAGGCTAGGATTCAAACCGTTCGTGATCACCATTAGCAGCTGCTGTCTTTGTTGATTTTCAAAGAACCCAATGTAAGTAATCACATTCCTTTTTCCAGATTTTGGATTTAACATACTTGGATCGCTGGGGAGACCGTTGCTTTTTATTTTTGTTGCACCATGAGGTGTGCCAGCGATCCCAAAAGTGGTATCAAAGCCACTTTACGATCTGGATTCAGGTTAAAATTCTTGGTTGAAGCGATATGTATGAGATACATGTTCGTTTTACTATTTTTGGTGAGTATCTGGTTCATTTTTGTTCGAATCATTGAGCGTCACGATTAATCTATTAATCTAGTAAAAAATTATTATTATCGTTGATTAAAATGTTAATCATATAATTGTTGTTGTTCGATTCGGTGTTGATATATTAATTGTTAATATTGTGAACTCGCAGTTGTGATGAAAGATCAGTTTCGGCTGAGGAACAATGGTTGTTCCAGTGTGAACAAATGTTAGGGATTGAAAATCCCAAAAACACGATCTATTGATAAAAGTTATCAAATCGTGAGGTTTTTCACAGTAATAGTGGGTGCTATTTTTCAAAACTTTCCGACCCTTGACCTCGCTAGGGGCTCCGTTCCTTGACCCCTTTGTAGGCAAAAAAGGTTGTATGCCAATATCGGTTATTAATAATAAATTTGTAATGGCATATGTATGATATGTTTGATTTGAACGATGTTTGACATGCATGGTTATATCCCTTTTATTAATGGTTGTAAAAAATTTAAAATACGACCTGTGTGTCGTGCCTCTCTTCACTTTTGTTCTATTTCTCTTCTCAACTTACTCCATCGTATGTAAAATGAGTTTCTAAAATTGTAATTCCATAAGGATTCAATGGAGTAGAAGAATGAATTTACCTAAAGGCGAGAAGATGCTTGAGAAGAAGCCTTAGTTTTAGGATTCTTGTCTCTCCCATTGGATTTGGACGAGCCACCTAAGTTTTAATATTTTTGGGCTATAACCATTGCATCTTATTTACTATTTATATCTATTATGTATGTGATGCGATGAATGATATGTTAGCATGTTGATGTTATAATGAATATTGTGAGATCAGTAAGGGCATAATATTAAAATGAACATCGATGAGATAATTATAAATCCCTCTAAATAATCTAAATTAATTTTAATCATCCAATATTTACCCTCGTTACGTGTTCGATCGATATTATGTGGGTTCTGCCAAAGCAATAGCACATAAGTCTATCTTAGTTAAAAGCGAAGAATAAGCAAGTGATACTCACAGGTTGAAAAATTAGTAATAACTTAGCTAGATTATTCTAATAGGATTAGAAACCTACAGGTTAATTATTTGGATGAATCATGAGATGATTTGAACAAGAGTTGTTCACCAAATGGAGGAGTTACTTAGGATGTAATTAGTAAGGCGTTACTTACCTGAATAACCATTATCCTAAAAGAAAAGCCAAAACTGATTTAGAAGAGGGTGAAATATGAATCCTCACTCAGTTCTGAAATTAAAACAAGAGGCTTTTTAATTTTGAATTAAATAGTGAGAGCAATTTGTAAATAAAGACCAATTTATAAATTTCAAATTCAATAAATTTACTTACTTTAAATATTTCCATTGTTGTATATTTAATGGCAAACAACATACTATAATTGCAATTGCTCCTTGAGAAGGATAAACTTAATGGCATAATCTTCCTTGATTGGTTCCGTAATTTGAGAGTTGTTCTCAAACAGGAAAGAAAGGAATATGTCATTGAAAAACTTGTTCCTGATGAACTAGCAACTAATACTTCTAGAGCTGACAAAGAAAAATTTAAAAACCATATGGATGATATTTTAGACGTTGGATGTCTCATACTTACCACCATGACTCTTGAGCTTCAGAAGCAACATGAGGACATGGTTGCATATGATATGATTCAAAATCTCAAGGAAATATATGAGAGGCAAGCACATCAAGAGAGGTATGAGACCTCTAAAGTTCTATTTCAATGCAAAATGGTAGAGATATCTCATGCAGGTTATCATGTCATCAAGATGATGGGCTACATCCAAACGTTGGAAAAGTTGGGATTTCCTCTCAAAGATGATTTGGCTACCAATGTTATCCTACAATCGTTGTCGGATAGCTTCAACCAATATGTCCTTTATTTCAATATGAATGAAATTAACAAGAATTTGCCAAAGTTAGTTGGTAATGAATGAATGAAATTAACATGAATAATGTTGGATCTAAGCCTACTCTGATGGTATGCAATGACAAAGGAAATGGAAAGAAAAAGATAGTGGCAAAGTCTAAGGGCAATAGTAAGGCCAAGACCGAACGAAAAGATACATTCAAACCCAAAGAGGGAGTTAGCAAGGAAGGAAAATATTTCCATTGCGACAAATTCGGACACTGGAAGATAAACTACCTTGTTTACCTTGAAGTGGTCAAGAAGGCAAAAGCAAACGAAACATTTGTTTCATGTATTTATGTTATTGATGTTAATTTTTCAACATCTACATCTTGGGTATTAGATACCGATTATGGTTCTCATATTTGTACTTCTGTACAGGAACTCAAAAGAGATTGAATCTAGCTAAAGGAGACATAGACCTACGAGTGGGAAATAGAGCAAGAGTTGTTGCATTAGCTATAGGGACATATGTTTTATCTTTTCCTAGTGCACTTGATTTAAATTTAGAGGAATATTATTTAGTTCCTAGGTTGACTAAAAACATTATTTCTATTTCTTGTTTGGAGAATATTGGTTTTGAGATAATTATGAACAATAAGTGTTGTTCATTTTATCTCGATAGTGTTTTCTATGGTTCGACACAATTAGTTAATGGCCTCTATATTTTGGATCAATATAACACTATTTATAACATAAATACGAATAGATCAAAGAGAAATGACTCAAATTAAATTTATCTTTGGCACTGTCGTTTGGGCCATATAAGTGAGAAGCACATATCAAACTCCATAGAGATGGATTCTTAGATTCATTTATTTTCGAACAATATGATGTATGCGAATCATGCTTGTTGGGAAATTACTAAGGCTCCCTTTAATAGTAGAGGTGAACGAGCAAGTGATTTAATGGGATTAATACATAATGATGTGTGGAGGCCAATGAATATGCAAGCCAGAGGTGGATTCTAGTACTTTATTACTTTCATTGATGACTCCAGTCGGTATGGGTATATTTACCTTTTGCACCATAAATCTGAAACACTTGAAAATTTTAAGGAATTCAAAAATGAAGTATAGAATCGACTGGGCAAGAATATTAAGGAATTTTGATCGAATCGAGGTGGAGAATACATGAGCATATAATTTGATGAACTCCTAGAAGAGTGTGGGATTGTCTCACAGCTTACACCACTGGTACGCCACAGTGCAATAAAGTTTCTGAAATGAAGAATCGAACACTATTCGACATGGTTCTATCTATGATGAGTCATAGTGATCTTTCGACTTCTTTATAGAGACATCCACTTGAAACAATCGATTTCACACTAAACCGTGTTCCATCTAAATTGGTTCGAAATACACTATATGAGATATGGACTGGGAAGCATCCTAGTTTGTCTTTTATGAAGATTTAGGGTTGTTAAGCTTATGTCAAACATCATATGTCTACAAAGCTTGAACCTAAATCTCATAAGTGTATATTTGTTAGATATCCTATAGAAACTAAGGGATATTATTTCTTCAACCCTAACAAGAAGAATATGTTTGTTTCTTAAACGAGAGTCTTTCTCGAGAGAGAATTTCTATCAAAGAAAGGGAATGAAAGAAATATTGAACTTAGAGAAGTTCAAGAACAAAATATCATAAAACCAGAGGTTAAACAAGTTCCACAAGTAGTTGAGGAACAATCAACAGATTTAGAAACACAACCAATGCGAAGATCCACAAGAGAACACCATGTACCTGAGAGATATGGATTTCTCCTTACCACACATAGAGACGTTCTTCTTATGGATCTAGATGAGCCTAGAGCTTATTAAGAGACATTTTCAAGCCCAAAATCTGAGAAATGGTCTGAGTCCATGAGATTTGAGATGGATTCCATGTCAGTAAACCAAGTATGGACTTTGGTTGAACCACCTGAAGGGGTCAAACCTATAGGGTGTAAATGGGTTTTTAAAAAGGAAAAGACATGATGGTAATGTATAAACATACAAGGGGTGATTAGTCACTAAAGGTTTTCGACAAGTTCATGGTGTAGACTATGACGAAACCTTCTCTCTCGTAGCTATGTTTTAATCCATCCAGATCTTGCTTGCAATAGTTGCATTCCATGGTCATGAAATCTGGAAAATGGATGTCAAAAATGCTTTCCTTAATGGAAAACTCGAAGAGGTTGTGTATATGACATAACCAGAAGGTTTTGTCACTCCAGGGAATGCTAGAAAGGTTTGCAAGTTGCAGAGGTATATTTATGGACTAAAGCAAGCTTCTCGAAGCTAGAATATTTGTTTCAATGATGCAATCAAATAGTTTGGCTTTGTCAAAAATGAATATGATCCTTGTGTTTATAAGAAGGCTAACGGGAGCATTGTATCTTTCCTAATCTTGTATGTAGATGACATACATATCATAGGAAATAATATACCTAATTTACAGTTTGTTAAGACTTGGTTAAGTAGTTGCTTTTCTATGAAATGTTTGGGTGACACAGTATATCTTAGGAGTTAAGATCTATAGAGATAGGACTAGACAACTTCTAAGTCTGAGTCAAAGTACATATATAGACAAAGTGCTGAAAAGATTCAATATGGAAAAATCCAAGAAAGGATTTTTACCTATGAGACATGGTATTTCTCTTTCGAAGTAAATGTGTCCTTCAACTCCACAATAAAGAGAACGAATGAGTAAGATTCCATATGCTTTGTTTATTGGTTATATCATGTATTCCATGATATGTACTCGACCAGATGTATCGTATACTTTGACCATGACGAGTCGATATCAGGAAATTCCTAGTGAAAGTCAATGGATTGAAAATAAAAATAACCTTAAGTACTTAAGAAGAATTAAAGATACTTTTCTTATCTATGGAGGCGAAGAAGAACGTAGTGTAAAAGGTTATACTGATGCCATCTTCCAAACTGACAAAGATAACTCACGATCATAATCGAGTTTTGTGTTTTGTCTTAACGAATGTGCTATCAGCTGGAAAAGTTCAAAGCAATACACAATAGTTGATTCAACAACAGAGGCTGAGTATATTGCAGCTAGTGAAACATCAAAAGTGGTTGTTTGGATCAAGTTCATATCTGAACTAGGGGTTGTTCCTAGGATATTCAATGTTGTAGAACTCCGTTGTGATAACAATAGAGCCAATGCATAAGTAAAAGAACCCAAATGTCATCAACGGTCCAAACATAATCTTAGGTACTTCCATCTCATTTGAGAGATCATATATATATGAGATGTGGAGATATACAGAGTACACACTGATAACAACATTGTTGATCCATTGACGAAGCCTCTGGAATAGCAGAAGCATGATCATCACACTGAGTCACTCAGTATTAGATTTGTGATTGATTGGTCTTTGTGCTAGTGGGAGATTATTAGAGTATCCCTATAGACTAATCATATGATGATTGTATTGCCATATTTTATTTATTGTATTTATCAAATAAAGGTATTACTGTTGTTTTCTTTTATTGTATTTTTATGCATTAAATAAACTAAAAGATAATAATTTGTGTATATGAATGTTATTATTATTAAAAGATCCTTAGTCAAGTATTATTATGGGCATGGATAGTAATAATACGGTTAAGACTAACATGTTATTGACTTATGTACAATTAAAATTTTGAAACTCCTGGAACAGTTTTAGAGAAAGGTTTTGCTCTCAACTGCTTTTCAATCGGGTGAAATGAGTAGAGGTCGAAACGATTTTTCGTGGATGTCAGTGTTCAAACCGTTCATGATCACCACTAGCAGCTGTTGTCTTTGCTGACTTTCAAGGAACCCAACGTAAGTAATCGCATCCCTTCATCCTGATTTCAGATTTAACATACTTAGATCGCTAGTGAGACTATTGTTTTTTTTTCACTTCGACATAGAGTGCGCCGACTATGCCAACAGTCGAGGCATTAAAAGATATCAATTATATTTTACAATGGTTTACTTTTCTTGATTAATTCACATTGGTTGACAATTGATGGATGAGCCATGTGTATTTTTCTCTCAAGTCAAACAGGTTTTTACTGCCTTTTGAAGCACAAAATTTATATGAAAGTATCACTGGTACTAGTCCGCAATTTCAATTGGTTCGACATGTCATGGATGAAGATATTTATAAAATTTGATATGATATAACAATGTAGTAAATTTTATATCTTAATTGATTGATTTATAATATGATAATTTATAACTAGTTGTCATTGAATATATCCATTAACAATGTTGTTATCACTAGTTACTAATATCTAAATGTTTTTTTATTGTATATATTATGCCTATGATGAAATTAAGTGATCGATCGATTGTTCGAGCTCCTTAAGCTAAAGCAGAAACAAATAATGAAGAGTTGACTAGTGTTGGATTTTCGATAGTTCTGCATAAATTTGAAGAAATTGTAGAAATTATAGGTAATGTCTGACACTTTAATTAAATGGTGGTTGATTTTTCTTATTGACTTGATCTTGAAAACGTATATTGAATTATTTATTATATAGGTGAAAATGGTCAAAGGCACAAGACTAAAGGTCACACGACATTGTAGGAATCATACAACTTCCTATTGAAGACCGCGTGAAAGTTTTAAATAATGATGTTAGCCAACCTATTGGGTCAAAAACATGTGTTATGTCTGGTTATTTAGCCATGATTGCACACGATCCTAAGATTTTATCGATCAATTATAAGTCATGGCATGAGATGTCAAATAGTAGTAAAAACCAAGTTATAGATTGTATTAAGGTAATAATGTCATTGTAATATATATTCCATTATAATTCGATAGTAATTTGTAATTAATTTGAACACTTGTGTTATTTATAGTAGAAATTTTATCTAGAGGTCTCAAATGAATATTGGAAGCAAGCATTAGGAACGAATAGAGAGATCAATGGACTTACGTTGAAAAGAATTATTTTAAGAATATTCTCAACCATGAAGAAAAGTTGCAAAATGTCTCATTTGGAATGCTCAGATATTAATGGGAAGATGCAGTCAGGTTTTGGAGTTCAAAGAAATGAGAGGTATGATGCACTTTAAAAATAATATTATATCATTATAATATTGATTTTATAAGTCATATAAATTTCAAATTGTAGGATTGAGAGCATGTTGGTATTGCTAGCAGACAACAACTAATGTTTATAACAGAGATGGGTCGAATAGCTTTGCTAGTATAGCTGATGAAGAGGTATTCATATAGTGATTTTAAGGTGGTAGCACATAGTAACAAATTTTTTTCTATTATTTATTATTTTTATAAGTATTAATTTATATTCTACATTGTAGGAAAATATGTCCGACAATAGAGTTGGACGAATAAAGCTCTTCAACATGACACATTTTATGTGTTTGTAACGTGGTTCACAAACTATGCAAGTATACACGTCATTCAAATAATAAAGTGATAAGTTAGATAGTCTCCATAGGAGTTGGAGGGAACTTAAGTAAAGAATATCGACAAAAAATATATAAATAAATATTTTATGTGAAGTGATATGGACAAGGTAAAATAATGTTGTAGCAAAACAATATATCGAGGCATGTTGTAGCAAAATTATGTTGAGAACTGGGTTACAAGATAAGACAATGATACGAGACCTCACACGTGCGAATCACTCAAGAAAGATAAAAGGTTGGGTCTATTGTGGAATCTTATGTATTGTCCTAAGGTAATGTATAACATATTCCATTAATACATTTCTCGACAAAGTTTACTAAGTTGTTTTTTATGTTATCTCTATTAAAAAACTGACAGTGAAAATGCTAAAGCAATACATCTCTACGCAAACCCTAGCAAGTTACTATCTATGAAGCTATATTCCTTTTATACTTTGAAACCCTATCCTTATCTCTAAGGTGAGTTAGGGTTTTACTTCTCAGCTCAAACCCATTATCCTCGTAGATATACGCTAAACTCTCTCGACCATTAAGGATCAAGCATAAATTAAGTCTAGCTGTCACACCCCAATTTAGGGACTAAATTTTATTAATTTGAAAAATTAAATTAAAGTCATAAAAAAGGGAAAAGTTGAGGACCTTATTATAGATTTTTAAAAGTTTACAGCTCGATTTTGGAATTTTTGGGAAGGTAAGGGACTTAACCCTGAGTTTTACTAAATTTTTGGTCAATGAAAAATAAACCACCTCTACGGTCGAGCAAGCCAACCCCAAATTAAATCCTTAAACCCCACAACCAAAACCTCATCAGGCTCCCCAAATCTTCACCGTTCGGCTACCCTAGCTCGTTCTTTAACCACCAATTGGAGCACCATCGACCGACGATCAAAACCCCTATGGCTGATCGTCGTTAACCATCGTCGTTAGCTGTCGTAACACCCATTTCCCATATATGTTTCTATAAACGAGACACAAATGTCACATCACTTTTAAAGAATTTCCTCCTTTGAAAACCAGAAAAGTTTTGTTTCTTTTCATAAAACATTTTAATTTAATAATAATAAATTATTCGTTAAACTTTAGTATGTAAACAAAAATTTAATGTTCAAAACATTTTATCTTTTTACATCATTATAAATCAAATATTTCTCAGATCATTATCATAATTCTATTACATACTGACTAATAATATCAAAAATAGGCATAGATGTCGTACTCTTATGGATGAGGTGATTCTTGATTTGCGATGTTGGATGCACTCCTTACTCTGCTTTGCTAAACCTACGCGTGAAATAAACAAACATTAAGTATTTACCTAGTGAGGATAGAATACTAGTGAGATGAGATCAATACATCATTATATCATATCTATCAAATACGAATTCATTGTTTTCAAATCATTATAATTTCTTTGAGGTGCACATGTACTGCTCGTAAGGTTGTTCATAAACATATTATGAAATATGTGGGTTGCACCACTTAGTGCCGATACGGTCGTTCATAAAAACACTATGAATTCCGTGGGTTGCACACTTACTACCGATACAGTCGTTCATAAACATATTATGAATTTTGTGGGTTGCACACTTAGCGTCGATAAGCTCATTAATAAAGATATTATGAATTTCGTGGGTTGCACACTTAGTGCCGATACAATCGTTCATAAACACATTATGAATTATGTGGGTTGCACACATACTGCCGATACGGTCGTTCATAAACACATTATGAACTTTGTAGGTTGCACACTTAGTGCCGATAGTACACATAATATTTATATACAATTGCAATATATGTCTTTAACAACATGTATCTATAACTCTTAATGTACATAATAAATGCACTCACCTAGTATGCCTCGTTAATATGCTTTAAGGATGTCCAGCTATTCAACAACTTTATCTTTGTCCTTTTACTTACTTGACATGGGAGCTTGGTTGTGATCTACACAAGCATCCATTAAGTACACATACAATACCAATGTTAGTATACTCTCTAACATTTATACTTTTAATAATACTTAAATGTATTATTATATTCAATTTCTATAAAAATTCGTTATATTTTAATTTTCCAGACTCAATAGTATCGGTATCCCTACCATGGTATCGATACTTCTATACTATGGTACCGATACTCCCTTTAGTTTCGATACCATTTTTGCATTCTGGAATTCATGGTATCGATACCTTCTTCATACTATTGATACCTACATCAATATCGATTCTAATTGCATCAGTATCGATATTCTTCATTCGATTTCCCCAAATTTAAACCTATAGTATTAGTACTATTCTTTCAGTACCGATACCCTTACCCAGATTTTCTATCTTTCAGCTCGATTTTAACCCAAATTTGTTTAAATCTCTTACTTTTACCTCCAACAATACCATTAAAGTCCTCATTACTTAACCATTAAAGTCCCCAAGGTAAAGGGCATATTTATCTCACCGAGGTAAGATTTCTCTGAAGAAGTCTGAAGCACATGTGGCAAAACCGCCTATGTCACATGCCAGCTGGATGACCTACTTCACGTGCAAGCAAGCCTTGATTATTTTGACAGCCTCCTTTCCTTTTTAAGTTTGGGAAATTAATAATGGCTAATTAAGAAAACTCCAAAAGCATGCAAAGCCTTAGGAGATTCTCCTTATAATTACCAGTCGTAGCCGCAAAAAGAGAAGGAAGGAAGAAGAAAGAAGAGCTTTACCTTAGGCGTGAGCAAGCATCTGTAGTGCTTTCCCTCCGTCTACCTCCAGTCTTCCTTGCTATCCTCCATATCCAGACGATAGAAAAGTGGTGATCAGGCCTCGAGAGAGGGTGATCACCAAGGCAGGTGTGGTGCTGATCAGGATTGTCGCGATAGAGCCCCGGCTTTGGGAGTCGTTCTTGGTTTAATCTTGGATGATTTTTCATAACACCATGAATGATTTACTTGGTGTTAAACTTTTGTTTGTCTGAACAATATTTTTATGTTTATGAATGATGAATTATGTTTGTTTATGACTGTTTTGCTCATAGTTTAAATATTTTTCCATACCACTGTAAGAGCATTGAGAGATCGCATGGGGTTTTGGTAAAACATGTATGGGCATTGTAAGAGCATCGAGAGATAGCCTTTTGTCTAGAACGTGATTCTTGAATTCGAGAAAATTAAGAGAGGTCAACGTGAGCAAAGGAATGCATCCGGGATGGTGAAGTTCTAACTTGTCTACCTTAGAGATAAGGAGTGAGTTTCAAATGACTAAAAGGGACAAATACTAGAGTAGGTTAAGAAAACTTCTATAGTTAACACCGAGAGGTATTGTCATAGCAACCATCTAAGAATACGTAGTAATCCTGTCGGGGAGTTTAGTAGTCATAATAATTCATTTTGGGCTTAAAATAATTGTTACCGAAACAATAGTTTAGCATAAGTGCTCTGTGACACGTCTGAATATGTGAGGTTGTTTGCATTATATTTAATCCAATACTTGTTTTGTTTTATTTTATCTATCTGTATATTTTCTTTGTCTCGACCACACTTGTTTGCAATCATTGAATCATTATTCTTAGCTCCTTAATATTAGTTCTTAGCTTTAATACTTAGTAGGATTAATTTGTGGCATTAGTTCTAGTTGTGGTAACAAGATATTTCTAATCCAACCCTTATGGAGACGATACTCACTCACTGCTATATTACTTGCATCGATTGTGTATACTTGCACAGATTAACTTGCCTTAGTATATACATTCACAAGTGATCAAGTTTTTGGCACCATTGCCGGGGATTGGGAACTGACGAAATTTCTAGCCATAACAAGTTCTTTGTGTCACTTTATAATTATTTAGTATAACATAGTTTATTATTTTCTTTTATAGGTTCTTATTATTGCATGACCTTAAGATCTGCTGGTAAGCCTTTGGAACCATTCGACCCCGAAGTTGAGCAATCGTTTAGACAAAGGTTGCGTGCCCAAAGAACCAGAGAACAATTGAATCAAATGCAAAACGATATGGGAGATTTAGGAGATCAAGTTGCAAGACCAAGAGCGATACAAGATCACTTGAACCCAATTCTCGATGACCTCAATCTTGGCATAGTAATGCCTGAGATACAAGCCACTCATTTTAAACTCAAACTGATGATGTTTAATATGTTGAACTCTATCGGCCAATTTGGTGGTACACCCAATGAAGACGCTAGACAGCATGTGCGTGCTTCCCTTAAAGTATGTGATTCATTTAGACAACAAGGAGTACATGAAGATGTGCTCAAACCGAAGCTTTTTCCTTACTCCTTATTTGATAGAGCAAGAGCTTGGCTCAGCGGAGTTCCTTCCAGATCAATGGAGTCATGGGTAGATTTATGCAAGAGTTTCTTACTCCGATATAATCCGTCCAATATGAATACACATCTTCGAAATGACATTGCAAGTTTTTGCCAAGGCGATGATGAATCAATGTACGAATGTTGGGATAGATATAAAAGCTTACTTCATAAATGTGTTAATCATGGATTTTATGATTGGACGCAAGTGGTGATGATTTACAATAGAGTCAATGCACCAACTCGAATGATGATGTATGCCTCAGTAAATGGCACCCTACTAGACAAATCACCCGAGGAAGCGTTTGACATCCTCGACAGGATAGCGAATAATGACTATCAATTTCAAAGTTCAAGATTGGGAACCGGCAGAAAAACCTCTGGAGCATATGAATTAGAAATAAAAGATTTGGTAGCAGCCCAACTTTCTTCCATAACTAATATGTTGAAAATTTTGCAACGTTCTAATGAGGTAAGAGAAGTCAAGGAGACCAAGAATGTGTGCCTATTATGTCACGACAACCATGATGAGAGTGAATGTCCTGAAAACCATGAGTCAACTAATTTTGTGGGTAACTACAATCGGAACCACAATAATCTCTATTCGAACACGTACAACCCTGGTTGGAGACATCACCCAAATTTTTGGTGGAATAATTAAGGGAACAACAACAATCAAGCTATAAATTACAGGCCACGTAAAAATAATTCCGACCATCAGCATATTTAGAATCAGCATCATCAGTAGCCCTGGAAGAACAATAAAGGTATAGCTTCTTCCTCTAACACTCATTCCAACGATAAAAGATTTAATGGCGTCTACAAAGATGTTGATGCACGAACATTCTACAACAATAAAAAAGCAAGGAAATTTGTTACAATGCCAGGCAACACTTTTGCAAAGCCATAGTTCATCTCTCAGAGCATTGGAGAATCAAGTAGGACAAATTGCCACTGCAATACATTATCGCCGACACAGAAATCCCCCTAGTGATACTGAAGTCACTAAGCATCATGGAAAGAAGCAATGCAATGTACTTACGCTAAGGAGTGCAAAACAAGTTGATCAAGATGACAAGTTTAGGGGAGAACAGTTAAACAATCCTCACCAAGGCGTAACACAACCAGATGAGGAATCTGAGAATGCTGAACCAGAGAAAGTGCTTAAAGAGAAGGAAAGAAGTGAAGGCTAAGAAAAGCATCAACCGGATAACAAGAAATTCATGGTCAAGGACATCGATTACCCTACACCATCAGTAGTCGATGTGAGAGCTCCACCACTGTTCCCTCAACCGTTGAAGAAACATGATGATGACATCCAGTTCAAGAAATTCGTTGATGTTCTGTACCAGTTGTTTATCAATGTGCCCCTAGTGAAGCCATCGATCAAATGCCTTCGTATGCCAAGTATCTTAAAGAAATTGTTACAAAGAAATCGATTACCCTACACCATCAGTAGTCGATGTGAGAGCTCCACCACTGTTCCCTCAACCGTTGAAGAAACATGATGATGACATCCAGTTCAAGAAATTCGTTGATGTTCTGTACCAGTTGTTTATCAATGTGCCCCTAGTTGAAGCCATCGATCAAATGCCTTCGTATGCCAAGTATCTTAAAGAAATTGTTACAAAGAAAATGAAGGTAGAACGTGTTGCCATGGCAACAGAAATCTGCTCAGCAGTAATCAAACTCCCACCAAAGTAAAAAAGACCCTGGCAGCTTTGTAATACCATGTTTCATTGGTATTGACTTCATTGGACGAGCTGTCATTGACTTGGGATCAAGTGTAAACTTGATACCGAAATTGATATTCATGAAACTAGACGGGTATCACGCCCATCCCACCTCGATCATTCTACAGTTGGCTAATCGGTCTTATGTGCTACCCGATGGAAGAATTGAAAACGTTGCAGTAAAGGTGGATAAATTCGTATTTCCAGTGGATTTTCTCATTCTGGATTGCGAAGCCGATGAAAATGCACTAATCATTTTGGGACGCCCATTCTTAGCCACCGGGAGAATTTTAATAGATTGTGAAAAGGGAGAATTCACCATGAGAGTTGGCAAGCAAAGCATCACGATCGATGTTTTTAACTCTATGAAATACGCAGATGATCCAGAGGAATGTCAATGCATTAGTAAGATTGAAGAAAAGGCAATCATTGGATGAGGTGAATCCCTAAGGCTTGATGAGTACATTACTTTGTACCATGAACCTACAAACGAGATGCATTAAGCAAAAAACTTTGGCCGAGATGAACTATTTTCAGAAGATGAATTTGATAATCATGGCCACGACAACAGAAATCTGCACAATGAACACCCTGAAAATGATGACAATGCAAAACACGGAGGAAAGACAAATGAACAATTGAGATTTCTTCAAGGTCAGGTATGAAATTTGAACCTTTAGATTATGATGAAGTTAAATCTCAAGAGTCATCTTCAAAACATGCACTGAAATTGGAGCCTAATACTTTACCATCACATTTGAAATATGTTTATCTAGGAGTTGATGAAACTTTACCATTGATAATCTCTGCCAACCTAACCTCCGAATAGGAGAAGAGTTTGTTACATGTTTTGTCACAGCGTATAAAAGCTATAGGATGGACGATGGTAGACTTCAAAGGAATCAGTCCAACCATATGCATACACAAAATCAATCTTGAAGATAGTCATATCACCTCGGTGGAACCCAAAGATGGCTCAACCAAATCATGAAGAAGGTTGGCATGAAGGAAATAATAAAATGGTTGGATGCGGGAGTGATTTATCCTATATCCGATAGTTCATGGGTTAGCCCAGTCCAATGCGTGCCAAAGAACGGTGGTGTAACCGTGGTTAAAAGCGAGCATGATGAGTTACTCACCACGAGAACAGTCACGGGCTGGCGCATATGCATGGATTATAGGAAGCTCAACAAAACCATAAAGAATGATCATTTGCCCCTCCCTTTCATCGATCAAATGTTTGATATATTATCAGGAAATGCATTTTATTACTTTCTCGATAGATACTCGGGGTATAATCAAATTTCCATAGCACCCGAAGACCAAGAGAAAACAACGTTCACATACCCGTATGGTACCTATGCATTTAGGCGAATGTCGTTTGGACTGTGTAATGCTCTAGCTACATTCCAACGATGCACGATGATAATCTTTTCAGAAATGGTGGAAGAGTGCATGGAAATATTTATGGACGACTTCTTTGTTTCGGGTGATGACTTTGACCGATGCCTCGACAATTTATCCAAGGTGTTGAAACGTTGTAAAGAAGCCAACCTAGTACTGAATTGGGAGAAATGCCATTTTATGGTAACTGAAGGAATAGTGTTGGGACACAAACTTTCATGCCATGGCATCGAAGTCGACAAAGCCAAGGTGGATGTAATTGCAAATCTTCCCTCACCGACTAATGTGTGAGGTGTACGTAGTTTCCTTGGACATTCAGGATTCTATAGGCGGTTCATAAAAGACTTTTCTCAAATCTCTAAACCCTTATGTCTTTTGCTTAAACAAAATCATCCATTTAAGTTTACTAATGATTGTTTGAATGCCTTCACAGATTTGAAGAAAAAGCTTTCAGCAGCGCCAAAAGTTATCCCACCAGACTGAAACGAACCATTTGAGCTTATGTGTGACGCTAGTGACTATACAGTCGGAGCAGTGCTAGGGCAACGAAAAAGTAAACTTTTTCATGTTTTCTACTATGCAAGCTGAATGCTTAATGATGCTCAAGTGAACTATACCACCACTGAAAAGGAACTCTTAGCAGTAGTATTTGCATTCGATAAGTTTAGGCCATATCTAATAGGCACTAAGGTAATTGTGCACACAGATCACTCAGCTATTAAATATCTGATTAATAAAAAAGATGCAAAGCCTAGACTAATTTGGTGGATATTATTACTGCAAGAATTTGATTTATAAATCAATGATAGAAAAGGTATAGAAAATCAAGTAGCAAGCCATTTGTCTAGGCTAGATAAAAAACCTGATTATTCTGACATCACATATATTAAAAAGGATTTCCCTAATAAAAAAATATTATTTATCACGGCTGCACCGTGGTATGCTGGCATCGTTAATTTTATTGTTAGTGGTATTGTTCCTCTTGATTTATCTAGCCAGGGAAAACGAAAATTTTGACACGATGTGCTACATTACTACTGGAATGAACGATTTCTATTCAAGCAGTGCAGAGACCATATAATCTGAAGGTGCATTCCAGAAGAAGAGAAACAAGATATCCTACTCCAATGTAACTCGTCACCATAAGCAGGGCATTTTAGTTGGATGAGAACAACATCAAAAGTGCTTCAGTCAGGATTCTTTTGGCCAACACTGTTCAAAGACGTGCATGAATTCTACAAGTCATGTGATAGATGCCAACGAACAGGAAACATCTCGAAATGGCATGAGATGCCATGGTAAAACATTCTGGACATCAAAACTTTTCGACATATGGGGAATAGATTTCATGGGACCTTTTTAAACATCATTCGGAGATAAGTACATTCTCTTGATAATGGATTACGTACCAAAATGGGTTGAAGCCATTACAACACCTAAGAACTATTCCAAGACGGTGTTGAAGTTTTTGCACAAAAATATATTCACCTATTTTGGGACACCACGAGCTCTCATTAGCGATGAAGGGACACATTTTGATAATAAATTGATTGCCAAGGCACTGAAAAGATATGGAGTATGACATAGAATTTCTATGGCATATCACCCTCAAACGAATGAACAAGCTGAAGTATCTAACCGAGGAATCAAGCAGATCCTCGAAAAAATGGTCAATCCAAGTCGAAAAGATTTGTCTTCGAAGCTAGATGAAGCACTATGGGCCTATCGCATAGCATTCAAGACATTGCTAAGAATGTCCCCATTCAAGCTAGTCTATGGAAAGGAATGTCATCTACCGATTGAACTCAAACACAAAGGTTATTGGGCCATAAAAAAAGATAAACATAGATACTCAACTTGCTGGAGAAAGATGACTATTGGAACTAAACGAGATGGATTAATTTAGAGCACATGCATACGAGAATGTCTGCCTTTATAAGGTGAAAGCAAAACGATGGCATGACAGAAAAATATTGCCAAGTTAATTTTATTCGAGACAACAAGTACTGCTCTACAATTCATGCCTTAAGTTATTCCCAGGCAAGCTAAAATCACGATGGTCAGGACCATTTATCATACACCAAGTCCATGACAATGGAGCGATTGAAATTCAGAACCAAAATGATGGTTCCATCTTCAAAGTGAATGGGCAGAGACTCAAGGAGTACAAAGGAGCCCCAGTCATGCGCGACAAACCGATATCGTTGGCACACGATGCCCAAGAGTTTGCTTTTCTTAATTGAGCAAATATTCATTTTCTATGCAACGAAAATCTGAATTTTGTACACAAATAAGTTAAGTTATTTTATGCTTTAATCCATTTTATTTTATTATTCTATTCTATCATATTATAGGCAAGCAAGGAACATGTGGCAGCATGGGGAGTTGAAGCATGCATGAAAGAGAAAGGACAAACTAGGGAAAAAGGATTTGGGCATAACAAAAGGGAAATAAATCTTTTCCCCTCCTTTGCGTCAAATCACATATTTCTCATTTAATGATAAATGTTTTCCCCACCGAGAGAAGACGCAAATACCCCGAAACCAACCATCACTTTTTGAGAAAAAACTACCCACTCTTCTTCTTCTTCATCATGTTTCCATCTTTCTCTACAAACCATAAGATTTGTTTTCTTTCTCTAAAAAATACCTCCCCATCGCCACCACTAAAATCAGCTAAGAAAAATGGTGACTTC
This sequence comes from Hibiscus syriacus, assembly GCF_006381635.1. NCBI lineage: Eukaryota > Viridiplantae > Streptophyta > Magnoliopsida > Malvales > Malvaceae > Hibiscus > Hibiscus syriacus. The sequence continues at coordinate 5,492,158 of NW_024061783.1, forward strand.
GAGACTGGCCCCACCCCCCAGACAGAGTTTCGAACGTTTCCAAACTGCCAAAGCAGAGGCACGCTTCAAAACCATTCAATAACGCCAAGTCTATTTTGAAGATGGATTTGTTTTTCCAGCTGAGGGAGAGGAGTAGTTTGGCCCTGAGGTGATGGATGTCATAAAGAAGCATAACTAGGAGAAGTTTTCTCGTAATACTAACGCCGTAGCACCGGCAATGGTGAGGGAGTTCTATGCCCACCTTGGGTACACCTCCAACCACACTGTATATGTTTGAGGAAAACTCATTCGCTTTTCCCCTTCTGCACTTAACAAATACTTTAAGTTGGGGAAGGTAGATGATCAGCATAAAAAATTTATGGCCGAGGCAGATCAAGAGATGTACAGTGGAGTTCTACAGGATATATGTTTTGGGTGGGCCAAGTTTGAAGGGAATTCCCCCACAACAAAGTGAGTAGATCGCCGAGCCCTCAAGCCACACGTGAAACTGTGGAACCATTTTCTTAAAGGCAAGCTGATGCCAACGTCCTACAACACCACTGTCCTCGTTAAACGGCTGATGCTGTTGTACTCGATCATATACGGTTGGACGATCGATGTGGGTGAAATCATCTTTGAGAATATTCATGACTGTGCCAAGAGGAACCGTGGTAACTTATTGTTCCTAAACCTTATAACCGCGTTGTGCAGAAAGAAAAAGGTTCCTGAGGACCTATTCGAAGATTTCATCAAACCCAATGAGGGTATTATAAAGAAAAAGGTCCCCGAGTTGATGAGTTTCAATGATGACGACCCAAATGAGGGTTTAGGGTGAGGAGAAAATTCAGTTTCCAGTTAGAATGGCCATTGGGGTCACACACACGCATGAGACGCGTGAAAAGATCGGGTGCCTAGAGGACCACATGAAAATTTACTTTGAATACGCCAAGGCAAGGGACATGCAACTCAACGCCTTCATCAAGGAGTTGCTCCCAACCACAATGATCAGAATACCAACCTTCCCCAGTATCCTCCTCAACTATAATGCGGGCGGCAGCACATTCCATGCCTTGACATTTTATGTGTCTCCAGACGTTCCACTAAGGGTGCCCACTGATGTGCCACCATTGGCAACCCATGTCTCACCCGTACCAGAAGAAAGCCACGGCGACACCGAGGAGATCCTCAATTCCTCATCCTTCTCCACCATCGAAAGTAGTAGTAATACTCCACCCCACTTCTTCACTGATGAAGATTTCACGCCAGCACTAAAGCAGCCTGAGCAGGATCCCATTCCATCCCAGTTTAATCGACACCACCAGCCCCAACAGCAGCTCCTAGTCCACCACCAGCTCCAGTATAACTGACTCCCACGACCGAGCAGTCTACTCCAGCCCGCGCTTTGACTAGCAAGAAGCGATACAAGAGAACGACGGGTCATATACTTTAGTCATCTCCTTCTCAGCCAGAAGCAGTAGACTCGGGATCAGAGAGCCGTTCCCCTCTTAAACGATGCCGCACAAGGGCGTCAAGTCAAGCCACACCACCACAGTAAGTTTTTTAGTCTTTGTTTTTGTTTTTATTTTCGTATTTGCATATAATAGCATTTAGTGCATTTTTCATGCATTGAGGACAATGCATCCCACAAGTTTGGGGGAGGTTTTGTCCATTCTGCCATTCTTTGTTAAATAGTAATTGATGTTAATTGGTTGAAAATTTTGGTTGTCATGACATACGCAAGTTAAGATTATTATTATGAATGAATTAGGGATGCCCAATGATGAATGCAAAATTCTATTACCTAGGCTAGAATTATTGTGAAGACTGTCTGAAGAAGAGAACCAACCCTAGGCTTGATCCTTTGAAACTTATAAACACGATTGTAGGCTGTCTTTGCTCTAGGTAATATGTAAAATTTTAGGGAAGGAACTTTCTATTTACCGAGACTTAAAATTATTCTAAGGGTAAGGTAAAAACTCTCTATTGTTTAAAAACTTGAAAACTCAAAAAATACAAAGGGACACTCCTATGTGCAAAGGCATGAATAAAAAAACTCCAAAAGAAATTAAGAGTAGCCAAGCCATATGAGTGAATGAAAGTAGTCACAGGATGACTCTTCCCGACAAGCATGGGGGTGGAAGATATGATCCCTTTCACCTAGAGTGTGGAACGATAGTTGTGATGAGATGACTCCCCTATATAAAAAAATTGTGAATAAAGAGAATAAAAGTTGATAAATAACTACGAGTATAAACTAAGCCTGATGAATAATTTGTTGCCTTGACAACCTATAAGTGCTTACTTTAAGTTTTCTAATTACCTCTATGCATAGACTAGTTACAATCACGCACACACAATAACAAAGGATCCTGACTAGGGAGGGGACATGACTAATATGATTGTCGATCATGTTGAGGCCACATATTTTTGTTGAGGGCTGTAATCTCAATCCTGATGATGTTCTTGATACTGCTTTGCCATGACAATTTTAATTTTCTTCTAGCTATTATTCATTGCTTGAGGACAAGCAATAGCTTAAGTTTGGAAAATTAATAACGACTAATTAAGGAAACTCCAAAAGCATGCAAAGTATAACACCCATAACCCGTATAATTATACCTATACAGATTATAGATGTCACCCGAATGTCTAAACACATTTTCCAATTCAAAAGCGATTTAAAAATTTATTTTCTTTAAAAATGGTAACTAATATTATAAAAATATCATAACATATAATTTATAATTCGTTATAACAAATTTGATTCAAAAGTTATTTTTTATTTATGAATAGTTAATAGTGAATAGTGGGTGAATCGATTCCTGTAGGGGGAATCGGTACCCGTTTAACATACTGGAAATTTTTTAACAAACATGGTTACTATTCATTACTTTTCACTGCTACAGTAGAAACTCGTGCGGTGACTGTATTCCACCACACACTGGCTTGCTCCATCAGTAGAGACACAACCCCTTCTAACTTTCCTTTATCATCACAAGGAATCATGTTGAGCATATTCTTGACATCATTTAACCAAAAGTCAGCAACCATTGGAATATCATCCAAATCACCTCGAAATTCAGGTGCTCTCATCTTCCTCAATTCTTTCATAACTAACATTGGGGTTCGACAGTTAATAATGGTGTCTAAGGCTTGTAAAAACAACCCCTGATCTCGAACATGCATATCCTGTTGATTCAGATTAGACGACTCTACATTCGGCTGAGCATTGGGTGGGTTCTGATTCACCTCATTACTCCCACTTTGAACAGGAGTAACATGCTCGCCTATCGTACTTGATTCTTGATGATCTGACATCTGAACACAATTAAAATCATCGTACTTTAGTAAAGAGTAAATTTACTCCTAATAAGCATCATCACAGTATATATACAACTATCAATAACTTTTGACATTCTAGTGGCATGTATACACTTTTTAATTAAAACCAACCTCTATTTAGTCCTAGAATCGGCTAAACCTATAGCTCTGATGCCAATAAATGTAACACCCATAACCCGTATAATTATACCTATACAGATTATATATGTCACCCGAATTTCTAAACACATTTTCCAATTCAAAAGCGATTTAAAAATTTATTTTCTTTGAAAATGGTAACTGATATTATAAAAATATCATAACAAATAATTTATAATTCGTTATAACAAATTTGATTCAAAAGATTTTTTTTATTTATGAATAGTTAATAGTGAACAGTGAATAGTGGGGAATTGGTTCCTGTAGGAGGAATCGATACCCCTTTAACATACTGGAAAATTTTTAACAAATGTGGTTGTGTCTCTACTGATGGAAGAAGCCAGTGTGTGGTGGAATACAGTCTTTGCCCGAGTTTCTACTATAGCAGTGAATTGTAATGAACAGTAAACAAGTTTGGTAAAAAATTTCCAGTATATTGAACAGTGGGGGAATCGGTTCCTGTAGGGCGAATCGATACCCTTTTAACAAACAACTTCTCCCTTAAGTTGATCAAACAAGTCATCCATCCTCGGAAGAGGATGCTTGTTCTTTATAGTAACCTTGTTCAAATGTCGATAATCTATGCACAAACGCATTGATCCATCTTCCTTTTTCACGGACAACACCAGTGCACCTCAAGGTGAAATGCTCGGTGAAATGCCCCAAAAATTTATTTAAGGATTAAGTTGAAATGATTTAAAAATATGAGGATTTATTAAATTAAACATAGCTTAGACTAAATTGTAAGAAAGGATATTTTGGTCATTTGGATTAAATTGAATTTAATATTCAATTAGTGGGGAATTAAGATAAGAGATAAGATGAAGAGGGGAATAGGAAGTCAACCCTTTAATCTTCTTCTCTTATTGCCGTGGAAAACTCTCCCCTTCAGCTCAAAGGTAAGTTTTCAATTTAATGGTTCTGTCCTTCAATTTTTTATGGGAATTAAAGCTTTGTATATTATGGAAGCTAAACGAAAGTTTAAATGAGATCAAAACTATGTTATTGATGAGATATTAAAGATTAAAGATAATGGGTTTTTGAGTGACATAATGAAATATGAAGATTTATGAATGTTTTATAGTAGATTTGACTTGTCATCAAGTTAATTAAGAAATATGAAGTGTTAGAATTGGATTTAGAACATGTTGAAAATTGGGTATGATTCTTGAATCTCTTGTAAAAAATATATTTTGAGGTTAAGGATGTGGTAAATGCGTATAAATAAGTTTAAATGAAGGTATTTGAGTTAAGGGCATGAAAGTGTTAGAATTGGATTTAGAACATGTTGAAAATTGGGTATGATTCTTGAATCTCTTGTAAAAAATATATTTTGAGGTTAAGGATGTGGTAAATGCGTATAAATAAGTTTAAATGAAGGTATTTGAGTTAAGGGCATGAAAGGGGTTGAAATATGGAGCATTTGAGCTGGAATGAAGTCATTCTCATGCTCAAAATGTAAATTCTGGGCAAGGTACATCGATGCATGAGTAGTGTACCGATGCACTCCCTTAAGATTAAAATATCAAATGTAATTTGTGTACCAATGCATAAGTAATGTATCGATGCACACGTTAAGGAATGTACCGATGCACTGTACAGTGCACCGATACATACCTTAAATAATAAATGAAAATAGCCTTTCTTTTAGTTTAAGAAATGAAAGATTTTAATATACTAATAAGTGATATTGAATATGTCTTAAATGGATGCTTGAAAGATCAAAATCAAGCTACCGAATCTAGCAAAATGAAAGGCAAAGACAAAGTAGCTGAGTAATCAGATTTGTGTACTGGAAATAATAGCAAGGCGAACCAGGTGAGTGCATTTAATTATGTATGTACATGTGGTAATAGTTATAATAGCATGATTTATTAATGTATGTATAGTGATTACCAAATGACACTATATGTGCTAAAATGATAAGGAAATCATACTGAGTGTATGAATTTCCATATGAAGCACTGAGTGTGCTAAAATGATATGAAAAACCTACTGAGTATATGGGTTTCCATATGAAGCACTGAGTGTGCTAAAATGATAAGGAAATCATATTGAATATATGGATTTCCAGATAGGGCATTATATGTGCTAAAATGGTAAGGGAATCATACTGAGTGTATGGATTTCTAGATAAAGCACTAAGGGTGCTACAAGGATAAGGAAATCATACTGAGTGTATGGATTTTCACATAGGGCATTTCATGTGCTAAAATGGTAACAACATCCTACTAATGGTACAGATATTTGAATATGACACTTTGTGTGCTAAAATGGAAGGGGAAGTATACCAAGTGTATGATGTTCCAGATAGAGCACTGAGAGTGCTAATATTAAAAAGAAATTTCATGAATTGTATAAATTTCCTATGGAATGTATGGATTCCATTAATAATTGATAAATGAGGTTAGTGGCATAAGTAATGCAGATTATATTATATTCATTGGAATTAAAGATTCCATGGAGATTAAATATCAGAACATAAATTGTATGTAGAAATGTTATTTGTGAATAATTGTGCCTCACTAAGTAATACTTAACGTGTATTTCTTTCACGCGTAGGTTGAATACAGCTTGTAAGGAGACATTTGGATATTCGGTCAAGATCGCCTCATCAGTAACCATGCGACATAATAGATTGTTTTAGTCATAGTCTAGTCGACATGTAACATATTTTAATAATATAAAAAGGTTTTAAATAAATTTAAACGTATATATGTAAATGGTAATTTTATACTGATGAAAGATTAAGTTTTTATGAATTTATATGTATTCTATGAAAATTATTGTAGCAGTGCATCGATACACAATTTTGATTCGAAATTTTTGTGCATCGGTACACTGTTCACGTACTATAGCAGCGCATCGGAATATTGTTCAATGTTCATTACTGTTCATGGTACTGTTCATACCGTATAGTATTGTTCATGAAAACATATTTTTTTAAAAATTTTTATATTGAAATATAATTCAACAATATATGATTGTATTTTCTTAATATAAGTTCAAATATTCTGGTATTTGGTAAAACAAAGGTTTTAATAATGTCAATGTAACATCTCAGACACGTATCCGGGTCAGATTCGGGTTTGGGTGTTACATTTATTGGTATCAGAGCTATAGGTTTAGCCGATTCTTGGCCTAAATCTAGTGTATTTGATAAAAAAAAGTTTACATGCCATTAAGATGTCATGGTTACTGATAGGTTATAAAAAGAATATGTATATGTCTCTCCTTACTAACTTAAGAAATATTTGTATGTATGTTAAATTAGATTTCGGATTATACAAATTCGAGAAGGGCGGCTGGACTAGAGAATAGAGATGGATCGGGTAGTGAAAGTTATGAAGAGAACAGCGAACATCCGATTCTATCAGAGAATGCCAGTGCACCAGTACCTTAGGGTATGCATGTTCCAGAGTTTGGAGTTTTTATACAAGCTCTTGATGCTATCCTAGCACGAATCCAACCTTCTCTGACTCCCCCTACTCCTTCAGTACCAAGGATGCTAATTCCAAATGAGTTAAAAAGTTTGGGAGCTCCTGAGTTTAAAGGAGAAGAAAGCGAGGGACCGATGGACACACACTTATGGTTGAATGATGTTAAGGTGATGTTGGAGAGTCTGTAGTACTCCGATCATGAAAAGTTGAGTGGAGCAGTATCATTACTCAAAGGATCAGCCCGAGTATGGTGGACAAACACGACGATGTATGCGTTGTCCGAACAAGTGAACTAGCAGTTCTTTCTGGACGAATTTAAAAACATGTATATTGGGGAGTAGTTTATAAGATCGATGTTGTTGAAGTTTTTAAACTTGAAACAAGCCGATCGAGTAGTGCATGAGTATGAGGCTAAATACAACAAACTTATCCGATATGATACTGAGGTAGTACCTAATGAAAAAGCTCGTCAGGATTGGTTTATTATGGGTTTGAGGGCTAAATTGAAAGAAATGATGTTGGCCTTAAACTTGTCCAGTTTACAGGAGTTTATAAATAGAGCAAAGGTCATTGAAAGAGCTCAAGAGGAAATGTTAGCAATAAATCAGAGTATTCAGACGGTAAAAAGAATCAGAATGTCTTTATTTGCACAGTATGGAAAAAGGGGCAAGGGCTCATGTTCTCAATTCACAAATAGAACCGATCATTCTGCAGCTTCCTGGAAAACTAAGCAATCCCATTCCTATGCTATTAGCTCAGGTGGAGCTCATAGAGAGAAACATTTATGTTAGATGTGTGGTAAGTCACACAGGGGAGCATGTAGGTTGCTTTCTGGTACTTGTTTCAATTGTGGTGAATATGGTCACTTTGCTTGAAATTGCTCAAAGAAGTATGGTGATAAATTCGTACAGTCTGATAGATCTGTAGCAGCACCTAATAGAAGTAGAGGGAGAGGAAAATCAGGTCGTCAATATGAGGCTAGCCAGAGATAAGAAACTCGGGGAGTGACCCGAGTATATAATATAAATACTAAAGATGATCGTAATGATCCGGAGATTATAACAGGTATATTTCATCTTTTCGATGATCCTGTTTGTATTCTGGTTGACCCTGGTTCGACACACTCATATATTAGTACCAGGTTGATTAAAATTAGAGAAATTCCTTTAGAACCAATCTCTAGTGAAATGATAGCAGTAAACCCTCTGGGGCATAGTGCAAGGGTAACTCAAGTATGTAGAAAATGTCCAATTAAGATTCAAGGGATTGTGTTTTTAGAAAACTTAATGGAGTTGCCTTTTGATGAATTTGAAATCATTCTAGGCATGGATTGGTTGTTTTCGCATCATGGATGGGTGGATTGTCGTAAGAAATGATTATTTTTGAAGGATGCGAAAGGTTCCGAAATAGTAGTGATTGCTAAAAAACAAAATCACTCTCTAGTGTGATATTAGCCATTACAGCTAAGAAAATGATGGAAAAAGGTTGTGTAGATTTTCTAGCTAATGTTGTAGATACTCGAATATCGAAAGTGATGTTAAAGGATATTCCTACAGTCATGGAATTTCCAGAGGTATTTCCGGAAGAGTTACCGGGTTTACCTCTAGATCGCGAAGTGGAATTTAGAATAGAGGTTTATCCGGGCACTGAACCTGTTTCTATGGCTCCAACAGAGTTCAAGGAATTAAAAGCACAATTGCAGGAGTTACTGGATAAAGGATTTATCAGACCCAGTGTTTCTCCTTGGGGAGCACCTATGCTATTTGTGAAAAATAAAGTTGGTTTTAAGACGTTATGTATTGACTATCGCCAATTAAACAAGGTGATGATAAAGAATAAGTATCCTCTTCCGAGGATCGATAACTTGTTTGATCAATTAAAAGGCGCATCAGTATTCTAAAAGATAGATATGAGATCGGAGTATCATCAATTAAAGATTGAAAGAGAGGATTTCTTCAAGACGGCTTTTCGGACTTGGTACAAACATTATGAATTTGTGGTAATACCATTTTGATTGATGGATGCTCCTGCAACATTTATGGATTTAATGAAAAGATTATTTCAACCATTTTTGGATCAATTTGTTGTAGTGTTTATAGATGATATCTTGGTTTATTCCAAATCAAAGGAGGATCATGATACTCATCTTCGAGTAGTCCTTCAGATACTTCGTGATAAGAAGTTATATGCTAAATTATCCAAATACGAAATTTGGTTATCTGAGATTTCTTTTCTCGGTCATATAGTGTCAATAGAAGGCATTAAAGTGGACCATAAGAAGATTCAAGCTATAGTAGATTGGCAATCCCCAAAGAATATTACAGAAGTCCGAAGTTTTTTAGGACTTGCGGGTTGTTACAGAAGATTTGTGAAGAATTTTTTAATGTTATCTCTGCCGCTAACCAAATTGTTGCGGAAAGATGTGCCATTTGTTTGGAAAGAGAAGTGCCGAGAAAGCTTTGAGATGCTAAAGAAAATTTTAACCAAGGATCCAGTGCTTGTGCAACCTGAGTCGGGTAAAGAATATGTAGTTTATAGTGATGCATCCCATAATGGGTTGGGTTGTGTGCTGATGCAAGAAGGAAAGGTTGTAGCTTATGCCTCCAGAAAATTGCATAATCATGGGCAAAATTCCCCGACGCATGATTTAGAATTGGTTGTATTGGTTTTTGCTCTAAAGATTTGGCGACATTATTTGTATGGTGAGCGTTGTCATGTTACACGGACCATAAAAGTCTAAAATATTTGCTGACTCAAAAAGAGCTGAATTTAAGACAACGAAGATGGATTGAGCTCTTAAAGGATTATGATTTGGTTATTGATTATAATCTGGGAAAGGCTAATGTGGTAGCAAATGAGCTTAGTCGAAAGACTTTTGCAGCTCTAAGGGCTTTAGATACACATGTATCATTTAATGATGATGGTGTTTTAATTGTTGAATTAAAATTAAAGCCGGTATTTTTAGATCGAATTAAAGAGCTACAAGGTCGAGATACGAAATGCTTAATGAGGTTGAAGCAAGTTGAAAATGAGGAAATTAACGATTTTGAAATAAAGGATAATGGATGTTTATATTATCGAGGAAAAATTTGTATTCCCAATGATGAGGAATTGAGGAAAGAAATTCTTTGTGAGGCGCATTACAGTCCGTTGACGATGCATCCCGGTGGAAATAAGATGTATAAATACTTAAAGAGTTATTATTGGTGGCCATGTATGAGAAGAGTTGTAACCGAGTTTGTAGCAAAATGTTTGACATGTCAGCAAGTGAAAGTTGAACATCAAGTACCTTCTGGATTACTACAACCAATGTCTATTCCTGAATGGAAGTGGGAGCGAGTTATAATGGATTTTGTTTTGGGGTTACCTTTGTCACCAGGTAAAAAGGACTCGATATGGGTAATTGTAGATCGATTGACCAAAACAGCTTATTTTATTCCAATTTGAGTAGATTACTGGATGGATAAGTATTCTGAGATATATATAAAAGAAATAGTTAGATTGTATAGAGTGCCAATATCGATAGTGTCTGATCGAGACCCAAGGTTCAACTCAAGATTCTGGAAATCTTTACATGGGGCATTGGGTCCTCGATTGAATTTTTGTATAACTTTTCATCCTCATACAGGCGAGCAGTCAGAGAGAGCTATTCAGATACTAGAGGATATGCTGAGGGCATGTGTAATTGAGTTTTTGGGATCATGGGAAAATATTTGCCTTTAGCGGAATTTGCGTATAACAATAGTTATCAACCAATTATTAAGAAGGCTCCATATGAAGCTTTGTTTGGGAGAAAATGCAGAATGCCATTAAATTGGTGTGAATTAAAAGATCGAGATATGGTTGGGCCGGATTTGATGAAAGATATGGAGGATAAAGTGAAGATTATCCAGATGAATCTAAAGATAGCTTTGGATCGACAGAAGTCCTATGCAAATTTAAAAAGGAAAGAAATAAAATATCAAGTGGGAGACAAAGTGTTTTTGAAAGTATCACCTTGGAAGAAAGTATTATGTTTTGTGCGAAAAAGAAAATTGAGTCCAAGATTTATTGGACCATATGAGGTATTGAAAAAGGTTGGACTTGTAGCCTATCAATTAGCTTTGCCTCCAGACATGGAAAAGATCCACAATGTTTACATGTATCAAAGATTAGAAGGTACAGATCAGATCCTGCGTATATTATCACTCCTGAGGAGATAGAGATTCGACCAGACTTGATTTATGAGGAAGAACCGATATGAATTTTGGCTAAGGAAATCAAGGAATTACGTAACAAAAGGATTCCGCTAGTCAAAGTGCTTTGGCAGAATCACAAGGTGGAAGAGGCTACCTAGAAAGGGAGGAGGATATGGAAAAGCAATTTCCACATCTTTTTAATTCAGGTACTCCTTTAAAATTTGAGGACGAATTTTAATAAGGGGGATAATTGTAATGCCCCAAAAATTTATTTAAGGATTAAGTTGAAATGATTTAAAAATACGAGGATTTATTAAATTAAATAATAAAAGACTAGGATGAATAGGATTCATAGCTTAGACTAAATTGTAAGAAATGATGATTAAAAGGATATTTTGGTCATCGGATTAAATTGAATTTAATATTCAATTAGTGGGGAATTAAGATAAGAGATAAGATGAAGAGGGGAATAGGAAGTCAACCCTTTCATCTTCTTCTCTTATTGTCGTGGAAAACTCTCCCCCTCAGCTCAAAGGTAAGTTTTCAATTTAATGGTTATTTCCTTCGATTTTTTATGGGAATTGAAGCTTTGTATATTATGGAAGCTAAAGGAAAGTTTAAATGAGATCAAAACTAAGTTATTGATGAGATATTAGAGATTAAAGATAATGGGTTTTTGAGTGACATGATGAAATATAAAGGTTTATGAATGTTTTATGGTAGATTTGACTTGTCATGAAGTTAATTAAGAAATATGAAGTGTTAGAATTGGATTTAAAACATGTTGAAAATTGGGTATGATTCTTGAATCTCTTGTAGAAGATAAGATTTTGAGGTTAAAGATGTGGTAAATGCGTATAAATGAATTTAACTAAAAGTATTTGAGTTAAGGGTATGAAAAGGGTTGAAATATGGAGTATTTGAGCTGGAATGAAGTCATTTTTGTGCTCAAAATGTAAATTATGGGCAAGGTGCATCAACGCATGAGTAGTGTACCGATGCACACTTAAATAAATAAACATCGCATGCACTGAGTGTATCGATGCACATGTAGTGTATCGATGCACCCCCTTAAGATGAAAATATTGAATGTAATTTGTGTACCAATGCACAAGTAATGTATCGATGCACACTTTAAGGAATGTATCGATGCATTCTGCAGTGCAGCGATACATACCTTAAATAATAAATGAAAATTGCCTTTATTTTAGTTTAAGAAATGAAAGATTTCAAAATACTAAAAAGTGATATTGAATGTGTCTTTAATGGATGCTTGAAAGATTGAAATCAAGCTCCCGAATCTAGCAAAACGAAAGGCTAAGACAAAGTAGCTGAGTAATCGGATTTGCGTATTGGAAATAATAGCAAGGGAAACCAGGTGAGTGCATTTAATTATGTACGTACATGTGGTAATGTTATAATAGCATGATTTATTAATGTATGTATAGTGATTACCAAATGACACTATATGTTCTAAAATGATAAGGAAATCATACTGAGTGTATGAATTTCCATATGAAGCACTGAATGTGTTAAAATGATAAGGAAATCCTACTAAGTGTATGGGTTTCCATATGAAGCACTGAGTGTGCTAAAATGATAAGGAAATCATATTGAATATATGGATTTCCAAATAGGGCATTATATGTGCTAAAATGGTAAGGGAATCATTATGAGAGTATGGATTTTTAGATAAAGCACTAAGGGTGCTACAAGGATAAAGAAATCATACTAGTGGTATGTATTTTCACATAGGTCATTTCATGTGCTAAAATGGTAATAAAATCCTACTAATGGTACGGATATTCGAATAGGGCACTTTGTGTGCTAAAATAAAAAGGGAAGTATACCAAGTGTATGATCTTCCATATAGAGCACTGAGAGTGCTAATATTAAAAAGAAATTTCATGAATTGTATGAATTTCCTATGGAATGTATGAATTCCATTAATAATTGATAAATGAGGTTAATGGCATAAGTAATGCAGATTATAGTATATTCATTGTAATTAAAGATTCCGTGGAGATTAAATATCAGAACATAAATTGTATGTAGAAATGTTATTTGTGAATAATTATGCCTCATTAAGTAACACTTAACGTGTTTTTATTTCACACGTAGGTTGAATACAACTTGTAAGGAGATATTTGGATATTCGGTCAAGATCGCCTCATTAGTAACCGTAAGACATAATAGACTATTTTAGTCATAGTTTAGTCGACATTTAACAGATTCTAATAATATAAAAATGTTTTACATAAATTTAAACGTATATATGTAAATGGTAATTTTATATTGATGAAAGTTTAAGTATTTATGAATTTATATGTAGTCTACGAAAATTACTATAGCAGTAATGTTCATTACTGTTCACGATACTATTCATGAAAACGTATTTTTTAAAATTTGTTATATTGAAATATAATTCAACAATATATGATTGTATTTTCTTAATATAAGTTCAAATATTCTGCTATTGGGTAAAAGAAAGGTTTTAATAATGTCAATGTAACATCTCGGACTCGTATACGGGTCAGATTCGGGTTGGGGTGTTACACTCGGTCTTATAAATTCTCGATCCAGTAGCTCTTCCAATTAAGCCTTTAATTCTCTTAACTCTGTTGGATTCATTCGATAAGGAGCCATCGAAATAGGTGTTGTACTTGGAAATACATCAATCCCAAACTCCATCTCTCTGTCTAGAGGTAATCCAGGTATCTCATCCGAAAATACCTCTGGATACTCTCGTACAGTTGGAATAACATCCAACTTAACATCAGCAATTCTGGTATCCAATACATTTGCTAAAATTGCTTGACACCCTTGTGACAACAATTCCTTAGCAGTAAAGGCTGAAATCACATTGGACAAGGGACTCACCCTTTCTCCAACAAATATTATTTTTGAACCCATTGTATCTTTTAAAAACAATCTCTTCAAACGACAATCTATCCAACCATAGTAGGAAGATAGCCAATCCATGTCTAAGATTATCCTGAATTCCTCAAAAGGCAATTCTAATAAGTTTGCAGGAAATTCTACTCCCTGTATCTTTATCGAATATTTATTACAAATCCGACTAATCTTTACACTATGGCCCAACGGATTAATTGCAACAATGTCACTAGAAATAGGTTCTAAAAAGATTCCCATATCTCTGATCAGTTTTGTACTAATATACGAGTATGTAGAATCGGGATCAATCAATACGAAAACAGGTTCATCAAAGAGATAAAAGGTACCTGCTATAATCTCAGGTGCATCTCTATCATCATTAGTCTTGATGTGATATACTCTTGTAGTAGTTCTGCCTTCACGATTGATGCAGTCTCAGATGTACCAGGTTTACCCATTTTGCCACCTCTACCCCTCTGGGTCCCGATACTATATGATATGGATTTAACTCTGGACAGTGTCTTTTATAATGACCCGCTTGTCCATAGTTATAACATTTCCCCTACATGAGTCGGCATTAACAATAATGATTCTTTCCACAAAACTCGCATTCTGGTTTAGGATGAAATTCCGAACCTTTAGTATATGCTGAAGCTGTATGGGTCTGCTTGGACTTTCCTCCAGCAAAACCCTTTCTGCCCGTAGTTGCTAAAGAAGAATAAATTTTCTACTATTGACTCTTGTTGCGTTTGGAAAATGGTGTAGAGTAGGAATTTCCAAACCTTTTATTTGTATGTGCTTTCTTCACTTCTAGATCATCAAGGTCAACTTTTTCCATAGCTTTAGCCTTGTTAACTACTTCTTGAAAAGCAGTAAAATGATGAGAAACCAAAATTCTTTTACACTGAGAATCCAATCTAGAAACAAATCTATCAATTCTATATTTCTCAGTCAGAATAAACTCTGAAGCAAATCGACTCAGCTTGTGAAACTCGCATTCATACTCGTAAATTGTTCTGCCCGATTGCTTTAAGTTTAGGAACTGTTGCATCATCTCATTGACAAACACATCCCCAATATACTTTTCCCTGAATTCCCTAAAAAAGAATTCCCATGTGATTTGCTCAGTAGAAACTCGTGCGGTGACTATGTTCCACCACACACTGGCTTGCTCCATTAGAAGAGACACAACCCCTTCCAACTTTCCTTGATCATAACAAGAAATCCTGTTGAGCATATTCTTGACATCATTCAACCAAAAGTCAGCAATTATCGGATTAGTATATGAATCACCTCGAAATTCAGGTGCTCTCATCTTCCTCAGTTCATTCGGAACTGACACTGGGGTTCGATGGTTAATAATTGTGTCTAGGGCTTGTAAAAATAACCCCCGATCTTGAACATGCATATCTTGTTGATTCAGATTAGACGACTCTACATTCGGCTGAGCATTGGGTGGATTATGATTCACCTCATTACTCCTACTCTGAACATGAGTAACATGCTCGCCTGCCCTACTCGATTCTTGATGATCTGACATCTGAACACAGTCAAAATCATCGTACTTTAGTAAAGAGTAAATTTACTCCTAATAAGGATCATCACAATATATATACAACTATCAAAACCTTTTGACATCCTAGTGGCATGTATACACTTTTTAATTCAAAACAACCTCGGTTTAGTCATAGAATTGGCTAAACCTGTAGCTCTGATGCCAATAAATGTAACACTCATAACCCGCATAATTATACCTATACAAATTATAGATGTCACCCAAATTTCTAAATTACAATTTTGTTTCCAAATTTGTTCAACAAAGTAAACAAAACATTAATAATTACATGCCACTAATAATTTCAACATTACATCCTAGGATGTCTTAATGATATTCATATACACTCCTTGATGCTTGATGTTAACTTGAACTCTTTATTCCACTGTTGGCTTTTTACCAACGCGTGAAAATCATCACATGATAAGTATATACTTAGTGAGGCAATTTAAAACAATAAACAGTGCAACACAATTCATGCATGAATTTCCATGTCGAAAATCAAATCAACATAATATAAATAAAATCAATTTTATCCATAAATATTGTCCACAATTCACAATCTATGAGGAACCTGGTATAGGAGTCAAATATTGTACAAAAGTGCTGAGGTCGAGCATTGCTCACCTAATAATGCACTGTAGTGCTGAGGTCAGGTTTTACCCATCTGATTTGAACTATGTATCTTATTTGACACTATAATACTACTTAATTCTGCAGCTGCTAGACTCTATGGCATGCCATTAATACCACTGAACCTCAATAACATATTTGGGCATATATTCATCAATTAAATAATCCATGGAAACGTATAACCATGTATAAACATTAGGGCAGTTCATACCCAAAATAACTACCATATCAAATCTCATGTTGATAAAACAAGGTCGACTTATCGCAAGTCTTCCAGATGATGAATAAAACATCTATGTACACGATGTATAAAATAGCTATGTACCGTATCATGCATGTATTGCACTCACCTTGACACTTTATATATCCACAATATGTATGCCTCACTATGGTCCACAATAACTCTTTTATACTTGATTTGCTTCAACCACACTTAAATCACAATCTGTATAAAATCACAAATTCATAACAATACTTGTGTTAGTATTGTACTAACATAAACACATCCCATAACAATTCCATAATATACTTGGAACTTATTTTCTACCAATTCTTTAACACTTAATAATTCCTTTTCATCAAGGACATCAACTTTTCCTATTACATAAAATAGTTATTCACCATTTTATCACTTAGATACATCATAATCACATACTTTATCCTTTAAACTACGTTTTCATAATTTTTCTCGATTTGGATTCGATTCAAGCATGAAATCAACTTTAAATCAATCTTTTAACATCTCTACTATCAAATCCCTAATCAACTTTCATCAGAACACAAAATTCTCCAACTTATAATTTAGCCGAATTTTACATAAAAATCTCTAGAAATATTGAACATGTTTTAACCACAAATCAAGCTTGAAAACGAATCTACAACCTCTAAATCATCAAGATTTATCATCAATTTCATGAATCCTATCATGAACATAAACCCTTATATTTGTGATCTTTCAAATCTAGCAAGATTAGAAAGAAATACTTGTACCAAATGAAAGCGTTTTTCGCGTAGATCATTTTCCTATTTCACGGCATAACCCGGATTCCAAAGGAATTGACTCAAAAATGGAAAATAAAATATTTTTCCTTACCTTGGAAGAACTCACGTGAAGCTGCTGAAGAAGATCAACATTGGCATGATATTTTTTATTAATATCATGCTTATCATGTTTTAAAATAATATTTAATTCATTAACTTGGAAAATACCAATTTACCCTTAATAAAACTTCATAATCACCATTAAACCAAGATACATATCCCTATCATCTTCAAAATCAGATAAATATCAGCCTTGGCATCTTTTAATAGTCAAAGATGAACAAATTAGTTTTTCACTTTACCGTTTTGCCCTTTCAATTTCCAAAAATTATAATTCAATCACTTTAATCAAACAATTCAAGTTAAACATGAAATTAAACCATTAAATATTATTTTCCAACATTTTAAAAATGTGAAAATAATATTTTTATTTTCTTATTTTCGTGACCCATTTGTAATTTTTCCAAAATTACATTTTAGTCCCTAAACTTTTCAATGTTTATACTTTAGTCACCAAACTTTACCAAATTTATAATTTGGTCACTTAATAAATCCATTTATGGAATAAAATTATTTTTGGGAAAATTATTTATGGACTCCAGACAACGTAAGTTCAACTTCACGACGAAGGGACCGTTGGTTGTCAACAAAGAACTTCTCAATTTCAGAGCCAAATTCAACTTCACAATGAAGGATATTGGACTCCAGACACCGCAAGTTCATCTTCACGACGAAGGGACCGCTGGTTGTCAACAAATAATTTCCCAATTTCAGAGCCAATTTCAACTTCACAGCGTAGGATATTGGACTCAAGACAACGAAAGTTCAACTTCACGACGAAGGGACCGCTGGTTGTCAATAAACAACTTCCCAATTTCAGAGCCAATTTTAACTTCTCAGCGAAGGATCTTGAACCCAAGGCAACACAAGCTCAACTTCACGATGAAGGGCGGCTTGATTCAACAAAATTTCATTCAGAGTCATTTCACCTTCACAGCGAAGGATATTGGACTCGAGACAACACAAGTTTCAACTTCACGACGAACGGAATCGTGCACACAAGCATCGTCCATCTTTAGATTGGATTTCAACTTCACGACGAAGGATATCCAACTCAAAGAAGTAGTATCTGTCAACAAAGACCTTCGAGTTCAACTACGCTCAGCTCCAAGGCACATCATTTACAGCATAACTCAAGGCTAGAAGGGTTATCTACCATCAAAATTGTCGAGTTCAATTCCATTCAGCTCGATGACACATCAATTGCACTACTTTCCGGTTGCAATAGAGGTTTTCAAGTTGAGAAGAGGATATGGGTTAACCGTGCTTTAGTGACAAGCAACCATTTTCAAGAAAAAGCTATTTGTCAATAAAGATTTCTGAGTTCGATTCTGACAACGAGAAGCCACGTGCTGATTCAAATTCCGAACTACGGTTTCAATTTCATATCATTTCAAGATGAACTCGGCTTCATACGGAGGAGTCATCTGTAACTCAATCGACAGGAGTTATGAAATATCAGAGTCAATTTTCAACTCCACCAACGAAAAGTGTGTCTTTTAATCTTCGCCCTATCCCGTACACGACTATGGGCAAAGAGGGGCAGCTGTCAACACACATTTCGTCCTACAGGATTCAAAATCCTAAATATGATAAAATTTTGCTAGGATTCAAACTCCTAAAAATAGGATAGAGTTCTACTATGATTTAAATCCTAAAGATAGGATCCACAAGCACTATAAATAGCCTGTAACCGTTATTTTTCTTGAGATTTGGTTCGAATAACCAAAAACGTGGGTTGCACATATAACCAAAAAGGGGTGGGGTTTCGAAGTTTCGAGCCTAGATCTACCCCGAGGCATGTTCATTTTTTTTAAATATTTAATTCACCCCCTAAATTATTTTTCCTACTTTATTATTCTTGTTATATATGCATGTTACTTTCTATTAATTTTATTATATATGTATATGTTTTTTAGTGTTATTATATATATATATATATATATATATATATATTTCCTATTTTCATGTATAAATACGTATATTACTTATTATTTATTTTATATATATGCTTTTACTTTTTTTATATTTTACTCATTTATTATCTATTTCTTTTTATCTTTACCTATATTTTATGTTTTTATATTCTTTTACTTGTTTATTTATTTATTTTCATATCATTTTATTTTATTTAGTTGTTTGCTATATATATTAGTGTTATCGTATTTTTTTTTATATATTCTATTCATTTTATTTACTTATTCTTTCTTAATCTCCTTATTTTATTTGTTTTACTTTATTTATTTATTTATCTCTTCTAACCCATATTTTGACTTTAAAGGGTATATTTGTAAATCCATCAAGGTAGTAATTTTGGATCATTATTTTATCTTTTAATTTAAACTTATAATTTTTTTTAAATCAAAGACAATTGGAAATTACGTAGTACCGAAAGGGCAGTTCAAGGGTTCTAATCCTTCCTTGACTGTAACTGACTCCCGAACCCGACACATCTTTGGAAAGCGATCAGGTAAAATAGGTATCCGATCAACCTATTTCTTAAATAAATGATCGGTGGCGACTCTAATCCACATTTTTTAAGTCGAAGCCTAATTCCGGGGCCCAACCGAAAGACGGTTGCGACAGCTTGGCGACTCCGCTGGGGACTTTCAAGTGAGTCAGGCTAAGGTAATTTTCAGTTGTTTTTTAACAAAAAGGGTAAGTTTAAATTTTAAGGTAACATTTCGATCTTTATTGCTTACTTTTGATTATATTTTTTCGAGTAAATAGTTGTACTAACCGTTTTCTCAATGTTTTCAGCCCTTAAAGTCTTTTTTCATCTAAGGCTCTAAACCCGAGCTCCAACCCGTTTTAAGTGGGGGTGAAAGCGACGCATTCGTGTGAATTATTCACCATATGCCTAGCAAGTAGCCTTCGGATTCATATACCTTATGTCTTCGTCTGAATTTATTCTCCGCATAGACATAAGGGAATGTGTCCTCTCGAGTTTAACTTAGTCCACACGAGCCTGTGATGGGTTTAGGACTAAGGGTCTGGCACACCCAAGGGGGCACCAACAAGAAGAACTTGGGTACCGTTTTTTAGCACCTAAACCGGGAGACTTTAAAGAATTAGAGCCTACCCCAAAACCTCATTTCAAACCCTAGGATGCCAGAATTATTTCATGCTTTACTTTATGTTCAAAGCATGCGAACTAGACAAATATGCGGTTAGGATTTGTTTGAAATTAGCATGCGGGATAGAGATCATGTCCGAGTAGGAATACTAAACATGTTCGGGTAGATATCATGTGGGGTATGGTTTTTAATTTTATTATTTTGATTTACCTCACTAATTTTTTTTATTTTGTCCTCTTTTATTTTGTTTTCATCATTTGCATCATAACAAGAGGCCATTGATCTATAAAAAGGTGTTTGTTACACAAAATAATTTGAATGAATTGATAAAGGTGTTGTAATACAAGAGATTAAAAACCCCGAGGTACGACTATGGTCTGAGAAGATTCAGAAGGGAAAGGGAGACAGTCTTCAAGGAAGCTATGTGTCATAACTGGGTAGCTACGCCTCTATTAGCCTAAAGCATAACGACGTGAAGAGCTTCGGGACATCTAGGGAAGTTGGAAGAATGATTGGAAACAGAAGTTCAGTCAGCGATATGGTGACATTGCACTTTTGCTTCATGTTAAGACCGATGAGCCCTTAATCAGAGCCTTGGTTCGATTCTGGAACCCGGGATACAATTGCTTCACTTTTAACCAGGAGGACATGGTACCTACCATCGAGGAGTATACTAAACTATTGCATTGTGAAAGCATTAAACTGGAGCGAGCCTACATCAAACACATCAAGAGTCAGTCTTTCAAGAACAGACTGGCTAAGATTGCAGGAGTTGATGACTGACCGACTCCGAAACAAAGGTAACGGGCAGGGAATTGAGTGGATCCACATAAGGAAACTAATGAATGACCACCCTGATGAATGGAAGACTATATACCTTTTTTGCACTAGGTCTGTATGGCTTGATCATCTTTCCAAAGATTTTGGGATGCACTGACGCAGACGTGTTGGAACTGTTTGAGCAACTTCCGAAACAGGTCAACCCAGCACCAACCATCTTAGCCAAGACCTTTCGATCTCTCAACCATTGCTGAAGAGCTGGCGGAGGTAGAT
This sequence comes from Hibiscus syriacus, assembly GCF_006381635.1. Classification (NCBI taxonomy): domain Eukaryota; kingdom Viridiplantae; phylum Streptophyta; class Magnoliopsida; order Malvales; family Malvaceae; genus Hibiscus; species Hibiscus syriacus. Next base: position 5,513,549 of record NW_024061783.1, read on the forward strand.
TCATTGGATGTGTTCAGCTCCTTCAAGTCTGGATTCACAGCCACTTCTGGAAGACTAATGGGGTTCTTTACCGCCGATTTAGCACTACGTATTCACATTTGAGAGAGTTTATCACCATGAAATGACATGAAGGAACTTCAAAAGAGAAGTGGATGAAAGTCTTCACTCATCTATCAAGACCGAGATATTACTTGGAGAGCCCCCTGGTTGTTCCTCAGTGACGTTCTTTTCCAATGTGGGGACTCTGACACTATGACCTTACCTAAACTTTGGGATGCATTTGGGTATGCTCCATTATTAGCACTTAGACATTATGGGGCATGTCAGTTTGTCCCAGCAACATGCGGACTAGCTAAATCAGAGTTTGAGTATCACGGTGACAGTTATAAGAAGAGGATCAAAGAGATTGTCGATTCATGGAAGAAAGTGTTACGGATGGATATTGTGGCTGATAAAGACATGCTTACCCCAGACTATTTAGAGTGGCGAAGATTGCAAAAAAACGACAACACCCCGGTGCCAAACTGTGAGAACACACGGACCATGGAGGAGCATCTCAGGCATGTCCCTTCTGGACTTGAGATAGCCAAAACAGAGTTTGAAGCTGTGAACAGTGAGCTGGGGAAGAGGATAAAGGAACTTGAGGCTGAGCGCTATCAGTGGAATCTATATATTGACTCTCAGAAAGATCGAGCAGACAAACTAGAAAGAGAACAAAAAAGAGTCCGTTTAGAGCTTGAAGACTTGAAAAAGGGGTGTCAAGGATAACTCCAAGTTGAAAGTGGCTTCTAAATACTGGAATGAGAGAGCTTGGAAGGAACAGATGAAGACTGCCCAGAGGCGCTTAGCAGGCAGTCAGCATCAAAACCAATGCTTGAGAATCCGGGTGGCTGATATGGAGAAACAACATGAGAGAGATGGCAAAACAATAACTGAGTTAGAAGCTATTGTAGATGGGTTCAAGAAGCAAGCAAGCAAGCTTCAGATAGTGACCTTCGATGGATGTTTACAGTGGTGTTTCCGTTGGGAGCAAGCACAACAAAGGGTGAAGGCCAGAGATGCAGTCATCTGAGACTTCCTGGATCAAGTACAGAAGGCAGCTCATCATCTACACGGCCTGGCAAGGGAAACTGGAATGGCCCGACAAGGCATACAACTAGTGACAGATGAAGACAGAAGACTTGTCAACCTACTAGAAGCTGTTAGGGGTCTAGAGGATTTAGTCCGAATGTACCTTTGATCGTTTTTATGTCTCTTACAAGATAAAACATTTTTGTCTAAGTAAAGATTATTTATAATAATAGACACTTTTCTGGATCAATGCCTCGAACATTTCATGCATTCTTGCATTTTGCATTTTTGCATCTTCATCTACATTTTTAAGCATTTTCACAAACATGAAATTAAGTCATAAAGGACTCGATGAAGTGGATTTAACCACATAGAAGCAAGATTGTAACATTAAAGAGCCTGATCAGCTGATGGTAGGACAAAGCCTGCCAAGATAATCTAAGAAAAGAATCCCCATATTCTAAGGGCTACGATGTTGAAGCTGTTAGTTGTTACCACATAAGAAGCCCCAAACATTCCTCTAAAAACAGTAAGGCGCTTGCCGAAGAATGGGGCATGGTATATACCATTTGCACTTAGAGGATTGTTTTGTTTGAACACGTCTTTGATCTTTCATGTTTGCTTAATCTTTTAAAGGATTGAATTTATGCTACTTTCTAAGGTGGAGCAATTGAATAAATTTTAATCTTTAGTTCTTCGAATATTAAATGAATTAAGGATTCTTTTAATTCTTCAAGAATTATAGATTTTTGACATGTGACAAGATTAGACCTTTCTTATCCTGACTCAAACCCCAAAATAAAATACCTCAATTCTTTACCCAAAATAACTCATGGTCATTACCACAAACACCAAATTTTTGAACATTGCCTTTATCTTTTCGATGCACCCATACCTTTTTTGAGCCAATAAAATCACACCACTGTCTTTTTTGACTAAAAATTGAGATTTTAATACCATTAAAACCCAAGGCATTGAGTTTGTTCATCTGAACATGAGCGTTATTCTAAAGACACAACTTGGGGCATCTCGCGGGGAGCTTGAACATTGAGACATCTGGAAAAAAGAAGAAGAAGAATTCATCTGAAATAATTCATCCGAAATAATTCTATCATGCATTAACTACATTGTTTTCATGTGAAAAGAACTAATCTTGAAAATCTATCCCCCTGGGGATACCTCTTCTGTGAAGACTTACATGTATAAAATGATGAATGGCTTTCTTTCTTTATCCCTTCACAACAGGAGAAAATATATATCCCTTGTGTCCCCTTTTGAGCCTATAGTATTTTTTTCTTCTAATTCAACCCTAACCAAGGATCACCCTCCACACTGGGGGCAAGGTGGAAGAAATCTGCTCACATGAGTGAAGACATCGATCTAAAGGTGGACCAAATGGCAAGTGCGAAGATCCAATCAAGAAAAAAAAAGAAGAAAAAAAAGAAAAAAGAGAAACAAAAGAAAAAAAGAAAGAACAAAAATCAAAAATCAAAAAGAAAAAGGGACAAAAAGCACATGCAAAGATTCCCTAAAGACAAATGGCACACCAAGCTTCAAACTATGAGATTGATCAAGCACAAACATTCCCAAATCACTGAATCACTTCACTCGAAGATCATAGAGCATCAAGAGAGAGACATTTTGAGCAAGACATGATTGAAGGCATCAGAATGAATTAATCATTGGTTCAACACCCTAAAACACTTGTTTGGGCCTATTTATCATTTTCTTTCATAACCATGAACCCTGGCCTACATTACGTGCCTTAAAAGTCCCTTCTAATCATACATGGATTTCTAAACAGAATAGACTATCTTCAGATTTCATCCCGCCTATCAGGATTAATCTTTTTTTGCAAAAAACAATGTAATTAATGCATGGTAGAGAAAAATAACAAAGGGGGGTTCAAGACGTAAATCCTGAATAACGTCTTGAAACCAAATGAGGGTTCGAGTTGAAAACCTAAAAAGGCGGCTCGAATATAAAAATTATGCAACTGAGGCGATCACACAAATTCCTTGATACGGCATCACACAACCCGAGTGTGATCACGAAGGTTGGGAGTCAGAGAACACTTCCAGTAGAGGAGCATGCAAGCTACCCCATCAAACTGTTGAGCATCAAATGCCAAACCTATGAGCATCAAATGCCAAACCTTTGAGCATCAAATGCCAAACCTTTGACCAAACATAATAACCTGAGATTTTTTTTATCCTTTCATTACTTAACCACTTCCCAAAAATATCTTTGATCTTGGCACTTGTCAAATAGCTATAATTCATTAAAGGATTAACATCATAATTAATTCTTTGATATCCGATGAACTCTAGTTTATGATTCGTCTCAATTGTAAAACCGTGAAAGTGACAATATTTTCAAAACTTTGGATCAAACATTTTTTCAAAACTCTTTTAATTGATATTTTCATAACTTTGAAAATAAAAGAGAAAGAAAAACATTTTTTTCAAACAAGACAGTCTCTCTAGAGTGGATCTTGGTAAATGACATGTGACTTTTAGACACAAAACTCAAGCTCAGAATCAATGTTGAAGCAAGAAATGAGGAACATTTGGGGCATCTTTGAAGATTAAACATCAAATATTGGGGCATTTTTTGATATTGTGGCATCATTTGGGGATTCAATATTCTAATGCAAATTATCAGACCATTTTCAGGAGATAAAGTATAACCAATTCATGTTACATGCATCTTATGCATACATTTTAGAGCATCATATTTATCATTTTCCACATACATAATTTTTTGCAGCTTTTAGAGTCAAGTTTCGACTTCAAGACGAAGGATACTTGATTTAAAAGCACCTTTAAAGATTCATGTTTGTTGCTTAACTCAGCAGCAAGAAGCTACACTTCAACCAACTCGACAGATTGAAAGTTTCTCTCGAACTCACAATTTGCTCGAGAGTAGATTTCAACTTCACAACGAAGGATATCTAGCTCGAAGCCAAACATCCACAATTTCAAATCCACGACGGAGGTTATCGTGCCACTCAAGATAACACAAGTTCAACTTCACAATGAAGGGACGACTAGTTGTCAACAACAATTTTTCAATTTCAGAGCCAATTTCAACTTCACAGCAAAGGATATTGGACTCCAGACAACGCAAGTTCAACTTCACGACGAAGGGACCGTTGGTTGTCAGTAAACAATTTCCCAATTTCAGATCCAATTTCAACTTCACAGCGAAGGATATTGGCTCCAGACAACACAAGTTCAACTTCACGACGAAGGAACCGCTGGTTGTCAATAAACAACTTTCCAATTTCAGAGCCAATTTCAACTTCACAGCGAAGGATATTGGACTCCAGACAACGCAAGTTCAACTTCACGACGAAGGGACCGCTGGTTGTCAATAAACAACTTCCCAATTTCTTAGCCAATTTCAACTTCACAGCGAAGGATATTGGACTCCAGACAACGCAAGTTCAACTTCACAACGAAGGGACCGCTGGTTGTCAACAAACAACTTCTCAATTTCAGAGCCAATTTCAACTTCACAACGAAGGATTTTGGACTCCAGACAACCCAAGTTCAACTTCACGACGAAGGGATCGCTGGGTGTCAACAAACAATTTCTCAATTTCAGAGCTAATTTTAACTTACAACGAAGGATTTTGGACTCCAGACAACGCAAGTTCAACTTCACGACGAAGGGACCGCTAGTTGTCAACAACCAACTTCTCAATTTCAAAGCCAATTTCAACTTCCAACGAAGGATATTGGACTCCAGAGAATGCAAGTTCAACTTCATGACAAAGGGACTGCTGGTTGTCAACAAATAATTTCCCAATTTCAGAGCCAATTTCAACTTCACAGCGTAGGATATTGGACTCAAGACAACGCAAGTTCAACTTCACGACGAAGGGACCGCTGGTTGTCAATAAACAACTTCCCAATTTCATAGCCAATTTTAACTTCTCAGCGAAAAATCTTGAACCCAAGGCAACACAAGCGCAACTTCACGACGAAGGGGTGGTTGATTGTCAACAAAATTTCATTCATAGTCAATTTCAACTTCACAACGAAGGATATTGGACTCGAGACAACACAAGTTCAACTTCACAACGAAGGGACGGCTGGTTGTCAACAAACAATTTCCAGGTTCCAGAGCCAATTTCAACTTCACGACGGAGGATATTGGACTCAGAACAATGCTACTTACATGGATCTCAACTTCACGACGAAGGATATCCAATTTCAGGCTCAACTTCATAACGAAGGGGCCACCCGCGGTTTTAACTTCACGACGAAGGGAATCGTGCACACAAGCATCGTCCATCTTTAGATTGGATTTCAACTTCACGAAGAAGGATATCCAACTCAAAAAAGGAGTATCTGTCAATAAAGACCTTTGAGTTCGAGTACGCTCAGCTCCAAGGCACATCATTTACAGCATAACTCAAGGCTAAAAGGGTTATCTGCCATCAAAATTATCGAGTTCAATTCCATTCAGCTCGATGACACATCAATCGCACTACTTTCCGGTTGCAGTCGAGGTTTTCAAGTCGAGAAGAGGACCTGGGTTAACCGTTCTTTAGTGACAAGCAACCATTTTCAAGCAAAAGCTATCTGTCAATAAAGATTTCTGAGTTCGATTCCGATCCAAGGTCTTTAAACCGAGAAGAAGACCGAAGGGCAACGTGAAGCCACGTGCTGATTCAAATTCCGAACTACGGTTTCAATTTCATATCATTTCAAGATGAACTCGGCTTCACGACGGATGAGTCATCCGTAACTCAATTCGACAGGGAGTTATTGAAATATCAGAGTCAATTTTCAACTCCACCAAACAAAAAGTGTGTCTTTTAATCTTCGCCCTATCCCCGTTACACGACTATGGGTAAAGAGGGGCAGGTGTCAACACATATTTTCATCCTACTAGGATTCAAACTCCTAAAAATATGATAAAATTTTGCTAGGATTCAAACTCCTAAAAATAGGATAGAGTTCTACTATGATTTAAACTCCTAAAGATATGATCCACAAGCACTATAAATAGCCAATGTAACTCACTATTGTAACATACGATTTACACACAAAACACAAAGGAAAGCACGGAAAATACAAAGGCAAAGCTATTGTAAACGATTCGAAAAGGAAATAAAAGGTAGCATCTTTTTTACATTGGTTCGTTCATTTCTCGCATGTGCACGTTATTTTTCTTGAGATTTGGTTCGAATAACCCAAAACGTGGGCTGCGCATATAACTAAAAAGGGGTGGGGTTTCGAAGTTTCGAACCTAGATCTACCCTGAGGCGTGTTCATTTTTTTTAAAATATTTAATTCACCCCCCTAAATCATTTTTTCCTACTTTATTATTCTTGTTATATATGCATGTTACTTTCTATTAATTTTATTATATATGTATATATGTTTTTTTAGTGTTATTATATATATATATATATATTTATATATTTCATATTTTATATGTATAAATACGTATATTACTTTTGATTTTCTTTTTTTTTATTATTATTATTTTACTTATATATATATGCTTTTACTTTTTTTTATATATTTTACTCATTTATTTATCTATTTTCTTTTTATCTTTATCCTATATTTTATGTTTTTATATTCTTTTACTTGTTTTATTTATTTATTTGCATTATCATTTTATTTTTATTTAGTTGTTTGCTATGTATATATTAGTGTTATCGTATTTTTTATTTTATATATTCTATTCATTTTATATTTACTTTATTTCTTTCTTAATCTCCTTATTTTATTTGTTTTACTTTATTTATTATTTATTCATCTCTTCTAACCCATATTTTGACTTTTAAAGGGTATATTTGTAAATCCGTCAAAGGTAAGTAATTTTGGATCATTATTTTATCTTTTAATTTAAACTTATAATTTTTTTTAAATCAAAGACAATTGGAAATTACGTAGTACCGAAAAGGCAGTTCAAGGGTACGAATCCTTCCTTGACTGTAACCGACTCCTGAACCCGATACATCTTTGGAAAGACGCAGATCAGATAAGAAATAAGGTATCCGATCAACCTATTTATTCTTAAATAAATGATCGGTGGTGACTCCAATCCACATTTTTTAAGTCGAAGCCCAATTCCGGGGCCCAATCGAAAGACGGTTGCGACATAGAGGAATCGTCTTATTACACAATTCATTAATTTCTCGAGCTAAGATTTGAACCAGTCCTTCTTCATAAGTCAAATCTTGTTGGATTTCAATTTCCTCTGATACAATGACATGTGAAGGAATCGATACTTTCTAACCATCGACACATGAAAAACTTTATGTATTTGTCCAACTCTGGAGGTAATGCTAACTGATAAGCCACCGATCCGACATGCTTTAAGATCTCATAAGGTCCAATGAATCTTGGACTTAGTTTCCCTTTGTGCCCTTAGTTTCCCTTTGTGCCCAAAGCGTAAAATCTTTTTCCAAGTTGAAACTTTAAGAAAAACTTTATCGCCTTCTTGAAATTCAATCTCTTTTTGTTTCAAGTGTGCATAAGACTTCTAACAATCAACTGCAATCTTGAGATTATCTTGGATTATCCTCACTTTATCCTCAACCTCTTTCAATAAATCAGGACCAACAAGATTTTGATCTTTTAACTAAAACCAATTTAATGGTGTTCGGCATTTTCTCCCATATAAATCTTTATACGGAGCCATCTTGATGCTCATTTGATAGATGTTGTTGTAGGCAAATTCTACTAAAGGTAAATACTTTTCCCATGATCCCTTGAACTCAATCACACATTCCCTAAACATATCCTCCAATGTCTGGATAGTCTGCTCATACTGACCATCCGTATGTGGATGAAATGCCGTACTAAAATTCAATCGAGTACCCAAAGATTTATGCAAAGAATTCCAAAATCTTGAAGTAAACCTTGGATCCCTATCAGATATAATTGATACTGGCACTCCATGTAGCCGAACTATCTCCTTGATATACAACTCTACATATTTATCCAAGGCATAGTCTATTCGCAACGGAATGAAATGTGTCGATTTAGTTAATCGGTCAACTATCACCCAAATGGAATCCTTCTTATTTGATATCAATAGTAGCCCTATAACAAAATCCTTAGTAACTCTCTCCCACTTCCATTCTGGAATAGAAATTGGTTGTAACAATCCCGAAGGCACCTGATGTTCAGCTTTCACTCACTAATACATCAGACATATAGCAACAAACTCAGAAATGGCTCTTTTCATACCCGACCACCAAAATCGACTCTTAACATCATGATACATTTTTCTCCCACCTGGATGCATAGTCAGTGGACTATAATGTGCCTCATAAAGAATATCTTTCTTCAACTCATCATCATGTGGAATATAGATTCTTCCTCTATAATACAGACATCCATCTGACTTAACTTCAAAGTCTTTAGTCTCACCTTTTTCCACTAATGAACTCTTTTCCAAGCATCTGACATCTTTCCTTTGTAGCTTTATTATCCGATCTAAAAGCATCGACTTTATTTTTAATTCAACCAATAGTGCGCCATTTTCTTTCAATAATAGCCGCACATCCATAGCTCGTAAAGCTACAAAAGTTTTCTGACTAAGTGCATCTGCTACAACATTTGCTTTATCTGGATTATAATCAATGATCAAATCACAATCCTTTAAAAGTTCTATCCATCTTCTTTGTCTCAAATTGAGCTCTTTTTGAGTCAACAAATATTTCAAGCTCTTATGATCCATGTAAATGTGGCATCTCTCACCACACAAATAATGACGCCGAATCTTTAGAGCAAAAACAACTGCTGCTAACTCAAGATCATGAGTAGGATAATTTATTTCATGCGTCTTTAATTGTCAAGAAGCATAGGCTACTACCTTACCTTCTTGCATAAGTACACAACCAAAACCATTATGAGATGAATCACTATCCACCATATATTCTTTGCCCGATTTCGGTTGTACTAACAATGGTGCTTTTGTTAAAATCTTCTTTAGAGCTTTAAAACTCTCTTGAAATTTCTCAGTCCAAGCAAATGAAACATCCTTTTGCAAAAGCTTGGTCAAAGGATAAATAATCATCAAAAAAAATTTCACAAACCTTCGATAATAACCAACAAGTCCCAAAAAACTTCAGACCTTTGTAACATTCTTTGGAGGTTTCCACTCCAATATTGCTTGAACTTTATTTCGATCAACTCTTATGCCTTCTGCCGAGACAACATGAACAATAAAAGCAACTTCTAATAGCCAAAACTCACACTTTGATAGTTTGGCATATAACTTTTTATCCTTTAGTATTTCGAGCACAGTACGAAGATGAGAATCATGTTCTATCTTTGTCTTCGAGTATACTAGAATATCATCAATAAAGATCACACAAATTGATCTAAATAAAGTTGAAAAACTCGATTCATCAAATCCATGAATACTGCTGGAGCATTTGTCAACCCAAACGGAATTACTACGAACTTGTAGTGTACATATCGTGTTCTAAAAGCTGTCTTTGAAACATCTTCCTCTTTAATCTTTAACTAGTGATATCCCGATCTAAGATCAATCTTAGAGAAAATAGTTGCTCCCTTAAGTTGATCAAACAAGTCATCAATCCTCAGAAGAGGATACTTATTCTTTATAGTAACCTTGTTCAACTATAGATAATATATGCACAAATGCATTGATCCATCTTTCTTTTTCACGAATAACACCGGTGCACCCCAAGGTGACATACTTAGTCTTATAAATTCTCGATCCAGTAGCTCTTGTAATTGAGCCTATAATTCTCGTGGTTCTGTTGGAGCCATTCGATAAGGAGTCATTGAAATAGGTATTGTACCTGGAAATACATCAATCCCAAACTCCACCTCTATGTCTGGAGGTAATCCAGGTAGCTCATCCGGAAACACCTCTGGATACTCTCGTACAGTTGGAATACCGTCCAACTTAACTTCAGAAGTTCTGGTATCTAATACATTTTCTAAAATTGCTTGACACCGTTGTGAAAATAATTTCTTAGCAGTAAAGGTTGAAATCACATTGGACAAGGGATTCATCCTTTCTCCAACAAATATTATCTCTGAACCCATTGTATCTTTTAAAAACAATCTCTTCAAACAACAATCTACCCAACCATAGTAGAAAGATAGCAAATCCATGCCTAAGATTATCTCAAATTCCTCAAAAGGCAATTCTAATAGGTTTACAGGAAATTCTACTCCCTATATCTTTATCGGACATTTATTACAAATCTGACTAATCTTTGCATTATGGCCCAACGGATTAATTGCCACAATATCACTAGAAATAGGTTCTAAAAAGATTCCCCTATCTCTTATCAGTTTTGTACTAATATACGAGTATGTAGAACCGGGATCAATCAATACGAAAACAGATTCATCAAAGAGATAAAAGGTACCTGCTATAATCTCAGGTGCATCTCTATCATCATCAGTCTTGATGTGATATACTCTTGCAGTAGTTATGCCTTCACGATTAGATGCAGTCTCATATGTACCAGGTTTACCCATTTTGCCACCTCTAACCCTCTGGGGTCCCGATACTGTCTGATCTGGATTTAACTCTGGACAGTGCCTTTTATAATGACCCGCTTGTCCACAATTATAACATTTCCCCTCCATGAGTCGGTATTGACCAAAATGATTCTTTCCACAAAACTCGCATTATGGTTTAGGACGAAATTCTGAACCTTTAGTATATGCTGAAGCTATAAGGGTCTGCTTGGACTTTCCTCCAGTAAAACCCTTTCTGCCCTTAGTTGTTTAAGAAGCATAACTTTTGTGTTGTTGACTCTTGTTTCGTTTGAAAAATGGTACAGAGTAGGAATTTCCAAACCTTTTATTTATCTGTACTTTCTTCACTTTTAGATCATCAAGGTCAACCTTTTCCATAGCTTTAGCCTTGTTAACTGCTTCTTGAAAAGCAATAAAATGATAAGAAACCAAAATTCTTTTATACTGAGAATCCAATCCAGAAAAAAATCTATCAATTCTTGATTTTTCAGTCGGGATAAACTCTGAAGCAAATCGACTTAGCTTGTGAAACTCGCGTTCATACTCATAAACTGTTCTATCGGGTTGCTTTAAGTTTAGGAACTGTTGCATCGTCTCATTGAGAAACACGTCCTCAATATACTTTTCCCTGAATTCGCTCAAAAAGAATTCCCATGTGATTTGCTCAGTAGAAACTCGTGCGGCGATTGTATTCCACCACACACTGGCTTGCTCCATCAGTAGAGACACAACCCCTTCTAACTTTCCTTGATCATCACAAGGAATCTTGTTGAGCATATTCTTAACATCATTCAACCAAAAGTCAGCACCATCGGATTAGCATCCGAATCACCTTAAAATTGAGGTGCTCTCATCTTCCTCAGTTCATTCGGAACTGACACTGGGGTTCGACGGTTAATAATGGTGTATAGGGCTAGTAAAAACAACCCCCGATCTTGAACAGAGATATCCTATTGATTCAGATTAGACGACTCTACATTCGGCTGAGCATTGGGTGGATTCTGATTCACCTCATTACTCCCACTTTGAACAGGAGTAACATGCTCGCCTGCCCTACTCGATTATTGATGATCTGACATCTTAACACAGTCAAAATCACCGTACTTTAGTAAAGAGTAAATTTACTCCTAATAAGCATCATCACAGTATATATACAACTATCAGTAACTTTTGACATCCTAGTGGCATGTATACACTTTTTAATTCAAAACAATATCGGTTTAGTCCTAGAATCGGCTAAACCAGTAGCTCTCATGCCAATAAGTATAACACCAATAACCTGTATAATTATACCCATACAGATTATAGATGTCACTCGAATTTCTAAACACATTTTCCAATTCAAAAGCGATTTAAAATTTTATTTTCTTTAAAAATGGTAATTGATATTATAAAAATATCATAACATATAATTTATAATTCGTTATAGCAAATTTGATTCAAAAGATTTTTTTTATTTATGAATAGTTAACAGTGAACATTGGGGGAATCAGTTCGTGTAGGGGGAATCGGTACCTCTTTAACATACTAGAAAACTTTTAACAAACGTGGTTATTGTTCATTACTTTCCACAGCTACAGTAACTGCTACAATAATTTTAGCATTATATACAAAACTCATAAAATTACCATTTTGTTTCCAAATTTGTTCAACAAAGCAAATAAAACATTAATAATTACATGCCACTAATAATTTCAACATTACACTTAGTGAGGCAATTTAAAACAATAAACAGTGCAACACAATTCATGTGTGAATTTCCATGTCAAAAATCAAATCAACATAATATAAATAAAATCATTTTTGACCATAAATATTGCCCACAATTCTCAATCTATGAGGAACTCAGTATATGAGTCAAATATTGCACAAAAGTACTGAGGTCGAGCATTGCTCACCTAATAATGCACTGTAGTGTTGAGGTCGGGTTTTACCCACCTGACTTGTACTATGTATCTTATTTGACACTATATTACTACTTAATTCTGCAGCTGCTAGACTTTATGGCATGCCATTAATACCACTGAACCTGAATAACATATTTGTGCATATATTCATCAATTAAATCATTCATTGAAACGTATAACCATGTATAAACATTAGGGCAGTTCATACCCAAAATAACTTCCATATAAAATCTCATGTTGATAAAACAAGGTGGACTTATCGCAAGTCTTCCAAATGATGTATAAAATATCTATGCACACGATGTATAAAACATCTATGTACCATATCATGCATGTATTGCACTGACCTTGACACTTTATATATCCACAATATGTATGCCTCACTACGGTCCACAATAACTTCACAATCTGTCTAAAATCACAAATTCATAACGATACTTATGTTAGTATTGTACTAACATAAACACATCCCATAACAATTCCATAATATACTTGGAACTTATTTTCTACCAAATCTTTAACACTTAATAATTCATTTTTATCAAGGACATCAACTTTTCCAATTACATAAAATGGTTCTTCACCGTTTTATCACTTAGATACATCATAATCACATACTTTATCCTTTAAACTAAGTTTTCATAATTTTTCTCGATTTTGATTCGATTCAAGCATGAAATCAACTTTAAATCAAACTTAATTCCTTAAACTTTCCCAAATTTTCTACTTTAACCATCAAACTTTCAAAATTTTCATTTTGGTCATTATCTAAAATTTTGGGGTATTACGCAAAGCCCTAGGAGATTCTCCTTATAATTACTAGCCGTAGCCGCAAAAGAGAAGGCAATGAAGAAGAAAGAAGAGCTTTACCTTAGGCGTGAGCAAGCAGTTGCAGTGCTTTCCCTCCATCTACCCCCTAGTCTTCCTTGGTGTCCTCCATAGCCAGACAATAGCCGAGCGGTGATCAGGCCTCGAGAGAGGGTGATCACCAAGGTAGGCATGGTGCTAATCAGGATTGTCGTGATAGAGCCCCGACTTTGGGAGTTGTTATTCCTTTGTTCCTAAACTCTAATTCTATTTAGGGTTGTATTAAATGGTTTAATCTTGGATGATCTTTGATAACACCATGAATGATTTACTTGGTATTAAACTTTGTTTGCCTGAATAATATTTTTATGTTTATGAATGATGAATTATGTTTGCTTATGACTGTTTTGCTCATAGTTTAAATATTTTTCCTTAACACTGTAAGAGCATCGAGATATCATCTGGGGTTTCGGTAAAACATGTCTGGGAATTGTAAGAGTATCGAGAGATAGCCTTTTGTCTAGAACATGATTCTTGAATTCGAGAGAATTAAGAGAGATCGACGTGAGCAAAGGAATGAATTCGGGATGGTGAAGTTCTAACTTGTCTACCTTAGAGATAAGGAGTGAGTTTCAAATGACTAAAAGGGATAAAGGCTAGAGTAGGTTAAGACAACGTCTATAGTTAATGCCGAGAGGTATTACCATAGTAACCGTCTAAGAATAACTAGTAATCATGTTGGGCAGTTTAGTGAGTCATAATAATTCATTCTGGGCTTAAAATAATTGTTGTCGAGACAATAGTTTAGCATCAGTGCTATGTGACACGTCTGAATATGTGATGTTGTTTGCATTATATTTAATTCAATACTTGTTTTGTTTTGTTTTATTTGTCTGTATATTTTCTTTGTCTCAACCACACTTTTCTGCAATCATTGAATCATTATTCATAGCTCCTTAATATTAGTTCTTAGCTTTAATACTTAGTAGGATTAATTTGTGGCATTAGTTCTAGTTGGGGTAAAAAGATATTTCTAATCCAATCCCTATGAAGATGATACTCACTCAGTACTATATTACTTGCATCGATTTTGTATACTTGCACAGATTAGCTTGCCTTAGCATATACATTCACAAGCGATCGCCTCCTCTCTTTCCCAAGTAGCTTCTTCCACTTTATGGTTTAGCCATAGTACTTTAACTAAGGGAATCTTCTTGTTACGTAGTTCCTTGTTTTCTCTAGCCAATATCCGCACTGGTTCTTCCTCGTAAGTTAAATCTAGTTAGATTTCTATTTCTTCAGGTGTGATGACATTGGATGGATCTGATCGGTACCTTCTAAGCATTGACACATGAAAAACATTGTGGATCTTGTACATATCCGGAGGCAAAGCTAATTGATGTGCTACTGGTCTGACCCTTTTCAAAATCTCATAAGGTCTAATGAATCTCGGACTAAGCTTTCCTTTACGCCCAAATCTCAATACTTTCTTCCAATGAGATACGTTCAGAAATACATTGTCTCCCACTTGAAATTCAATTTATTTTCTTTTCAAATCATCATAAGATGTTTATTAATCGGAGGTTATCTTTATATTATCCTGGATAACTTTCCCTTTCTCCTCCATTTATTTCATCAAATCCGGGCCAACTAGGTCTCAATCCTTTAGTTCAAACCAATTTAATGGTGTTTGACATTTCCTCTCATACAAAGCTTTATACGGAGCGATCTTAATACTCGATTGGTAACTATTATTATAAGCAAATTCCGCTAAAGGCAAATATCATTCCCATGATCCTTTAAAATCAATCACGCATTCCCTTAGCATATCTTCTAATATCTGAATAGTTCGTTTTGATTGCCCATCTGTCTACGGATGAAAAGATGTGCTGAAATTCAATCGAGTACCCAATGCCTCATGCAATGACTTCCAGAATCTTGAAGAAAACCTTGGGTCTCGATAAGACATTATCGATAAAGGCACTCCATGTGGTCTAACTATCTCTTTTATATACAACTCTGCATACTTATCCATCGAGTAATCTACTCAAATTGGAATAAAATGAGCCATCTTGGTCAATATATCCACAATTACTGATATCATGTCATTTTTACTTGGTGACAAAGGTAGCCCCAAAACAAAATCCATTGTAACTCGTTTCCACTTCCACTCAGGAATGGATATCGGTTGTAGCAATCCGGAAGACACTTGATGTTTAGCTTTGACTTGCTGACATGTCAAACATTCTACAACAAACTCTGATACAACTCTTTTCATGCCATGCCACCAATAACGACTTTTTAGTTCCTGATACATCTTATTCCCGCCTGGATCCATCGTCAAAGGACTATAATGTACCTCAGGAAGAATATTTTTCTTCAGTTCATCATTATCGGGAATGCAAAGTCTTCCACGATAATATAAACATCAATCATCCCTCATTTCGAAGTTATTAACCTCTTCTTTTTCTACTTGCGCCATTCTCGCCAAGCATTTCTCATCTCAACCTTGTAACTATTTTACCCGATCCAAAAGCATCGAATTTAACTTAAGTTCAACAATCAAAGAACCATCTTCTTTTAAAGATATAAGTGCATCCAAATCCCATAGAGCTGCAAAAGTCTTTCGACTAAGGGCATCAGCTACAACATTAGCTTTTCCTGGATGATAATTGATGATAAATCATAATATTTTAAAAGCTCGATCCATCTTCTCTTCCTAACGTTCATTTCTTTTTGAGTCAACAAGTACTTTAAACTCTTATCATCCGTATAAATATGGCATTGCTCACCATACAGATAACGACGCCAAATTTTCAAAACAAACATGACCGCCGCCAATTCCAAGTTATGTGTCGGGTAATTTCTCTCGTGATTCTTCAACTTTCTTGAGGCATAAGCCACAAATTTACCTTCATGCATCAACATACATCTCAGTCCATTATGGGATGCATCACTAAAAAACAACATAGTCTTTACTCGACTTAGGTTGTACAAGCACATAGGCTACTATTACGAATCTTTTTAGCATTTCAAAACTTTCTTGGCATTTCTCCGTCCAAACAAAATGAACATCCTTCTATAACAAATTAGCTAGTGGCGAAGCTAACATTGAGAAGTTCTTCACGAACCATCTATAATGACCAACAAGCCCCAATAAACTCCAAACTTCAGGGACATTCATTGGGGGTTACCAATCCACTATAGCCTGAATCTTTTTAAGATATACTCTTATGCCTTCTGCGGAGACTATATGACCAAGGAAAGCAATCTTAGCTAACCAAAATTCACACTTGGATAATATGGTATACAACTTCTTTTCTCAAAGTGTCTGAAGAACCACTCGAAGATGAGCATCATGTTCCTCTCTTGACATGGAATACACCAAAATATCATCTATAAATAGAACCACAAATTGATCCAAGTAAGGTTGGAATACTTGGTTCATCAAGTCCATAAATGTTGTAGGAGAATTTTTCAATCCAAATGGAATTACCACAAATTCATAGTGTCCATACAGAGTCCGAAAATCTGTCTTTGAAATATCATCCTCTTTTATCTTTAATTGTGATACCCCGACCTCAGGTCTATCTTAGAGAACACCGATGCGCCTTTCAGTTGATTAAACATATCATCAATCCAGGACAAATATACTTTTTCTTTATCGTTACTTTATTTAACTGACAATAGTCAATACATAACCGCATAGATCCGTCATTCTTTTTCACAAATAGTACAGGTGCTCCCCAATGAGAAACACTAGGTCTGATAAATCCCTTACCAAGTAGTTCTTGCAATTGGGCTTTTAATTCTCTTAAATCCATTGGAGCCATTCGATATGGATCCATAGAAATAGGTTCGGTTCCCGGGTAAATCCCAATCATGAATTCCACCTCACAATCTAGAGGTAAACCCGATAATTCTTCCCAAAAAACCTTTGGAAACTCCTTAACCATTGGGATATCATTTAATCTCACTTCTGGTACTCGGGTGTCTATCACATTAGCTAGAAAAGCTATGCATCCCTTTGACATCATTTTCTTTACAGTCATGGTTGATATCACATTGAATGGTGATTTTGCTTTTTCGTCGATCACTACTATCCTTCAAGAATAATCTCTTCTTGCGACAATCAACCCATCCATGATGAGAAGAAAACCAATCTATGCCCAAAATGATTTCAAACTCATCGAAGGGTAACACCATCAAGTTTTTCAAGAACACAACCCCTTGAATCTTTATCGGGCATTTCCTACATACCTGAGTTACTCTCGTACTATGGTCGATGGGGTTTACCGCTATCATCTCATTAAAGATTGGTTCTAAAGGAATTCCTATAGCTCCAATAAACTTTTTACTAATATAAAAGTGTGTAGAACCAAGGTCAACTAAAACAAATACAAGCTCATCAAAAAGATGGAATGTACTTGTTATGATCTCCGGGTCATCCCGATCCTCATTTGTCTTAATGTTATAAATCTGAGCCACTCCCCGAGTCTCTTGTTGCTGGTTAGACTCAAATTGACCGTCGAATCTTCCTTCTCCTCTATTTCTACTAAGTGTTCCTATTGATCTCTCAGTCTGCACTGATCTATCTCCGGATCTCTGTGGACAATTCCGAACAAAGTGACTCATTTCTCCACAATGAAAACAAGCGCCAGATAATAATCTACACACTGAGAAATTTGCCACATGCCTGACATGGATTAGTTCTTTCTCCATATGATCTACCCGAGCTAGAAGCAACAGATTGTGATTGTTTAGTTTTCTGAAAAGCTGCAACAGAATTATCTATATCAGTATATCGGGAACTTGAGACCTTGCCTCTCATAGCATGATGGAATGTTGAAGACATTCCAACTCTTTTTCCCGTGTGCATAGTATGCTCTGTTGCTAGAGTCACCTCTTTAGTTCTTTCAATAACCTTAGCTCGATTTATAACTTATTGCAGGCCAGGCACGTTTAAAACCAACATCATCTCTTTTAACTTAGGCCTCATACCCTCAATGAACCAATCACATCGAGCTTTATCATTAGGAACTACCTCAGTATTAGAATGACTAAGCTTGTTATATTCAGCCTCATACTCAGGCACTGCTTGATCGCCTTATTTCAAATTAAGAAACTTCAACAGCATTGACCGCATAAATTGTTCCTCGATGTACATGTTCTTAAACTCATCTAGAAAGAATTGCCAGGTCACTTGTTCAAGTGATGCATACATTGTAGTATTTGACCACCACACTCGAGTTGATCCTCGAAGTAAACATACAACTCTGCCCAGCTTTTCAGAATTTGAGCATTGAAGACTTTCCAACATCACCATAACATCATTTAGCCATAAGTCAGCATCCATCGGACCTTCATCCTCTTCTCCCTGGAACTTAGGAGCTCCCACACTTCTCAACTCTATTGAGATTAACATCTGTGGTACTGGAGGAGTAAGGGAAGGCGGAGGAGGTTGAAACTGTGTCAAGATGGCATCGAGAGCTTGAATAAAAAGCTCTAAACTTTGGCACAGGCAAACCCTAATATACCAGTACACTAGCATTCTCAGATGGAATCGGATCTCTACCCGGTCCTTCTCTATTCTCTCGTTTAGTCGCTCTTCTCGAATTCATAGAATCTGACATCTAATATAACATACATAAGGTTAATACTTAAGTTAGTAAGGAGATACGTCAATCATATTCTAACTATACCCTATCGGTAACCTTGACATCTTAGTGGCATGTAAACCCTTTTTACATTAAAATAAACTCAATTTCGGCTGAGAATCGGCTAAACCTATAGCTCTGCTACCAATAAATGTATCACCCATTTCCTATATATATTTTTGTACGCGAGACACAGATGTCACATCACTTTTAAATCATTTCCACCTTTGAAAAAAAATATTTCTTTTCATAAAACATTTTAATTTAATAATAATAAAACACTCATTAAACTTTAGTATGTAAACAAAAATTTAATGTTCAAAACATTTTATCTTTTTACATCATTATAAATAAAATATTTTTCAGAGCGTTATCATAATTCTATTACATTTCGGCTAATAATATCAAAAACATAAATAGTTGTCGTACAGTTACTTATGAGACGATTCTTGATTTGCAGTGACAGATGCACTCCTTACTCTGCTTGTTAAAACCTACACGTGAAATAAACACGCGTTAAGTATTTACTTAGTGAGGCAAGAATGCTTGTGAGATGAGATCAATATATCATTATATCATATCTATCTAATACGAATTCATTGTTTTCAAATCATTATAATTTCTTTGATGTGCACACGTAGTGTCGATACGGTCGTTCATAAACATATTATGAATTCTGTGGGTTGCATACTTAGTTCCTGTAGACATCTATTTTCGTCTGGGGCTTGTTTATAGAATGGTTTGAAAAACATATAATATATATTTTTTTAAAATGGATTTTTGAAAATATAATAAAGTTTTGAAAACAATTTTTGAAAACATATATTATATAGTTTTGAAAGCGATTTATGAAAATATATTATATAGTTTTAAAAATGATTTTTGAAATATATATATATTATATAGTTTTTGGAAAAAAAATTGAAAATATATATAATACATAGTTTTTGAAAACATTTTGAATATATATATATATATATAATATAGTTTTTGAAAACATTTTGAAAACATATATAATATATAGTTTTGAAATCATTTTGAAAATATATATATAATATATAGTTTTTTAAAATAATTTTGAAAATGTATATAATATATAGTTTTGAAAAGATGTTTTATATTATATTATATATTATATTAATATTATTTATTTTTATTTTTTATTATTTTTTATTATTTTTTTTATTTTGGTCCAAGGTCCAATGCGTCCAAATAGGCAATGAGCCCAAGTCAAGGTTCGGATCTAGAATCGGGCCTAAACCAGCTCACGAGCATATTAGGGTTTCTACACTTAACAAAGAGTGTCGCATGGTTCACGGCCATTAGATCAAGGATTGATCAATGACTCATATCGAAGACATATAGGGTTTCAACCCTAGTACCTGTGCCGCACGTGAATAGAAACTGTTGGATCTAGTCAAAATGATCCAATGGTAGATCGAAAACTCTGAAAGAAACCCATATCAGCCGAACAACGACCAACCGAGAAAATCGCCATGCGATGGAGCCCCGACTAAATCGGGACTGCACCATCCCGTTTAGCCGGTCAATAACAATAAACCAGAGCAAATTGGGGACGAGGGGAATTACCCCCGACAAAGCCATAAATAACCCCATTCGGGGGGCTATATAAATACCACACTAGATTAACAATCGAACAAAACAAAAAACACACGGAGCAAGCACAACAACACAATCGAACCACAGAGAGAAATGAAAAAACATAGGCAACCAATGAACCAAAAAAACATATCCAAAAATCAGAAACAACCATCACAATACCGAGAGAATCGAAGAACATACAACCATAACAAAATGAGGGTGTGGGGAGTTTTTTTTGCTTTGGGTAAAAATGATTTTTTTAGGTTTAGGGCTATTTATAGTCGAGGGACCTGTGTGTAATTAGAAAATAGTAAAATTATTTTCACAGTCCCTCCAACTTTCTAGTGTAATTCATTTTGGTCACCTGTTCCAATTTTGCCTTCAAATTTTCAATTTAATCCTTGTTTATATTTTTATATTTTTCGAATTAACCCCTTAATTTTTTTTCTTGCAGTTCATTTTTAGCATTAATTTCATTCTATAAATTCCAATTTAATTCAATTTGATCCTTTGATTTTTATCTATTTATATATTTATTTATTTTTCAATTTTTATTTTATTAACATTTATTTTCTTAATATTTTTTACTTTCAATTTTTTTTTTCATTTTTTATTTTAATATTTTTAATTTTATTTGTCTTTCTTTATTTTTTATTTTATTTCTTTTTTTTATAGTTATATATTTCACCATTTAAAATTTATCTTGACTTTTTAGGGACAACTTTAACCAATCAAAGGTGAGTAATTTGAATCGAAACTTTAAATTTCATTTTTTCGCAGTTAAGACAATCGATAAATTAATAGGTACCGAAAGGGCAGTACAAGGGTGCTAATCCTTCCTTGACTGTAATCAACTCCCGAATCCGACATATTTCTGGTAGAACGCAGATCAGGTAAGATGGTGTCCGATCAACCTAATTTTTAAAAACAAATAAATTATCAGTGGCGGCTCTAACATTTTATTCAAGTCGAAGGGGCGAAGAGGGGCAACTTTAGACACACATTTCCATCCTGGCTTCAATGAAATTATATGTAGTATAAGCATGATATATATGTTCATGCTTTTATTGCATAGTACATACTTTGATTATTTTTATTATATGGTACAACATACACATTATTACACTATTTATAATACATATATTATATTATTATTTTTTACAAACTTTTTCCTTTTTTTCATGTGTCAGGCCCAAACCCCAAAGCCTAAACCAGCAATGGCCCAACAGTAGCAAACCTGGATCCACTGAAGCCCGACCCAAACTGGCCCAAGCTTTAACCGAATCAGTTAGGGTTTTCAAAACCATAACCTTCCCTTTACTTCAGCCACCAAGCATCTCTATCGTTGGATCAAGATGAGATCCAACGGTCCACAACATAGCTCGGCTAGGGTTTTACCCTTTTGCTTAACGTCGTGCCTCCATCAGTCAAAGACCCCTCATTCCAGCCTTAACCTACCAACTGTTTTTCTTGGTACAACCACAAACTCGACGATCTGGTTTCATGAGACATAAAAATAAACAACCCAAAGTAAGTTTAGTTTTAATAGGAGTCTGCCTAAAATAGAAATCCTAAGACTATAAATACATATAAAATCAAAAAAAAAGTGGGGGAATCATAAAGAAAAATAGTGGAAATTAAAGCAAAGGACTTGTAACTTTCGAACGAAAATAAAAAGGTATTTTTGTTATTGTTACCTTCTTCGACTTGCTTGTATGTAGAGTGTGGTTTTGTTGGTTATTTTTTTACTATAAAAAATAAAAAAAAAATGGCCGATGATTGGGGAAGGGTTTTTCGAGATCTTTTTTCAGATATAGCCCTCCCCGAGGCCATTTTGTAAAAATAGAGGTTGTTTTCGAAAAGGGGAGGAAAAGGGCTTTCGAAAAATATGTTTTTTTAGGGGGACCACTGCTGGTGAACGACGGCCGGCGAGGCGGTGGCTGACCAGATTCTGGGTTTGGTTGAGTGTTCTTAGTTTTCACGAAGAACACGATGAACAAAGGGGGAGAGTTTTTTGGGGTTCGGTTTGATCGAAATGGGAGAAGGGGAGAAAATGTAGTTTTGTTTCTAAAAATTGGTATTTATAGTGACTCGTTCACTCGCGGGTTGACCCGATCCAAGACCCCTAGGATCCATATATTTTCGTATGAAAATGGGTTAATCATAATTATGATCCCTCGTTTTCTTTTCAAAGTTCATTTTTCCCCCTAAAATCAATTTTGATCCTAATTTTCCTTTTTAAATTTACCATCTATTTTATTTTCCTCTTAATCTGGTCCTTTATTATTATTTTCTCCTTTCTCTCACGTTTTAATTATTTTTTCTCTTTTTATTTTATTTATCTAATGTAACATGTTTTATTATATATATATTAGTTTCATTTTTTATTTTTATTTTTATTTTTATTTCTTTTATTTAATTTGTTTTTAATTTAGTTATTTTTTTGGGGTTTTTTCTTTACTTTCTTTTTTTATATGTTTTTATCATTTATTTCTTTTTTACTTTTTAGGGTTTTATATTTTATTTTGTTTCATTTTCATGTTAATTTCGTTTTTTTATTTTATTTTATCTTTTCAACTTAGATACATTTTTGGGTATACTTTTTATTTTTGTTATCTTTATTTTTATTTACTTTTCTTTTTTTTTCTTTTTTTGTATCCTTTTTTCTCTTATGTTTGAGTTATCATAATTCAACGTACATTTTTTTATTCAACGTACATTAAAGGAAAGTAATTTGGATCAAATTTTACATTTTTTAATTTAACTTGCAATTTTCTCAATTAAGATAACTGGAAATTAGATTAGTACCGAAAGGGCAGTTTAAGGGTGTTAATCATTCATTGACTGTAACCGACTCCCGAATAAGACATATCTTTGGTAAGATGCAGATCAGGTAAAAAATTGAGGTATCGGATCAACCAACTTTTATTCTTAAAATAAATGATCGGTGACGACTCTATCCCACTTATTTAAGTCGAAGCCCAAATTCGGCCCACCCGAAAGACGATTGTGACAGTGCCAATACAGTCGTTCATAAACACATTATGAATTCTGTGGGTTGCACACTTAGTGCCGATACGGTCGTTCATAAACATATTATGAATTCTGTGGGTTGCACACTTAGTGTCGATACGGTCGTTCATAAACATATTATGAATTTCGTGGGTTGCACACTTAGTGTCGATACGATCGTTCATTAACACATTATGAATTTCGTGGGTTGCACACTTAGTTCCGATACTGTCGATCATAAACATATTATGAATTCTGTGGGTTGCACACTTAGTGCCAATACGGTCATTCATACACACACTATTAATTATGTGGGTTGCACACTTAGTGTCGATAGTACACATGGTACTGATATACAATTGCATCATATGTCTTTAACAACATGCTCTTATAACTCTTAATGTACATAATAAATACACTCACCTGGTATGCCTTGTTAATATGCTTTAAGGATGTCCAGCTATTCGGTAACTTCATCTTTGCTCTTTTGCTTACTTAACTCGGGAGCTTGCTTGCGATCTACACAAGCATCCATTAAGTACACATACCATACCAATGTTAGTATACTCTCTAACATTTATACTTTTAATAATACTTAAAAGTACTATTATATTCAATTTCTATCAAAATTCATCCTATTTTAATTTACCAAACTCAATAGTATCGGTACCTCTACCATGGTATCGATACTTCTATACTATAGTACCGATACTCCCTACAGTATCGATACCATTTATGCATTATGCAATCCATGGTATCGATACCTTTCTCATAGCATCAATACCCACATCAGTACTGTTCTTCCAGTACCGCTACCCTTACCCAGATTTTCCATTTTTCAGCTTATTTTTACACAAATTTTGTTTAAATGTCTTACTTTTATCTCCAATAATACCATTAAAGTCCTCATTACTTAACCCCACTAATTGTTCTTCATTAATCTTCCTATAACATCCAAATTCTCTAAAGAACACCCCAAATCGAGAATCACACTACTTTTTCCAACATATTTTCAATCTCATCCAAGGTTTATAATCTCTTATTTACTTCATGGCCAAGTCAAATTTACTTGAAATCTTCAATAAAAACTCATATTTCATCATATCACTCAAAAACCCATTTTCTTCAATCTCCAATATTGCACTAATCACTTAGTTTTAATCATCCTTGAACTTTTCTTCAGCCTCTATATCACTTAAGGTTTCAAAACTTGTCCATAAACTAGAGAATAAACTAACTCAAAGAAAACTTACCTTGGTTATGGGGAGAGCACGACAACGGTGAAGAAGAATGAGAAGAAGAAAATTACTTGGCTTTTAATTTTTTCCCATTTTCTCTCTTAAATCCCTAATGAAAAATGAATTTTAAATTCATTTCCCTCTAAAGGACCAAAATGCCCTTTCATTCTTCTATTCTTACTAATGGGTTTTAATTAAATCATTTCTTATAATTTGTCATTTATTAAATTAAATACTCCAAAATTTTAAATCCTTTTATTATAGTCAATAACCTAATATTTAGGGTATTACAGCTGTGGGGAATCGTTTGAAATTTCGTCGAAATCTCCTTCCCTGTTGTTTTGATTTTCATCAATTTTGACTAATTCAGCGACCGTCTTACCTCACTGCCACTACAACCAAATTCTTCGTCACCGTGAGACCAAAATCCGACTGGGTTCGTTGCCCCATCGTCACTCGTTCGCCATCCACCGTGGTAAGTGCTCTGATCATCTTATTTCATTTGGTTTAACGTGTTTTGGTTGGGTTTTGATCTGTTTTGGTTGAATTATAGTGTGTAGCTTCTAGTGGAGTAATTGACCAACCACCCCGAGCCCGCCGTAGTCGTCACGTGCCTCTATACGCGCTTGGGGTCGTCCACGCCCTATAACTCTTTTAGAAATGGTCCAACTAGATTTATTCAGTCGTAACCAGGTCTGTTTGACCCGACCGAGTCAACTCGACTGAGTTAACTCATCTGAGTCAACTCGTTCATGTTAAATTGTTAACTGAGTCCGAATCCATAGTCTGTTTTGCCAAATTCGCACTAAGTAAGTCGTTTTCAATGTTTTATCTTCGGATTCAAATTGGTTTTTGATTAAGTTCAGTTTCTTACGTAAATTCGTTTGCTATGTATACGAGAAATTATTGGATGTTGGATTCAAGTTCGAGAGTGATCTAATGGAGATTAAATTGTCGATCGATATGACTTTTAAATCGAAGTAAGACTCTATTACCTTTTTTATGCTTTTCGTAACACATTGATAATTAGTAAATGCATGAATGGAAATAAGTGGTCCATGAGGTGTATTTAAATATCATTGGACTTAAACTGAATATGGAATAATGGCATAACATTGTATAATACTCATACTACTCGCAAAAGAAATTGGCAGACCGGTCGGAAATAATTTTAAGTCCATGAATTATGCAATAATAAATTGATCTCAAAATGTAAAATTCTGATTAATTTCTTTAAAGGTTAAAAGCGGGGAATACTTGGTTAGGAAATGACGATAATACCCTTAAAGTGTAAAAAAGACTATGGATGGCTATGATAATGGAGACGACCTGAGAACTCATATTTTGATCCACTTGAACCTTGGAATCACCGATTAAATTCTTGATCTATATGGAATGCCCCTGAAGAGTAAAATTAATTGAAGTTCGTCCAAGCCCTAGAATAATTAAATACCCTCAAGCTTTGAAATGAACAAATCAACCTCGAAATACCAAATGACCTATAATTTCTATTTCTTGAGCAAACGCATGGAGACTAAATTACCGAAGGTACTTTATACATTTTAATTTCTCGAAATAACTAAATTATATGACCAAGTTGAACTGAATGGAAGTACTGTATGTATCTGAATTGTGGAAATGACTAAATTACTCTGGAAACTCTGAAGTGATCGATATAGAATTAACTATTAAATGACCTAAGTACCCTTAAAGAACTAGAATTAAGTGACATACTTAGATAAGTCTGAAAACGCTAATGAACATAAATGTTTTACCGTCCATAGGGGTTTTGAACCAAGAATCAAGCACGTCGACATTTCTTGATATCATTGTAATAAAGAAATAAAATAATTACTATTGGAATACCTATTCGTCTTTCTAACATTAATTCAACGTTGATTCTCAAGATGATCAGTTCGACAAGAGTTGTCAGTATTAAAGTGTGAATACTATTAGAGTGCATCAATTTGACCAGTTGATAGGTATCACAGTGTTGGGATTTGTTTAGTTCGAGTTAACTTGGTACCCTGATAAATCAACATGAATCATTATTTCACTCATATTAGATTGAAGTACTAATAATTCTACAAGAACCAAATGTCCAAATTACCCCTAATATTCTGAATAATGGAATCACTCTGTCATATTTTAAATCATAAGTAACTCTAATGTAAAAGATTCTGAGTACCTTTTTGGTAGCTTAGTGCCTCCGAAAATTATCTGAATACTATATGATCTTAATAAATCACTTCCTGAACAATGGATGAATCCATTACTTATCAAACTCTCTTTTTATAGGAGTCTCGTTTATGAATTTAACAGGTTGTAGAAACTTCATGGCTCCTTACTTGATAAATACTCTGTACCTCCGGAAAAATAATTAGATCCTCTAGTGTGTTCCCTATATACTATATGATTATTTTATATCGCCTGAAATGTGATTTACTAAAATTAGTATTTTACTGAATCCATTAAATGTTCGATATTTTGAATTGATTATGTATTGGGTTTACTAATTATGAATTATAGCCACCTGATATGTTCTCTCTGGTTATCTATTTTCACTAGAAAATATGATTGTTCCTGAATATGGATCATGAAATCTACTGGTTACCACTTAAATTGTTTTATTGGACTATCATCTGAGTAGGCTGGAGTATGGAGGTTTAACTCTGATCAAACTGGTAAATCCTTATGGACCTAAGGTGACCTTGGGTAGGCTTTAAGGCCCCAAGGCACTCCCTTGGGTAATTCATGGGACTGCATATGGTGTACGGGTAGAGGGTAGTTATATGGTTTATTTCATTGTCACACTTACAAGATTTTACTGGATCACGATCCATAAATTACTGTTTACTGTTAAATCTGATTTCTACTAGATATTTTATGGGTAGGATCCTGGAGTATGGAGGTTCAGCTCTGATCAAGCTGGTAAATCCTTACGGACCTAATGAGACCCTTGTATAAGCCCATAGGCCCCAAGGAATTCCCTTAGGGTGACTCCTTTACTGTGTGCTTAGGGTAAGTCCTTATGGATGCAGTTCTGGGGAACTACATAAAGGCGTTCGGTTGGAGGGTTCTACTATGGTTTTAAAAATATGTTTTAAATTGTTACTGTTTTAAAAAGATTTGTACCTTCTCACTGGTTTTGGTTCGAACACACTAGACACCTATTCCGATCTCTTAAATTTAGTTCTCTGAACTGAAATCTTCATGTCTTTTACTCGGAGAAATATCAGTGGAACCTTAGCTCATTCCGAAAACATGTAGACATCTGAATCAACAAGGAAAAATTATGTTTTACCTTTTATCTCCATGTCATTCAGCATCACTTGGTAGTTCTGTATTACTGAGCTTCCCAATGCTCACTTTTTTACTCACCGTTTCAGGTTAAAAGAATTAATCCATTGTAGCTATAAACTTCGGTATTGGGAGTTCCATTCGGCTTTTCTTGCAAAGTATGGTACAAGTGTAATTAGGGGGAATGTATGTCGCATTTGATTTTTATACTGAGTATAACCATGTATGATTTTATTTATGCCTGTAATTTATGAATGGATTTTCGAACATGTATTTTAATTATAAATTGTCTTATGATTTTACACATTTTAACATAATTTTAATTTTTTTTTGGGATTTGTATTGTGGGTCGCTTCGGTGGCCCTAATGTAACACCTCAAATCGGATCGGGTCACCCGCATCGATCTTTGGGTGTTACAATAACTCTAGCAAGCTCTTACAAATCTAAGTAAATGAAACAATGAACAAAGCAAGTGTAAAACTATAAATGCTTCAACATTTAATAAACAATACATAATCATTCACAATAAACCCAACCAAGCTAAGTTAGTTCATGGATGGGTAAATAATATCCGTATTCATTCTATAAAATATAGCTCAAGGATAAATAAGAAAGAATGAAAGAGCAACTAAAGGAAGAAAAAACTCCTATTTGTTGTGAGCTATTGTAAACTGCCTTAAGCTTTGTTGGATTCTCTCAAAGTCCAACTTGATATCTCATTGGAGCTTCAACAATGAAGGTCACCACGAAGAATGAGAGAAGAAGGAAAAGTAGTTGCCTTTCTTTTCTCTTTCTTATCTCATAAAATCCATTCCACCTTAAATGTGGGTGTCATTTTTTTATATAGTGGGGGCTTCTGGGTTTTGTACATTAATTCCTTGTGTGCCCTAGGGAAAACATTCCCTTCACGTGTAGGGCACAATTGGCAAGTGGGTTCACATACAAGGGCATAAAATATCTTCATTTTGTCCTTTTGTGTTTCCCAGATATGCATCCAAAATGCTACAACATATCCCCTAACAATTTTTCTTAACATGCACAACACAACACTAAAGCACTACCCTTCTCATATAGCCGCATCATGTTATCAATAATTCAAGAAATTAAAAAAAACTCCACAACATGCATGAATTATACAACTACATGCAACTAAATGAACTTGATAATAAACAATAACCCAAGTAAAAAGGGAATGGAATATATCCTTTTTACGAGGTTAACACACATACAAAAAAAAGATGGCTCTACTATGGCTTCTAAAGCTACAGAAATTATTCGTTATTTACTAGACATAAAATCTGAATTATGTTATTCTTATATTTATAGTATAACATTTTTTATTTTAAATAATGTTTAAATTCATTCTAAATTCTTGATTGATTATTAAGAAAAATGAGATAAAAGGGTGCAATATGAAGTCGCGGCTTCATCTCATAGTTCTATTAATGTGAACGAGATTGAAAATTAAGTTATTGCTTAAATTTTTAGTCCTGAAAGATAAGTTCAAGTTTACCGTAAGAGATTATTCGTTACCCCAACCAAATATTTTGGTTCCAACTCGTTTCAATACATGCGATACAACCAGTCTTCTCAATCAAAAGTTCATTGATTAAAATAACAGTTGAATCAAGTGAATGAAAATTTTGCTCAAATGAAAACCAAAGCTGAAGCGAGAAAACCATAGAGAGAAGTAGAGAGAGAAGTAGAGAGAGAAGCAATAGAGCAAAGAAAGAGAAGCAACATGTAAGAAAAAATATGAAGAACTCCAAAATCAACTTGAAGATATGAAGTATACGATGCAGCAAAATCAAGCAAAGAATTCACCATCTTAGGTGATTTCTTAGGTTAATGCTTTGTTTGTTCTAGTGAAAAATGTTGACTTATATTACATTTGACTTGAAATTTGTAAACTTGATTTATTCTTATTTTTTTTATTATTTTTACTGAATTTGAATCATTCTTAAATTTTAAGGTTTTTATTGAATATTGTTAAATGTTAAATTTGGGTAATATATAGTAGGAAAAAAACATTTGAAAAATCAATTTTGATTAACGACATTTGTTTTAGGTCAAGTTAGGTAAATTTGATGCTTTGACTCGGATCAAGTTAGGTTATTTTCAGGTTGATTTGACACCAGGTACAGTTCGGGTTCAAGTCGGGTTACTTTCAGTTTAGATCGATGTCAGTTTAGGTCAAAACAGTTCAGGTCCGGAGCAGTTAAAGACCAGGTTAATTCAGGTTCGGATGGACTTTAGGTAGATCTCGTTCAGATCGGGTCACATCATTGGCAGATAAAATTCAGGTCGGATCTCTATCAGATATGGATTGATATCAAAATTGGGTTAATTTTATTTTTGGATTAATTATTTTATTCTTTCGTGAACGTTGAATTGTAATTTGTAATTGTATATGATTTAGAGTAAATCACTAAGAATATAAATAATCATGGATCAATTTTATGAAAAATAAAAATTTAAGAACTAACTTGAACAAATATGAAATTACAAATAAAAATTTAAATAAATTAAAAACACACATTGATGAGGGATTAAATCGAAATAATTTTAAAATGTGAGGTTGAAATTAATACAAAAAGTACTAAATTATATCCATTTAAAAATTTATGGGCCAATTAAAAAATATAAATAAGTAATAAGTATGGGCCAATTTGAGATGCAAATATAATTTGTAGGACTAAATCAAAAAAATATGAAATTACAAATAAAAATTTAAATAAATTAAACAACAAAAAGGGATCAAATCGAAATGATTGTAAAATGTGGAAACAAATATGTAAAATAGCTAAATTGCATTCATTTCAAAAGTTGAGAAAAAACTGAAACAATATATATATATATATAAAAGGTATATTATATATATATATAAACTATATAGTTTATATATGAACTATTGAACTATATATAAACTACATAATTTATGAATATAAATTATATCAATTATATATAAATTATATATAAATTATACAATTTATATTTATATATTATTTATAATTATAAATAATATATACTATGTATAAATTATATAGTTTATTAATATAAGCTATATATAAACTATATAGTTTATATATATATAGTATATATGGTTTAGAGTTTAGGGTTAATTTATGTAATTATATATAAACTATATAGTTTATAGATAGTAGTATTTAAAAAACATATAAACAATATAAACTAACTTATACTATATGTAAACTATATATACTATATAGTTTACATATGAACTATATGTATAAACTATATAAACTATATATATAAACTATGTAAATGTTAGAGTATGCCCAAAGACCAATCATATGATGATTGTAATAATACTTTTATTTACTGATTTTATTGAATAAAGGCATTGCAGCTATTATTTTCATTTATATATATGTGTTTAACATAAACTGAAAGATAATAAAGTTCATATAATGACATAATTGTTATTATTAAAAGATCCCTAGTCAAGTATTATTATGGCATGGACAATAATAATACGCTTAAGACTAACATGTTATTGATTGATGACAATGAGTTGTCATTGACATAGAGATGTCAGAATTTATACATGATTATATTGTTAGAGAACAATGTATTGGATTGACCGACCATGAGCATATGTCTTGGATTATTATGTGACAGTCATAACATTGCTCATGGTGATGACTATATGTATGATCCTCAGACTTGAGATCAATACTATCCCAACATATATTGTTGTATGTTTTGATGCAGCTAAACAAGCTCCATAACTGGTTGCTCTATAAAGACTATTATTGAATATATCTCAATATATGTTGTGAGTGTGTATGATTAAGATAGGATTTGTCCTTCCTAGATAATAGGAAATATATCATAGGCCACTTGATTGAGTAAGAATAGAAACGCATGGACATGCTCGAATAAGTTGATATGAGATATCATAACTATTCGTTAATTAAAGTCTACTCTAGATATCAAGAAATAATAGATGGGCTATACAAGTGTGACTATTCCAAGACTTGTGCCTGTTCTAGATATAAAGGACATAAGGATGTAATACATAAAAGAGTAATCACCAAGATGATATGTCGAATCATATTTTCTTGTAACTTAGGTGACAACGATATATTGCTAGATGTCACTCATTGTATGTAATATTAGAATTCTTCTAATAATTACTGCTAACGTTACAAGAACCTACAAGGTCACACCCTAGGATTGAAACGAGCAAAGATGTACAATTTGTTGTAGGTTACTAAAATATATATCTAGAGATAATTAAATATATGTTTTAATAATCTTGAATATTTAATTTCAATTAATTAAATATATACTTAATTAATTAGAAATAATAAAATCCCTAATATGATTAGGGCAACTTGGCTATAAAAGGATGTGTTAGGTCTAACAGCAGTTTTAGAACACACACTCAGAACCTTCAGTCGTTTTCTCTCAAAAGAGTTTTGGGGAAAACAAAGATTGCTCTCAATCGGGTAAACTGAGTAGAGGTCGAGACGTGACTTCGTGGAGGCTTAAGATTCGAACCGATCTACAGCACCAGAATTCACTGTTTTCCTTGTTGTTTTTCAAGGAACACACTGTAAGTATTCGCATCTCTTCCTCCCAGTTTCAGTTTTTCATACTTGGATCGCTGGTGAGACCGTCAAGTTTTGTTTCTGTTGCTCCAGGGGTGCGCCGAAGGTCCCAATAGTAAACTATATAATATATATAATTTAGTAGTTTATATATAAACTATATATATAAACTATATAGTTTACGTATGAACTATATATATAGTTTATTAACGAACTATAAAATTATTTTTATAGTATATAGTACATATATAAACTATATATGTAATGCCCTAAATAATGAGTTAGAGACTTAATTGAAAAGATTTAAAAATTGAAGATTAAATGGTAAAAGATGAGAAATGATTTAGATTAGTGGTTTAGACTAAATTGTAACACGGGATGATTAAAAGGGCATTTTGGTCATTTAGAATAAAATAAATTTAAAATTCATGTTTTCTAAGGTATTAAGGTAAAGAAATAAGGGAAAAGTGAGTTAGCTTAGGCTAACCCTTTTATTCTTCTTTCTTTCACGTGGATAGCTCTCCTCCATAGCTAAAGATGAGATTTTAATTTGCGAGTTTATTCTTTCATTTTTAGTTGATTTCTGAAGCGTTGAGTATGATAGAAGCTAAATGAAGGAAAGTCATTATGGATAAGTAAAGAAGAGATTAATAATATTGTTGGGTGTAAACATAAGGAAATTTGACCCAAATTGGGTAATAATCGGGTTGAAAATTGGAAAATCTGGGTACGAGTATTGGTACTGACAGAACAGTACCGATACTATATGCTTAAAATGGGAAGAAGAATTTAGTAGTATCGATACTAATGCAAGCAGTATTGATACCGAAAAGGGGTATCGATACTGTGCGGTAGGCATAATACAATTAATAACAGAATGCAAAAATGGTATCAGTATCGTATTAGCGTATCGGTACCATAATATAGTAGTATCAATACCATGATAAGGGTATCGATACTATTGAGTCAGAAATGTTAAGATAGGATGAGATTTCTATAGAAATTTAATAATATGTACTTTTGAGTATTGTTTATGTATAATTGTTAGGAAATATACTAACAATTGATATTGTACGTGTCTTTAATGGATGCTTGAGTAGATCGAAATCAAGCGCCCGACTCAAGCAGAACGAAATGCAAAGTACCTGAGTAATCAGCTTTGCGTTTTGGATACAATAGCAAGGAAAGCCACGTGAGTGCATTTATTATATACATTAAGAGTTATAAATATATGTTGTTAAAAATATATGTTGCAATGGTATATCAGTACTATGTGTACTACAGGCACTGTGTGTGCAAATACACGGAATTCATCATGAGTTTATGAATAACCATACAGACACTATGTGAACAAATCCACAAAATTCATCATGATTTGATGAATAACCGTACAAACACTATGTGTGCAAATCCACATAATTCATAATAAGTTGATGAATAACCATACAAGCACTATGTGTGCATATCCACGTAATTCAACATGAGTTGATGAATAACCGTACAAACAATATGTGTGCAAATCCCCATAATCATCATGAGTTGATGAATAACCATACATGCACTATGTGTGCAAATCCACAGAATTCATCATGAGTTGATGAATAACCGTACAAACACTATGTGTGCAAATCCACGGAATTCATCATAAGTTGACGAATAACCGTGCAGGCACTATGTGTGCAAATCCATGGAATTCATCATGAGTTGATGAATAATCGTACAGACACTATGTGTGCAAATCCACGGAATTCATCATGAGTTGATGAATAACCGTACATGCACTATGTGTGCAAATCCACAGAATTCATCATGAGTTGATGAATAAACGTATAGGCACTATGTGTGCAACCCATGGAATTCATCATGAGTTGATGAACTACCGTATAGGCACTACGTCTGCATCTTAATAAACGAATATGAATAGAAAGTTGGTAAATTATCATATTAGCACTAAGGGTGCAAATTTATAAGGTTTATAATAAATTAAAAAGAGTTGCTCAATATTAGAATTGTTTTTCTATATTTATGTTTATAAGTTTGCTTATGGATATGTATGTGATCGCTTGTAAGTGTATTTGCTAAGGAAAACAATTTTGTGCAAGTATACACAATCGAATCAAGTAATATAGGGTAAGTGAGTTATCGTCTCCTCAGGGATTGGTCGATTATTTTTAAGCTTCACCACAACCAGAACTAGATGTCACAAGCTAATTCCTAGAATCTTGTCAAACTAGAAAACTATTAGTAATAAAGCAAAACTAGGAAATATTATAAAGTATGGTTGTAGAAGAGTTTGATAGAGACAAAATAAATATGCAAAACTATTAAATTAAAATAAAACAAAGGTAAACATTGATTCAAATATATTCAAAACAACCTCACATATTCAGACTTATCACAGGGCACTCATGCTAATCTTTTGTTATGAGAAGCAATTATTCTAAGTCTAGAATTTTTATGATATACCTAACTTCCCAACAGGATTACTGAGTATTCTCATACTGTTGTTATGGCAATACTACTCAGCGTTAACAACAACCCTTGGTTTGTCAGACAGTTGTTGTAGAAATACCTCTTAGCGTAAACTATAATCGTTATCTATCCTACTCTAGTGTCTATCCCTTTTAGTCGATTGAAACCCTCTCATTTCTCTAAGGTAGACAAGTTAGAACATCACCATCCCGGATCTATTCCATTGTTCACGTAGATCTATCTTAATTCTCTCAAATCTAAGAATCACTATCTAGACAAATGACAATCTCTCAATGCTCTTACAATGTCATGACATGTTTCACCAAGACCCCAGGCAATCTCTCGAAGCTCTTACAGTTTCAAGGAAAAATATTTAAATAATGAACAAAACAGTCATGGGCAAAACCATAATTTGTCATTCATAAAGCATAAAATAATTGTTTAGGTAAAACAAAGATTAACACCAAGTAAGACAGTTCATGGTGTTATCAAAAAGTCTACCAAAGTTTTATCATTTTAATACAACTCCAAACAAGTAAAGAAATTAAGAACAAAGGAAGAATGACTCCCAAAACTGGGGGCTCTATCGTGACAATTCTGATCAACACCACGCCTGCCCTGGAGGCCAGCCTCTCTTGAGACCTGACCGCCGCTCTGTTACAGCCTGGGTATGGAGGATACCAAGGACGATCGGTTGGTAGATGGTGGGGAAGCACTGCAGTTTCTCACTCACGCTTCAGTTAAAGCGCTTTTAACTTTCTTGCCCCCTTTTGGTGGCTGTGGCTGAGTATTTATAAGGAATATTTCCTAGGGTTTCGCGTAAGTATAGATTCCCTAAATACTCGTTATTGTCTTATCCAGGATAAAAAAAGAAAGGTGGTTGTTGTTGTTAGAATCTTGAGGGCTTGCTTGCACGTAAGGAAAGTCGTATAGCTGGCATGCGACATAGGCGATTCATCGTATCCGCTCCAGACTTTCAAAATAAACCTTGCCTTGGCGAGATAAATCTGCTCCTCACTTTCTTTATCCTCCCTATTCCACTGGCCCTTGCGAATTACTCTGTCTCGACTGAAATGTTCTTCCTTAGTAAATTTCCTGCACAAACACAACCCACCCAAACCCTTTCTCCTCGGCAACATCAGTGAAACCAAATAAATTTTGCCAAAGTAAAACTTATCCACCTCAAACAAATATAACCTAATTGCAACTAATATACTATGCATACTTCGTTTAGACGAACAATAACTTAAGTAAAAAGACTAGAAATAGAGTCTTTTTATGGAGTTATCACACCCCCAAACTTAAGCTATTGATTATCCTTAAGCAATGGACAATGACTAGAAAAACAATTAAGATTGTCATGGCAAAGCAGTACTAAGAAAATCATGTGGTTTGAAATTTCAGCCCTCAACAAAAGTTTGGCCTCAACATGTTTAATTGTCATATCAGTCAAGTACCTTCCCTAGTCAGGATCCTTTACTATTGTGTGTACGTGATTATAATCGGTCTATGCATTAAAGTAATTAGAAAACTTCAAGTAAGTGCTTCTGGTTTGTCAAGGCGTCAAATTATTTGTCAGGCTTAGTTTCCACTCCTAATTTTTATCAACTCTTTTTTTTGGGGAGTCAACTCATCACACTTATCCTCTCACACTCTAGGTGAAAGGGAGCATACCTTTCACCCCAAGCTAGTTAGGTAGGGTCATCCAGTGACTACTTTCATTCACTCATATGCCTCAACAACTCTTATTTTTTTGAGTTTTCTGGTTATGCCATTACATAGAGGAGTGCCCCTTTTATTCTTCAAGTTTTAATTACTAAAGAGTTCGACCTTAACCTTAAAATTTTTTGATATCTCGGCAAGCAGAGAGTTCTTTCTTGAAATTTTTACTGATTACCTTAATTAGAGACAACTTAGAATTGTGTTTATAATTTTTCAAAGAATCAGGCCTCGGGTTGGTTATCTTCTTTCGACAGTCTTAAAAATAATTCTGGCCTAGGCAATCAAATTATGCATTCATCATCGGGCATCCCTAATTCATTACAGACAATAGACTTAACATGCTTATATCATGACAACAAAAATTTTTTAACCAGCTATCATCAATTAATTTTTAACAAAGTGTGTTACAATACCTCCCTCAAACTTGAGGGATGCATTGTCCTCAATGCATGAAAAACTAAATTGCATGTATCTATACGCAAATGCTAATAAATAAATTAAAATGCGATCTTACTGTGGTGGTGTGACTTGACTGGATGCTTGCATTCTGCGTCGTTTTGGAGGAGGGGGACTCTTTGATCCCGAATCGATTGCTACAATCGTCAAGGGGGATGATTGAATGACACGGCCCACCGTTCATTTGATGCGTTACTTAGTGCTCGGGGCTCGTGCTGGTGTTTGTTGATCATCAGTTGGAGTGGGTTGTACATGAACTGGAGTTTGGCTTTGAGATGTCAGGAATTAACATTGCTTGACGGACGGGGGACTGTACTGGTGCTTGCTCGGGTTGAGTAGGGCATAGAGTGAAGTCTTCATCGGCAAAGAAATTGGTGGAATCTCTTGAGTGCTTTCGGATGTGGAGAAGGAGGAGGAGAAGATAAATTCATCTGTGTCACTGTGACCTTCCTCTGGTGTGGGCGAGATATGAGTGGCCAGTGGGGGAACGTCTGTGGGTACCTCTTGGGGGAACATTATGTGTCGAGGCATTGAGTGTACTGCCTCCAGTAGTGTGTTTCAGGATGACATCAGGGAAAGACGGCAAGTCTTTGTTTGTGATTAAGAGTAGTTCCTTGAAAAAGGTGTTGAGTTGTGCATCCCATGCCTTGACGTACCCAAAGAAGATCTCCATGTCATTCTCAAAATGCTTGATCTTCTAACGAGTTACTTGCGTTTACGTGACCACTACTGCCATTCTGACCGTGGCAACATATTTTGCTATTCTCTCCAGACCTTCATGCGGGGCATTGTCATCGAAGCTCATTAACTCTGGCACTTTCTTCTTGGTGATTCCCTCCTTGGATTTGAGGATTTCCTCAAATGGTTCCTCAAGGACTTTCTTTTTCTTGCATGGAGCAGTAATCAAGTTAGGAAATAAGAGATTACCTCGGTTTCTTTTGGTGCATTCATGGATTTATTCGAATATAAGTTCTCCAATGTTGATCGCTCGCCTATAGATTATCGAATGTAATAGCATCATTCTTTTCACTGGCACGTTCGTGTTGTGGGAGGTTGGCATTAGCTTTCCCTTGAGAAAGTGATTCTATAATTTCACCATCGGTTCAAGGGCTCGGCAATCTACCCGTTTCCTCGTTGGCGCATTTCCTTCAAATTTAACACACCCGAAACAAAGGTGTTCGAATATTGTACTATAAGTCTCTTGGTCTGCCTGAGTCACAAACCTTTTATGTTGATCCTCTACTTTCCCCAACTTGAAATATCTGTTGAGTGTTGAAGGGGAAAATCGAAGGAGTTTCCCTCTGATATAAACGATGTGTTGGGATGGGTCTTCGAGATATACGTAAAATTCTCTAACCATCGCTGGTGCTACGGTTTTAAGGTGGTGAATAAACATCTTCCGGTTGTTTTTTCGAACCACATCCATCACTTTCGATCCAAATGGTTCTTTATTTTCTGATAGAAAAATGAAACCATCCTCCAAATACACTTGCCATTTTTTAAGGTTCTTGAATCGTGCCTCGACTTCAGCTGTTTAGAAACGCTCAAAGCATAGTGTTGGGGATGGGTTTTTCTTCGTTCTGGCCATGATATTCATTGGTATAGTGTGTTTCACGGTGGTGAAGGGGAAATTTTTTAAGGACAAAAAATTTGAAGGAGAGAAAGTGATGCACGATGATGAAGATGGAGTTGAAGTTAGTTTTTCTGGAAAGTTAATGGGAGGTTTCTTCAGGGAAATTTGATCAAAATGAGAGGGGAAAATATATGGCATTGAATGCTCAATATTTAATTGGACATAAAGTGGGGAAAAGATAGTTTCCCTCTTTACAATTGCCGCCAAAACCTCTTTTACTCTAAGGTTTCTTTTCCTTTCATGCGTAAGTTCTCACCCCATCCTTCCATGTGTACCTTGCATGCCTACAATGAATAAAAAGAATAAAGTAAAACAGATACTTAGTGCATAAAATAACTTTATTTATTTATTTACAAAATTCTGATTTTCGTTTCCTAGGAAACAAATTTTATTCAGGTAAGTAAGGCATACTCTTGGGCATAATATGCTATTGATGCCAGTTTGTCGTGCATGACTGGTGCTACTTTGTATTCCTTTAGTCTTTGCCCATTTACTTTGAAAATGGATCCATCATCTCGGTTCTTGATTTCTATTATTCCATTGTCATGGACTTGATATACGATGAACGGTCCTGACCATCTGTATTTTGGCTTGCCTGGGAATAATTTGAGTCGTGAATTATAGAGTAATACTTGTTGTCCAGAATAAAATTACCTAAGCAATATTTTTCTTTCATGCCATCATTTCGTTTTTTCTTTGTATAAGCGGGTATTTTTGTAAGCGTGGGCTATGAATTCATCTATTTCGTTCAGTTCCAAGATTGTCCTTTCTCCAGCAAGCTGAGCATCTATGTTTAATTTCTTGATGGCCCAGTAAGCTTTATGTTCAAGTTCCACAGGCAAATGGCATTCTTTACCGTAGATGAGTTTGAATGGGGGCATTCCTAGCGGTGTCTTAAACGTTGTGCGATAAGCCCATAATACTTCATCTAGCTTTGGCGACCAGTCCTTTCGGCTTGGATTGACCACTTTCTAAAGGATCTTTTTGATTTCCTGATTAGAGGCATCGACTTGTCCATTAGTCTGGGCTTAATATGCCATAGCTATCCGATGTCGTACTCCATATCATTTCAGTGCCTTGGCAATTAATTGGTTGCAAAAGTGTGTGCTTTTATCACTGCTGATAGCTCGTGGCGTTCCAAAATGTGTGAATATGTTCTTCTGCAAGAATTTCAGGACTGTCTTGGAATCATTTTAAGATGTTGCTATTGCATCTACCCATTTGGACACATAGTCCACTGCCAAGAGTATGTATAGATCACTAAAAGATATGAGAAAGGGTTCCATGAAATCTATCCCCCATACGTCGAAAATTTTAACCTCCAAAATGTTTTGCCAATTCATCTCATATCTTTTTGATATGTTCCCTTTTCTTTGGCATCTATCACATGATTTGTAGAATTTGTTCCCATCTTTGAATAAGGTTGGCCAATAAAAACCTTCTTAAAGAACCTTCGTCGCTATTCTCATCCCACCAAAATGTCCTCCATATGGTGATGAGTGACATTGAAGTAGTATTTATTTGTTCTCTTCTTCTGGGACACATATTCTGATTATTTGGTCTCCACAGTGCTTGAATAGGAATGGTTCAACACAATAATAATGTCGCACATCATGTTGAAACTTTTTTCGGCCTTGGCTAGATAAATCTGGAGGCACATTACCAATAACAAGAAAGTTGACTATGTCAGCATATCACGGTACGACCGTGACAAATAAAATTTTTTCATCAGGGAAATCCTCTTGAATCTCTGTTATGTCATGACAACTAATTTTGTTATCTAGTATAGACAAATGATCTACTACTTGGTTTTCCATACCCTTTCTATCATTGACCTCTAAATCAAACTCTTGTAGTAATAATATCCATCTAATTAGCCTAGGATTTGCATATTTTTTATTGATCAAATATTTAATGGCTGAGTGATCTGTATGCACAATTACTTTAGTTCCTATGAGATATGGCCTAAACTTATCAAATGCAAATACCACTGCCATAAGTTCTTTTTCAGTGGTGGTGTAGTTTACTTGTGCATCATTAAGAGTATGACTAGCATAGTTGATAACATGAAAGAGTTTACTTTTTTGTTGTCATAGCACTGCCCAACTCCGTAATCACTAGCATCACAGATGAGCTCAAAAGGTTCGTTCCAGTCAGGTAGAACAACGATTGGTGTTGCTAATTTTTTTTTCTTCAAATCTGTAAAAGCATTTAAATAATCATCATTAAATAAAAATGGTTGATTTTGTTGAAGAAAAAGACACAAGGGTTTTGAGATTCGAGAAAAAATATTTTATTAACCGCCTGTAGAAGCATGCATATCAAAGGAAACAACATACACCTCTCATGTTGGTGGGTGGAGGTAGGTTTGCGACTACTTCCACCTTGTCTCTATCGAATTCAATGCCTTGACAAGAAATTTTATGATTGAACACTATTCCCTCGGTTACCAAAAAATGGCATTTCTCCCAATTTAGTACTAGGTGGGCTTCTTCCCATCGTTTCAGTACTTTAGATAAATTGTCGAGACATCGATTGAAATCGTCGCCTGAGACGGAGAAGTCATCCATAAATATTTCCATGCAATCTTCCACCATATCAGAAGAAATGGCCATCATACATCTCTGAAAGGTAGCTGGGGCGTTACACAACCCAAATGGAATTCGTCTAAATTCATAGGTACCATATGGACATATGAAAGTAGTCTTTTCTTGATCCCTCGGTGCTATGGCTCTTTGATTATATCCTGAATATCCATCAAGGAAGTAGTAAAATACTTTTCCTGCTAGCCTATCAAGCATTTGGTCAATAAAAGGGAGTGGAAAATGGTTTTTCTTTGTGGCTTTATTAAACTTCCTATAATCCATACATATCCGCCTGCCTGTGACTGTTCGAGTAGTTAAGCTCATCATTTTCGTTTTTGACGATGGTTACAACACTCTTCTTTGGTACACACTGTACTAGACTGACCCATCAACTATCTAATATTGTATAAATTAGTCTCGCATCCAGCCATTTTATGATTTCCTTCATGACTACCTTCTTCATGATCATATTGAGTATTCTTTGTGGCTCTACCAAAGTGCTCTGGTTGTCTTCTAAGTTGATCTTGTGCATGCATATGGTAGGGATGATTCCCTTCAGGTCTTCCATGGTTCATCCGATATCCTTTTTGTGCTATGACAAAATATTTAACAAACTATTCTTCTGTTCGGAGGTTTGATTGGCAGAAATTATCACTGGTAAAGTCTCATTACTACATAGGTAGGCATATTTCAAATGTGATGGCAAAGTTTTAAGTTCCAATTTGGGTGCATACTGTAAAGAATATTCTGGGGGGCTCTCTTTATTAAAATCTAAGGGTTCAAATTTCATACTTGATCTCGTATGAAGGAAACTAGATTGTTCCTATAATTCTCCTTCATAATCCACTTTGGTGCCATTTTCATGGAACCTAATTAGTGCTTTAGTCAAACAACTATTGTCAAGGCCATAGTTATCATAATCGTCTTCTGAAAAAGTTTCACCATGGCCATGATTTTCATGTTTATGCGTCATGGATATCTAGTCATGGCACAAAGTATTGTATTTATCTAACTTTAAAAATTCATCGTGGCTAAGAATTTCCTTTTCCACTTCTTCCATTGGGTCCATGTCTCTAATGCATTGGTACTCTTCTGAATCGTCTACATATTTCATGGAGTTAAATACATTGATTGTGACACTTTGCTCTATAACCCGCATCTTGAACTCTCCCTTCTCGCAATCGATTAGGATCCATCCAGTTGCTAAAAAGGGTCGTCCAAGGATGATAGGTGCGTTTTCATCGGTTTCAAAATCCAATATGAGGAAATCAAGTGGAAATAAAAATTTGTCCACCTTCACAATAACATCTTCTATTCTGCCATCAGGACACACATAAGACCGATCAACTAGCTGTAGGATAACTATGTTTGGGAAAGCGTTATACCTTTATAGTTTAAAAAATATGGACTACGATATTAAATATACACTTCACCCTAAGTCAATGGGAGCTCATCCTACAAAGTTGGTACCAATTGAACATGGTATTACTAAACTGCCAGGGTCTTTTTGTTTTGGTCGGAGTTTACTTACTATAGAGTATATTTCTGTTGTCGTGGCAACATTTTCTACCTTCCATCTCTTTGTAACAAAGTCTTTTAGAAACTTAGCATATGAAGGTATTTGCTCTATGGCTTCAAGTAAAGGCACATTGATATACAACTTATCAGAACATCAACAAATTTCTTGAACTGGATATCATCATTATATTTCTTCAATCGTTGAGGAAATAGTGGTGGTGGTCTCACGTCATCTACTATTGGTGCTGAGGAATTTCTGTCATTGGCCATAAATTTCCAATTATCTAGTTGATGAATTTTGGAGTCTTTCGCTCTTTCCTTTTCTTTGGACAAGTCATCCTGTTTCACATCTTCAGCTCGATCTTCTGATTATGTAATGCCTTAGCGAGAATTATCCAGTTGTCCTCCCCCAAACTTGTCATTATGGTTAATATGTGTTCCACTCCTTAGTGTAAGTACCTTGCATTGCACATTTCCAAGAAGTTTAGTGATTTCACTATCACTAGGGAGATTTCCTTGTGGGCAGGAATGTAATGTCATTGGAATTTGTTCCACTTGGTTCTCCAATGCTCTTAGGGATGGGCTATGGCTTCGTAAAAGAGCATCTTGACTTTGCAATAAATTTCCTTGATTTTTTATTGTTGATGAGTGCTCGTGCATCATAGTTTTTATTGAAGCCATGAAATATTTTGTCGATGCCATGAATTCTTGCGATGAAACTTCCAAGGAGTTAGAATTGGAGTTGGTATTAGAAGAATAAGTTGTACCTTTAGTGTTTTGCCAAGGCAGCTGATGATATTTATTCTTAAAATTTTGATGATCTGAGTAACTTTGTGGTGGCCTATTGTTATTTGCTGCTTGATTGTTACTGTTCCATTGGTTACCCCATGAAAAATTCGGATGATGTCTCCGTCCAGGATTGTATGTATTTGAGTAGGGGTTATTGTTTCTTCGGTTGTATTTGCCTACAAAATTGGTAGACTCGTGGTTTTCTGGACATTCACTCTCATGATGGTTGCCGTGACAAAATATGTGTGTATTACTAGTTGCTTTGAATTCTCTCACCTCATTAGGACGCTGCAAATTTTTCAACATATTAGTTATGGCAGAAAGTTGAGCATCTACTGAATCTTTAGC
The DNA here is from genome assembly GCF_006381635.1 of Hibiscus syriacus. Taxonomy (NCBI): domain Eukaryota; kingdom Viridiplantae; phylum Streptophyta; class Magnoliopsida; order Malvales; family Malvaceae; genus Hibiscus; species Hibiscus syriacus. The sequence continues at coordinate 5,557,744 of NW_024061783.1, forward strand.
CTCAATTTCATATGCTCCAGATGCTTTTCTATCGGTTCCCAACCTTGTAGTTGGGAATTGATAGTCATTATTTGTTATCCTGTCGAGGATGTCAAAGGTTTCATCGGGTGATTTGTCAAGTAGAGTACCATTTGCTTAGGCATTTAACATAATTCGAGTGGGAGTGATGATTTTGTTGTAAAACATCACGACTTATGTCCAATCATGAAATCCATGATTCACACATTTACGAATTAGACTTTATACCTATCCCAACATTCGTACATTGATTTATCATCTCCTTGGCGAAAACTTGCAATATCATTGCGTAGTTGTGTATTCATATTGGGTGGATTGTATGGAAGTAGGAAAAGTTTGCATAAATCCGCCCAAGATTCCATTGAGCCTTAAGGAACTCCACTGAGACAACCTCTTACTCTATCGCGTATGAAAAAAGGGAAAATGTTAAGTTTAAGTACATCTTCATGAACTCTTTGTTGTCATAATGAATCGTACACTTCAAGGAAGTCACGAGTATGTTGTCTAGCTTCCTCATTAGGTGAACCACCATATTGACCGATGGAATTTAGCATGTTAAACATCACCGGTTTGAGCTCAAAATGGATTGCTTGTATTTCAGGTGCCACAATGCCTGGATTTAGATCATTAAGAATTAGTTCATGTGATCTTGTATTGCTCGTGGTCTTGCAACTTCTCGTTGAAGATTAATTGTCGCATCAGGATCTATCTGATCTCCCATATTGTTGCCTTGAAATTGTAGTTTATTTATATACTCTCTGCTTCGTTGGTTACGTAGCCTTCGTCTGAATGATTGTTCAATTTCATGATCAAATAGTTCTAATGGTTTACCAGGAGATCTCAGGGTCATGCAATGATAAAAACCTACAAAATAAAATAATAATATACGTTAAACTAAGTAAATTTAAGGTGACAAGAAAAACTTGTAATGGCAAAAAATAAAAATGACGTTAGTTGCCAATCCCTGGCAACGGCGCCAAAAACTTGATCGCTTGTAAATGTATATGCTAAGGAAAGCAATTATGTGCAAGTATACACAATCTAATCAAGTAATATAGGGTAAGTGAGTTATCGTCTTCTCATGGATTGGTCGATTATTTTTATGCTTCAACATAACCAGAACTAGATGTCACAAGCTAATTCCTGGAATCTTGTCAAACTAGAAAACTATTAATGATAAAGCAAAACAAGGAAATATTATAAAGTATATTTATAGAAAAGTTTGGTCGATAAAAAATAAATATGCAAAACTATTGAATTAAAATAAAGTAAAGGTAAACGTTGATTCAATTATATTAAAAAAACAACCTCATATATTCATACTTATCACATAGCACTCATGCTAATCTTTTGTTATGACAAGCAATTATTATAAGTCTATAATGAATTATTATGATATGCCTAAGCTGCTTGACAGGATTACTGAGTACTCATAGACGGTTGTTATGGGAATACTACTCAGCATTAACAATAACCCTTGGTTTATCAGACTATTGTTGTAGCAATACCTCTTAGCGTAAGTTATAATCATTGTCTATCCTACTGTAGCATCTATCCCTTTTCGTTGATTAAAACCCTCTCCATATCTCTCAGGTAGACAAGTTAGAACATAACCATCATGGATCTATTCCATTGCTCATATAGATATATCTTAATTCTCTCAAATCTAAGAATTACTATCTCGACAAACGACAATCTCTCGATGCTCTTACAATGTCAAAACATGTTTCACAAAGACCCCAGATAATCTCTCGAAGCTCTTATAGTGTTAAGGCAAAATATTTAAACAATGAACCAAACAGTCATGAGCAAAATCATAATTTGTGATTAATAAAGCATAAAATATTATGAAGTACTTTAGATAAATTGTCGAGACTTCCACCTTGGTCTATCAACTTCGATGCCTTGACAAGAAATTTTGAGACCAAACACTATTCCCTCAGTTACCATTAAATGGAATTTCTCCCAATTTAGTACTAGGTTGGCTTCTTCATATCATTTTAGTACTTTAGATAAATTTTCGAGACATCGGTTGAAATCATCGCCTTAGACGGAGAAGTCATCCATACATATTTTCATGCAAACTTCCACTATATCAGAAAAAATGGCCATCATACATCTCTGAAAGGTAGCTGGGGCATTACACAGCCCAAACGATATTCGTCTAAATTCATAGGTACCATATGGACATGTGAAAGTAGTCTACTCTTGATCCTCCAGTGCTATGGCTATTTGATTATATCCTGATGGCAAAGTTTTAAATTCCAATTTGGGTGAACTTTGTAGAGAAGATTCTGGGGGGCTCTCTTCATTAAAATCTAAGGGTTCGAATTTCTTACCTGATCTCGTATGAAGGTAACTAGATTGTTCCTCTGATTCTCCTACATAATCCGCTTTGGTGTCATTTGTAGGGAACCTATTTAGTGTTTTAGTCAAACAACTATTGCCAAGGCCATAGTTAACAGAATCATATTCTGAAAAGTTTTCGTCGTGGCCATGATGGTCGTGGATATCGAGTCATCGCACAAAGTATTGTATTCATCTAGCTTTAAAAATCACCTTGGCTGAGTATTACCTTTTCCTCTTCTTCTATTGGGTCCATGTATCTAATCCATTGGCACTCTTCTGAATCATCCACATATTTCATGGAATTAAATACATTGATTGTGACGCTTTGCTCCCCTACCCACATCGTGAACTTTCCCTTCTCATAATCTATTTAGATTCGTCCAGTGGCTAAAAATGGTCGTCCAAGGATGATAGGTGTGGTTTCATTGGCTTTACAATCCAATATAAGGAAATCACTTGGAAATACGAATTTGTCCACCTTCACAATGACATATTCTATTCTGCCCTCAGGACGCACATAAGACTGATCAGCTAGCTGTAGGATAACTATGGTTGGGCAAGAGTTATACCTTTCTAGTTTTAAAAATATGGACTTTGGTATTAAATTTACACTTGACCCTAAGTCAACGAGAGCTCGTCCTACAAAGTTGGTACCAATTGAACATGGTATTACTAAACTGCCAGGGTCTAGGTTTTTTGGTGGGAGTTTACTTACTGCAGAGCAGATTTCTGTTGTCGTGGCAATATTTTCTACCTTCCATCTCTTTGTAACAAAGTCTTTTAGAAACTTAGCATAGGAAAGAATTTTCTCTATGGCTTCAAGTAAAGGCACGTTGATATACATCTGATCCAGAACATCAACAAATTTCTTGAACTGGATATCATCATTATGTTTCTTCAATCATTGAGGAAATGGTGGTGGCGATCTCACGTCATCTACTTTTGGTGCCGAGGAATTTCTGCCCTTGGCCATAAATTTCCCATTATCTGGTTGATGAATTTTGGAGTCTTTCTCTTTTTCCTTTTCTTTGGACAAGTCATCCTGTTTCACATCTTTAGCTCGATCTTCTGATTATGTAATGCCTTAGCGAGAATTTTCCAATTGTCCTCCCCTAAACTTGTCGTTATGGTTAATCTGTGTTCCACTCCTTAGTGTAAGTACATTGCATTGCTCATTTCCAAGATGTTTAGTGATTTTAGTATCACTAGGGAGATTTCCTTGTGGGCGGGAATGTAATGTCGTTCGAATTTGTCCCACTTGGTTCTCCAATGCTCTCTGGGATGGGCTATGGCTTTGTAAAAGAGCATCTTGACTTGGCAACAAATTTCCTTGATTTTTTATTGTTGATGAGTGCTCGTGCATCATAGTTTTTATTGAAGCCATGAAATATTTTGTCGATACCATGAATTCCTGCAATGAAACTTCCAAGGAGATAGAATTGGTGTTGGTATTAGAAGAATAAGTTGTACCTTTAGTGTTTTACCAGGGCAGCTGATGATGTTGACTCTTAAAATTTTAATGATCTGAGTAACTTTGAGGATGTTCTATTTCTATTTGCTGCTTGATTGTTACTGTTCCATTGGTTACCCCATGAAAAATTCGGATGATGTCTCCATCCAGGATTATATGTATTTGAGTAGGGGTTATGGTTGCTTCGGTTGTAGTTGCCTATAAAATTGGTAGACTCATGGTTTTTTGGATATTCGCTCTCATGATGGTTTTCTGGACAAAATATGCATGTATTACTAGTTGCTTTGACTTCTCTCACCTCATTAGGACGTTGCAAAATTTTCAACAAATTAGTTATGGAAGAAAGTTGAGCAGCTACTGAATCTTTAACCTCAATTTCATATTCTCCAGATACTTTTCTGTCAGTTCCCAACCTTGTAGTTGGGAATTGATAGTCATTATTTGTTATTCTGTCGAGGTTGTTAAAGGTTTCATCGAGTGATTTGTCAAGTAGAGTACCATTTGTTGAGGCATTTAACATCATTCGAGTTGGAGTGATGATTCTGTTGTAAAACATCACTACTTGCATCCAATCATGAAATCCATGATTCACACAATTGCGAATTAGACTTTATACTTATCCCAACATTCGTACATTGATTCATCATCTCCTTGGCAAAAACTTGCAATATCATTTCGTAGTTGTGTATTCATATTGGGTGGATTGTATGGAAGTAGGAAACTTTTTCATAAATCCGCCCAAGATTCCATTGAGCCTTAAGGAACTTCACTGAGACAACCTCTTGCTCTAGCGCGTAGAAAATAAGGAAAAAGTTTAAGTTTAAGCACATCTTCATGAACTCTTTGTTGTCAGAATGAATCGCACACTTCAAGGAAGTCACGAGTATGCTGTCTAGCTTCCTCATTAGGTGAACCACCATATTGACCGATAGAATTTAGCATGTTAAACATCTCCGGTTTAAGCTCAAAATGGGTTGCTTGTATTTCAGGTGCCACAATGCCTGGATTTAGATTATCAAGAATTGGTTCATGTGATCTCGTATTGCTCGTGGTCTTGTAATTTATCGCTAAAGATTAATTGTCGCATCAGGATCTGTTTGATCTCCCATATTGTTGCCTTGAAATTGTAGTTGATTTATATACTCTCTGCTTCGTTGGTTACGTAGCCTTCATCTAAATGATTGTTCAATTTCATGATCAAATAGTTCTAATGGTTTACCAGTAGATCTCAGGGTCATGCAATGATAAAAACCTACAAAATAAAATAATAAAATATGTTAAACTAAGTAAATATAAGGTGACAAGAAAAACATGTAATGGTGAAAAATAAAAATGTCGTTAGTTGCCAATCCCTGGCAACGGCACCAAAAACTTGATCGCTTGTAAATGTATATGCTAAGGAAAGTAATTATGTGGAAGTATACACAATCGAATCAAGTAATATAGGGTAAGTGAGTTATCATCTTCTCATGGTTTGGTCGATTATTTTTAAGCTTCAACACAAATAGAACTAGATGTCACAAGCTAATTCCTGGAATCTTGTAAAACTAGAAAACTGTTACTGATAAAGCAAAACAAGGAAATATTATAAAGTATAGTTGTATAAAAGTTTGGTCGAGAAAAAATAAATATGCAAAACTATTGAATTAAAATAAAGTAAAGGTAATCGTTGATTCAATTATATTAAAAAAACAACCTCATATATTCAGACTTATCACATAGCACTCATGCTAATCTTTTGTTATGACAAGCAATTATTATAAGTCTATAATGAATTATTATGATATGCCTAAGCTGCCCGACAGGATTACTGAGTACTCATAGACGGTTGTTATGGGAATACTACTCAGCATTAACAATAACCCTTGGTTTATCAGACTATTATTGTAGCAATACCTCTTAGCGTAAGTTATAATCATTGTCTATCCTACTGTAGCATCTATCCCTTTTCGTTGATTAAAACCCTCTCCATATCTCTCAGGTAGACAAGTTAGAACATAACCATCATGGATCTATTCCATTGCTCACATAGATATATCTTAATTCTCTCAAATCTAAGAATTACTATCTCGACAAACGACAATCTCTCGATGCTCTTACAATGTCAAAACATGTTTCACAAAGACCCCAGGTAATCTCTCGAAGCTCTTATAGTGTTAAGGCAAAATATTTAAACAATGAACCAAACAGTCATGAGCAAAATCATAATTTGTCATTAATAAAGCATAAAATATTATGAAGTACTTTAGATAAATTGTCGAGACTTCCACCTTGGTCTATCAACTTCGATGCCTTGACAAGAAATTTTGAGACCAAACACTATTCCCTCAGTTACCATTAAATGGAATTTCTCCCAATTTATTATTAGGTTGGCTTTTTCACATCATTTTAGTACTTTGGATAAATTGCCGAGACATCGGTTGAAATTATCGCCTAAGACGGAGAAGTCATCCATAAATATTTTCATGCAAACTTCCACCATATTAGAAAAAATGGCCATCATACATCTCTAAAAGGTAGCTGGGGCGTTACACAGCCCAAACGATATTCGTCTAAATTCATAGGTACCATATGGACATGTGAAAGTAGTCTTCTCTTGATCCTCCGATGCTATGGCTATTTGATTATATCCTGATGGCAAAGTTTTAAGTTCCAATTTGGGTGCACTCTGTAGAGAAGATTCTGGGGGGCTCTCTTCATTAAAATCTAAGGGTTAAAATTTCTTACCTGACCTCGTATGAAGGTAACTAGATTGTTTCTCTGATTATCCTTCATAATCCACTTTTGTGTCATTTGTAGGGAACCTATTTAGTGTTTTAGTCAAACAACTGTTGCCAAGGCCATAGTTAACAGAATCGTCTTCTGAAAATGTTTCACCATGGCCATACTGGTCATGGATATCGAGTCATCGTACAAAGTATTATATTCATCTAGCTTTAAAAATTCACCTTGGCTGACAATTTCCTTTTCCTCTTCTTCCATTGGGTCCATGTCTCTAATGCATTGGCACTCTTCTAAATCATCCACATATTTCATGGAGTTGAATACATTGATTGTGATGCTTTGCTCCCCTACCCACATCGTGAACTTTCCCTTCTCGCAATCTATTTAGATTCGTTCAATGGCTAAAAAGGGTCATCTAATGATGATAGGTGTGATTTCATCGGTTTCACAATCCAATATGAGAAAATCAACTAGAATACGAATTTGTCCACCTTCATAATGACATCTTCTATTCTGCCCTCAAGACGCACATAAGACTGATCAGCTAGCTGTAGGATAACTGTGGTTGGGAAAGAGTTATACCTTTCTAGTTTTAAAAATATAGACGTTGGTATTAAATTTACGCTTGACCCTAAGTCAACGAGAGCTCATCCTACAAAGTTGGTACCAATTGAACATGGTATTACAAAACTACCAGGGTCTTTTTGTTTTGGTGGGAGTTTGCTTACTGCAGAGCAGATTTCTGTTGTCGTGACAACATTTTCTACCTTCCACCTATTTGTAACAAAGTCTTTTAGAAACTTAGCATAGGAAAGAATTTTCTCTATGGCTTCAAGTAAAGGCACGTTGATATACAACTGATCTAGAACATCAACAAATTTCTTGAACTGGATATCATCATTATATTTCTTCTATCATTAAGGAAATGGTGGTGGCAATCTCACGTCATCTACTATTGGTGCTGAAGAATTTCTAGCCTAGGCCATAAATTTCCCATTATCTGGTTGATGAATTTTGGAGTTTTTCTCCTTTTCCTTTTCTTTGGACAAGTCATCCTGTTTTACATCTTCGGCTTGATCTTCTGATTATGTAATTCCTTAGCGAGAATTGTTCAGCTGTCTTCCCCCAAACTTGTCGTTATGGTTAATCTGTGTTCCACTCCTTAGTGTAAGTACACTTCATTGCTCATTTGCAAGATGTTTAGTGATTTCAGTATCACTAGGGAGATTTCCTTGTGGACGGGAATATAATGTCGTTGGAATTTGCCAACTTGTTTCTCCAATGCTCTCAGGGATGGGCTATGGCTCTGTAAAAGAGCATCTTGATTTTACAACAAATTTCATTGATTTTTTATTGTTGATGAGTGCTCGTGCATGATAGTTTTTGTTGAATCCATGAAATCTTTTGTCGATGCCATGAATTCCTGCAATGAAACTTCCAAGGAGTTAGAATTGGAGTTGGTATTAGAAGAATAAGTTGTACCTTTAGTGTTTTCCCAGGGCAGCTGATGATGTTGATTCCTAAAATTTTGATGATCTGAGTAACTTTATGGTGGCCTATTTCTATTTGCTGCTTGATTGTTACTGTTCCATTGGTTACCCCATGAAAAAATCGGATGATGTCTCCATCCAGGATTGTATGTATTTGAGTAGGGGTTATTGTTGCTTCGGTTGCACTTGCCTATAAAATTGGTAGACTCATGGTTTTCTGGACATTCACTCTCATGATGGTTGTCTTGATAAAATATGCATGTATTACTAGTTGCTTTGACTTTTCTCACCTTATTAGGACGTTGCAAATTTTTCAACATATTAGTTATGGCAGAAAGTTGAGCAGTAATTGCATCTTTACCCTCAATTTCATATGCTCCGGATGCTTTTCTGCCGGTTCCCAGATTTGTTATCCTATCGAGGATGTCAAAGGTTTCATCGGGTGATTTGTCAAGTAGAGTACCATTTGCTGAGGCATTTAACATCATTCGAATGGGAGTGTTGCTTCCGTTGTAAAACATCACGACTTGCATCCAATCATAAAATCCATGATTCACACATTTGCGAATTAGACTTTATACTTATCCTAACATTCGTACATTGATTCATCATCTCCTTGGCGAAAACTTGCAATATCATTGCATAGCTGTGTATTCATATTGGGTGGATTGTATAGAAGTAGGAAACTTTTGCATAAATCCACCCAAGATTCTATTGAGCCTTAAGGAACTCCACTGAGAAAACCTTTTGCTCTATTGCGTATGAAAAAAGGGAAAAGTTTAAGTTTAAGCATATCTTCATGAACTCTTTGTTGTCAGAATGAATCGCACACTTTAAAGAAGTCACGAGTATGATGTCTAGCATCCTCACGAGTTTGCTTGTATTTCAGGTGCCACAATGCTTAGATTTAGATCATCAAGAATTGGTTCAAGTGATCTCGTATTGCTCGTGGTCTTGCAACTTCTCGCTGATGATTAATTACCGCATCATGATCTATCTGATCTCCCATATTGTTGCCTTGAAATTGTAGTTGATTTATATACTCTCTGCTTCGTTGGTTACATAGTCTTCGTCTGAATGACTGTTCAATTTCATGATCAAATAGTTCTAATGGTTTACCAGTAGATCTCAGGGTCATGCATTGATAAAAACCTACAAAATAAAATAATAAAAGATGTTAAACTAAGTAAATATAAGGTGATAAGAAAAACTTGTAATAACGAAAAATAAAAATGTTGTTAGTTGCCAATCCCTGGCAACGACGCCAAAAACTTGATCGCTGGTAAATGTACATGCTAAGGAAAGAAATTATGTGCAAGTATACACAATCGAATCAAGTAATATAGGGTAAGTGAGTTATCGTCTTCTCATGGATTGGTCAATTATTTTAAGCTTCAACACAACCAGAACTAGATGTCACAAGCTAATTCCTGGAATCTTGTCAAACTAGAAAACTATTACTAATAAAGCAAAACAAGGAAATATGATAAAGTATAGTTGTAGAAAAGTTTGGTCGAGAAAAAATAAATATGCAAAACTATTAAATTAAAATAAAGTAAAGGTAAACGTTGATTCAATTATATTAAAAAAAACCTCATATATTCAGACTTATCACAGAGCACTCATGCTAATCTTTTGTTATGACAAGCAATTATTATAAGTCTAGAATGAATTATTATGATATGCCTAAGCTGCCCGATAGGATTAATGAGTACTCTTAGACGGTTGTTATGGCAATACTACTCAGCATTAACAACAACCCTTGGTTTATCAGACTGTTGTTGTAGCAATACCTCTTAGCATAAACTATAATCGTTATCTATCCCACTGTAACATCTATCCCTTTTAGTTGATTGAAACCCTCTCTATATCTCTAAGGTAGACAAGTTAGAACATAACCATCATGGATCTATTCCATTGTTCACATAGATCTATCTTAATTCTCTCGAATATAAGAATTACTATATAGACAAACGGCAATCTCTCGACGCTCTTACAATGTCAAAACATGTTTCACCAAGACCCCAGGCAATCTCTCGAAGCTCTTACAGTGTCAAAGCAAAATATTTAAACAATGAACCAAACATTCATGAGCAAAATCATAATTTGTCATTCATAAAGCATAAAATATTATGAAGTACTTTAGATAAATTGCCGAGACTTCCACCTTGGTCTATCGACTTCAATGCCTTGACAAGTAATTTTGAGACCCAATACTATTCCCTCAGTTACCATTAAATGGAATTTCTCCCAATTTAGTACTAGGTTGGCTTCTTCACATCATTTTAGTACTTTAGATAAATTGCCGAGACATCGGTTGAAATCGTCGCCTGAGACGAAGAAGTCATCCATAAATATTTCCACGCAAACTTCCACCATATTAGAAAAAATGGCCAACATACATCTATGAAAGGTAGTCGGGGCGTTACACAACCCAAACGATATTCGTCTAAATTCATAGGTACCATATGGACCTGTGAAAGTAGTATTCTCTTGATCCTCCGGTGCTATGGCTATTTGATTATATCCTGATGGCAAAGTTTTAAGTTCCAATTTGGGTGCACGTTGTAGAGAAGATTCTGGGGGGCTCTCTTCTTTAAAATCTAAGGGTTTGAATTTCATACCTGATATCGTATGAAGGTAACTAGATTGTCCCTCTGATTCTCCTTCATAATATACTTTGGTGTCATTTGTAGGGAACCTATTTAGTGTTTTAGTTAAACAACTGTTGCCAAGGCCATAGTTAACAGAATTGTCTTCTAAATTTTTTTTTGTCGTGGCCATGATTGTCATGGATATCAAGTCATCGTACAAACTATTGTATTAATCTAGCTTTAAAAATTCAGCTTGGCTGAGAATTGACTTTTCCTCTTCTTCCGTTGGGTCCATGTCTCTAATGCATTGGCACTCTTCTGAATCATCCACATATTTCTTGGAGTTGAATACATTGATTATAACACTTTGCTCCCCTACCCACATCGTGAAATCTCCCTTCTCACAATCTATTTAGATTCGTCCAGTGGCTAAAAAGGGTCGTCCAAGAATAATCGGTGTGGTTTCATCGGCTTCATAATCCAATATGAGGAAATCAACTGGAAATATGAATTTGTCCACCTTCACAATGACAACTTCTATTCTGCCCTCAGGACGCACATAAGACCGATCAGCTAGCTGTAGGATAACTATGGTTGGGAAAGAGTTATACCTTTCTAGTTTTAAAAATATGGACTTTGGAATTAAATTTATATTGACCCTAAGTCAACGAGAGCTCGTCCTACAAAGTTGGTACCAATTGAACATAGTATTACAAAACTGTCAGGGTCTTTTTGTTTTGGTGGGAGTTTGCTTATTGCAGAGTAGATATCTGTTGTCGTGGCAACATTTTCTACCTTCCACTTCTTTGTAACAAAGTCTTTTAGAAACTTAGCATAGGAAAGAATTTTCCCTATGACTTCAAGTAAAGGCACGTTGATATACAACTGAGCTAGAACATCATCAAATTTCTTAAACTGGATATCATCATTATGTTTCTTCAATCATTGAGGAAATGGTACTGGCGATCTCACATCATCTACTATTGGTGCTGAGGAATTTCTGGTTGATGAATTTTGGAATCTTCATCCTTTTCCTTTTCTTCGAACAAGTCATCATGCTTCACATCTTCAGCTAGATCTTATGATTGTGTAATGCCTTGGTGAGAATTTTCCAGTTGTCTTCCCCCACACTTGTCGTTCTTGTTAGTCTGTGTTCCACTCCTTAGTGTAAGTGCATTGCACTGCTCTTTTCCATGATGTTTAGTGATTTCACTAGGGAGATTTCCTTGTGGGCAACAATGTAATGCCGTGGCAATTTTTCCCACTTGGTTCTCTAATGCGCTCAGGGATGAGCTATGGCTTTGCAAAAGAGCAGCTTGACTTTGCAACAAATTTCCTTGATTTTTTTATTATTGATGAGTGCTCGTGCATCATAGTTTTTGTTGAAGCCATGAAATCTTATGTCGATACCATGAATTGTTGCAATGAAACTTCCAAGGAGTTAGAATTAGAGTTGGTATTAAAAGAAGAAGTTGTACCTCTAGTGTTTTGCCAGGGCAGTTGATGATGTTGATTCTAAAAATTTTGATAATTTGAGATGTGTATTCATATTGGGTGGATTGTATGGAAGTAGGAAACTTTTGTATAAATCCGTGAAAGATTCCATTGAGCCTAAAGGAACTCCAGTGAGACAAGCTCTTGCTATATCGCGTAAAAAATAAGGGAAAAGTTTAAGTTTAAGAACATCTTCATGTACTCTTTATTGTCGGAATGAATCGCACACTTCAAGGAATGCACGAATATGTTGTCTAGCATCCTCATTAGGTGAACCACCAAATTGATCGATGTAATTTAGCATGTTAAACATCATCGGTTTAAGCTCAAAATGGGTTGCTTGTATTTAATGTGCCACAATGCCTGGATTTAGATCATCAAGAATTGGGTTCAAGTGATCTATTATTGCTCATGGTCTTGCAACCTTTCGTTGAAGATTAATTATCATATCAGGATCTTCCTGATCTCCCATATTATTTCCTTGAAATTGTAGTTGATTCGTATACTCTCTGGTTCGTTGGTTACGTAGCCTTCGTCTGAATGACTATTCAATTTCAGGATCAAATGGTTCTAATGGTTTACCAGCAGATCTTAGGGTCATGCAATGATAAAAAACTACAAAATAAAATAATAAAATATGTTAAAATAAGTAAATATAAGGTGACAAGAAAAACTTGTTATGGTAAAAAAATAAAAATGCCGTCAGTTACAAATCCCCGGCAACGGTGCCAAAAACTTGATCGCTTGTAAATGTATATGATAAGGCAAGCAATTTTGTGCAAGTAAACATAATCGAATCAAGTAATATAGGGTAAGTGAGTTATCATCTCTTCAAGGATTGGTCGATTATTTTTAAGCTTCACCACAACCAGAACTAGATGTCACAAGCTAATTCCTGGAATCTTGTCAAACTAGAAAACTATAGTAATAAAGCAAAACAAGGAAATATTATAAAGTATGGTTGTAGAAAAGTTTGGTTGAGACAACATAAATATGCAAAACTATTGAATTAAAGTAAAGCAAAGGTAAACGTTGATTCAATTATATTCAAAACAACCTCACATATTCAGACTTATCACAGAGCACTCATGCTAATGTTTTATTATGACAAGAAATTATTCTAAGTCTATAATGAATTATTATGACAAGCAATTATTCTAAGTCTATAATGAATTATTATGATATGCCTAAGCTACCCGACAGGATTACTAAGTATTCTTAGACGGTTGTTATAGAAATACTACTCAGCGTTAACAACAACCCTTGATTCGTCAGACTAATATTGTAGCAATACCTATCAGCATAAACTATAATCATTGTCTATCCTACTCTATCGTCTATCCCTTTTAGTCGATTGAAACCCTCTCATTATCTTCAAGGTAGACAAGTTAGAACATCACCATCCCAGATCTATTTCATTGTTCACGTAGATCTATCTTAATTCTCTCAAATCTAAGAATCACTATCTAGACAAAAGACAATCTCTCTAAGATCTTCCAATATCAAGGCAAAAAATTTAAACAATGAACAAAATAGTCATGAGCAAAATCATAATTTGTCATTCATATAGTTGAAAATAATTGTTTAGGCAAAAGAAATATTAACACCAAGTAAGACAATTCAAGGTGTAATCCCCTCATACCGATGCGGGTAACCTGATCTGATCTGGAGTGTAATATTAGGGTCACTAGAGCGACACACCGTAAAAATAGTGGAAAATTTAAAACTTTTATTACAACATGTAACTTATAAAATGATTTATCATTATGCAGAAATAAAACAGATTTTTAGACTCGTATATAAAACAAAATTCAATTACATGCCCCCTAATCACATGTACCATACTCTGCAAACAACGCCGGAAGAACTCTTTTACTGAAGTCGATAGCTGTATTGGTACAATTCTTTTAACATGCAATGGTCAGTAATAGAGTGAGCTTCGGAAAGCTCAGTAATACAGAACTACCAGATGATGCTGAAAGAATGTGAAGGTATAGATAAACATGTATTTCCTTATCGGTTCAGATATCTACATATCTCAATGTTGAGCAGAAATCCTATTGATATTTCAGATAATAACAGATAGTATTAATTTCAGATGGAAAAATATTTGGAATATTTATGTTTAGGATATCATAATAGGTTTTCTAGTGTGTTCCCACAAAACTATGTAAAAATATACAAATCTTAAATATATATATATATATATATATATATATATATATATATATATATATGTGTGTCTGTGTGTGTGTGTGTGTATGTGTGTGTGTGTATACCCCCATCCGTTCACATCATAAATGTGTAGGTTCCCCAGAAACATACACCCAACCGCACATGCCATTTAGACCCTGAGCACAAAGTCGATGAGTCTACAAATAATCTTCCTCCAACAATAAACCCCCTAGATAAAACATTTCTCTGTCGGTAAACGGAGATATCAGAAATCAAAACAGAATTCAGATCAGATATCAGAACATAATCCATATCAGAAATCAGAACAGAATTCATGTAATGTATCATAACATAATTCTAGTCGGAAATCATATAAAATATTTATATGATCAGGGAACACACCAGAGTTTACAGATATTATTCAGAGGTACTGGATAATCTTATCAATCAGAAAAACACATATCTTCAGTATGTCGATAGAATGTTGGAATTTAAAATCACTATTGGAAGAGATCAATAACTGATGGAATCATCAGTTATTCAATATGAAACTTGAGCTAATAGGAAAGAAATGAAGGTTCAGGATATTTACAGTCTATGTAGATTGATTTCATTATCAAACAACTCTAGATGAATATCTCCAAGAATTAATGCTTATTGATTGGTAAATACATTATCCTTCCAGGTACTTATTTTTTTAATACCAAAAATTCTTATCCATATATTATCTTCGGAATCATCATTGAATAGATCTTAAGGAAACTAACAGATATTTCAATGCTTTTTATTTCGTTTCCAAGCTTCAATGATATCATGAAATGCTGGCGTGCTTGATTTATAGTACATGTCCTATAAGAACATTACATCATATATGTTCACCAATGTTTGCAGACCCATTCAAATCACTTATTTAATCCTCAGTCCTTGACGTTACTTAATTTATTAAGCAGTCAAGTGTATCCCAATCACTTCAGAATTTTTCAGAGTAATTCAAACGTTTCTGAATTTCGGATAAGTATTGTACTTCCGTTCAGTTCAATTTGGTCTTCTTGGTTGATTTGTCTAACGAATGCGATCCAAAGTTGAGCTGAGCTGGTTACTTCCAAAATTATCATCAATCCAAACTTAATGAGACGAACCAACATTCAAGTGATACTTATATCATTCAGATAATGAAATAGCACTAGCATTGGTTGACCACTTGAGCTGCGTTCCATAACTTTTAAGAGCAGTACAACATCCGTGCTTATTTAGATTTCTAAATTAATCCAAGACATTTACTTATTCTAGGCCATAAGGGTATTTTGGTAATTTTCATGCTCAGTTATATTCCATTCATTTCAGAGCTCGAGGATATCCAATAATTCATGAGCTTGGTGATATTCTTGGCCATTTGCATTCTAAGGGTATTATGGTCATTTTATAAATCTAGTGTATTACAATCATTACGTCCGATCTTATTATCGAATTCAAACTTATCACTTATTTTAGTTATTTCGAACAATTCTATCAAAAGAACACCCCCGATAAATATTTCTTCAGGTTTTTACTCATAACTCGGATATTTTCGGGTCAAGTGCCTTATCAGATTTTACAAATTAAATATCATGAATTTTTCTGTATAAAGACAAGATCTTAAAAATTAAATCCATACTTAATTGAGTTAAGTATGAATCCTCAAAGTACTTTCTCATTCAGGGTCAACTCATATTATTTTACCTCTCAAGGGCATTTTCATAATTTCTTAACCAGATAATTTCGGTATTAACTCTTAACCAAATAATATAATTTAAAGATCATATGATTAATTGCTTTCCTGAACATTCTTTGATCTTGAAATGGTTCCCTTAATAGACTCTTAGATTCTTGCTCAAATCATCTTGGGTTAAAAACCAGTTATCTATATTTTCTAAGCAAAACTAGCATTTTTTATGCACATCAGTAGTTTCATCAGATCAATATGTCTTTAAAACCTCTTATCCAACTTCCATAGTCAAATCTTATATTTTTATAACATAAGGGTATTTTTGTAATTTTACCCCATCGGAGTATTCTTATATTTTCTCATCCAAGTACCTTTAACATTTAACCTTTGATGAAATAAATTATAAGTTACAGATCCAGGTTGATTTCTTTATCACTGAGCACAAAACTTGTATTTTAATTCTAACAATCCCTCAATTTCTTATAAAAGTCATCTAACCATAATCAATTACTAAACCTTTTTACCGTATTCAAATCAAGTGTAAAAATTAATTAACTACACAAATGAGACCAACATTATCTTAATCATGCATTTACCAATATTCACATGTTCCATAAAGCATAAAGAGGTAGTATAGTATTACCTCGATTTTCGTGCCATACTAATCGACCATATAAATTCCATTCAAACGCATTTGATCTTTAATTAAACTTTTAATATTTCCTCGGATCTATATCAATAAAAATTACATTTAAAACGGAGCTTAATTTCGAAAAACAGCTCGAATCGGGTGATAAATTAGTCAAAAATAGCTTATCGGGATTGAAACGGACCCAAAAAATGGATTCGGGACGTCGAAAACATAAATTATGACTTTTCAAAAAATTTAACTTTTCAGTCAAAGTCAACTATTTTGACTGGCAATTTCGAGGCCGTCGGGTCTGAATTTCGAAAAACAGACTGCAGAATCAGACTTAGAACGTCGAAAAACGTCAGGATAGGTATACTTGGTCAAAGTCAATGGTCGTTCAACGCTCGGTCAATGCCGTTCAAAGTTCTGGTCAACAAAGGTTAAAGGTCAACCATTTTACACAAATATCACCCTAACATAAATTAATTACAAATTTAGCCACCTTCTATAAATATTTACAAAACTAACACCTGAATTTTACACAAATATCACCCTAACAAGAATTAATTACAAAATTAACACCCCTACGCATAGTTGCATCGCGTGCGGCGCATGAACAGTTCTACGATTTCGGAAAATTCTCGGAAAAAATTCCTAATAATTATTTTAAGGCATTTTGAGACACTTACCGAAATCGGTTCATAATTTTGAACGGCGGAGAGCTCGATTCTGAAACATCAAAAACTTTGACTTTCTCACCCCTTCACGCGCCAGCAACGACGGAGAAACGGAGGACACCGGTGGACTCGGAACGATGTAAGAAACACGTTGGTGTAGGAGGCGTCGAAAACGGATGATCAGATCGTTGTGAATCGACGAAAAACCAACTGAAATTGAGTTAATAGCGACGATACTTCCGACTGAAATTAACGACGAACGACGACGATTCACGATGAAAAGTGTGAGGGGTTTTATTCATCGGTCAACAAAAAACACGATGGTGGTTTCGATTCGTCGATCGGAGGTCGGATGGTAAGTAGATCGAAGTTTAAAGAGTGGTTGATGGGGAGAGAAACTGGGAAGAATATGTAGAAGCAATCGGGGAATGGTTTATAATTCATTCCATAAAAATGGGTAAACCATGAGTTTAGTCACTTAATTTCCTGCACTTCTGAAAATAGTCTGCAAACTTTGAAATTTTACAATTTAATCTTCAATTTCTTCCAAAATACCAATTAAATTCACCACTTTATAATTTCTAAAATTTAGCCCCTAAATTGGGGTGTTACAATTCTTCCCTCCATAAAAGAATTTCATCCTCAAAATTCATTCATGTCACAGAATTGCAGAAATGAAACTTCCATCAGTTATTTCATAGCTTCATATTATTTTTACCAAAAGTACGGATCCTCTACAAATTCTTAGCCAACTGAGTATACATTCTCATTAGAACTCTCACTCAATCCAATAAATAATTATAACAAATTTATTCTTGCGGAAACAATTCAGCCTTAAACAATCCAACCTTAGTTACGAAATTAGACTCATAGAGAAATAACATATCCAATTTTATTTCTGGAGTCGGATCGAAATTTCTCAGATGAGTAACTCTCACATGGCTCGTGAAGTACTTTACAAAGTGTAGAGATACGATATTGGTATTTCTTTATAAAACGATAGAGTCCTAACAGATGAAAACTTAGGTCTGCTAGTTACAGATAGGGACTCAACCTTGGAGTTCCGGCTCAGAGAAGTACGATTGTAGTCTAGGGGCATGTACTGATCAGACATCTTTTAAAATTCAACCGACCGGTCTATCTTAAAAATTTTGACTCAAACCAAAGCTCTGATACCACTAAATGTAACCCCCTCAGACCGATGCGGGTAATCCGAATCTATCTGAAGTGTCACATTAGGGCCACTGGAGCGATCCACCATAAAAATAGCTGAAAATTTAAAACTTTTATTAGAACATGTAACTTATAAAATGATCTATCATTATGCAGAAATAAAACAGATTTTTAGACTCGTATATAAAACAAAATACAATTACATGCCCCCTAATCACATGTACCATACTCTGCAAACAATGCCGGAATAACTCCTTTACTGAAGTCGATAGCTGCACTAGTACAATTCTTTTAACCTGCAATGGTCAGTAATAGAGTGACCTTCGGAAAGCTCAGTAATACAGAACTACCAGATGATGCTGAAGAACGTGCAGGTACATATAAACATGTATTTTCTTATCGGTTCATATATCTATAGATCTCTATGTTGAGAAGAAATCATATTGATATTTTAGGTAATAACAAATAGTATTCATTTCAGATAGAAAAATATTTGGGATGTTTAGGTTCAGGAGATCATAATAGGTTTTCTAATGTGTTCCCACAAAACCATGTAAAAATATACAAATCTTAAAAAAAAAAATATATATATATATATACCCCCATCCGTTCACATCATAAATGTGTAGGTTCCCCAGGACCCACCCAACTGCACATGCCATTTAGACCATGAGCAAAAAGCTGAGGAGTCTGCAAATAATCTTCCTCCAACAATAAACCCCCCATATAAAACATTTCTCCGTCAGTAAACAGATATATCAGAAATCAAAACCGAATTCAGATCAGATATCATAACAGAATCCATATCAGAAATCAGAACATAATTCAGGTAATGTATCATAACAGAATTCAAGTCAGAAATCAAATAAAATATTTATATGATTAGGGAACACACCAGAGTTTACATATATTAGTTAGAGGTACTGGATAATCTTATCAAGCAGAAAAACACAGATCTTCAGTATGTCGATAGAATGTTGGAATTTAGAATCACTATTGGAAGAGATCAATAACTGATAGAATCATCATTTATTCAAAATGAAACTTGAGCTGACAGGGAAGAAATGAAGGTTCGGGACATTTACAGTCTATGTCGATTGATTTCATTATCAAACAACTCTAGATGAATATCTCCCAGAATTAATGCTTGTCGATTGGTAAATACATTATCCTTCCAGGGTATTTGTTTTTTAATACCAAAAATTCTTATCCATAGATTATCTTCGTAATCATCGCTGAATAGATCTTGAGGAAACTAACAGATATTTCAATGCTCTTTATTTCATTTCCACGCTTCAATGATATCATGAAATGCTGATATGCTTGATTTGTAGTACATGTCCTATAATAACATTATATCATGTATGTTCATTAACATTTCCAGACCCATTCAAATCACTTATTTAATCCTCAGTCCTTGAGGTTACTTAATTTATTTAGCAGTCAAGTGTATCCCAGTTACTTCAGAGTTTTTCAGAGTAATTCGGATGTTTCTGAATTTCGGATAAGTATTTTACTTTCGTTCAGTTCAATTTTGTCTTCTTGGTTGATTTGTCTGACGAATATCCACTTCTGAGTACCGAATGTGATCCAAAGTTGAGCTGAGCTGGTTACTTCCACAATTATCATCAATCCAAACATAATGAGATGAACCAACGTTCAAGTGATACTTATATCATTCAGATAATGATATAGCACTAGCATTGGTTGACCACTTAAGCTACGTTTCATAACTTTTAAGATCAGTACAACATCTGTGTTTATTTGGATTTCTAAATTAATCCAAGACATTTAATTATTCTAGGCCATAAGGGTATTTTGGTTATATTGGTTCTCAGTTATATTCCATTCATTTCACAGCTCGAGGATATCCAATCATTCCTGAGCTTGGTGATATTCTTGGTCATTTGCATTCTAAGGGTATTCTGGTCATTTTACAGATCAAGTGTATTGTAATCGTTTCTTTATGTCCAATCTTATTATCGAATTCAAACTTAACACTTATTTCAGTCATTTCAAACAATTCTGTCAAAAGAACACCCCCAATAAATTATTGTTCAAGTTTTTACTCATAACTCGGATATTTTCAAGTCAAGTGCCTTCTCAGATTTTACAAACGAAATATCATGAATTTTTCTGTACAAAGATAGCATCTTAACAATTAAATCCATACTTAATCGAGTTAAGTATGAATCCTCAAAGTACTTTCTCATTCAGGGTCAACTCATATTATTTTACCTCTCAAGGGCATTTTCGTTATTTCTTAACCAGATAATTTCGATATTAAATCTTAATCAAAGAATATAATTTAGAGATCCTATGATTAATTTCTTTCCCAAACATTCTCTGATCTTGAAATGTTTCCCTTAATAGACTCTTAGATTCTTGCTTAAATCCTCTGGGTTAAAAACCGATTATCTATATTTTCTAAGCAAAACTAGCATTTCTTATGCACATAAGTAGTTTCATTAGATCAATATGTCTTTAAAACCTCTTATCCAACTTCCATAGTCAAATCTTATCTTTTTATAACATAAGGGTATTTTTGGAATTTTACCATATCAGAGTATTCTCATAATTTCTCATCTAAGTACCTTTAACATTTAACCTTTGATGAAATAAATTATAAGTTACAGGTCCAGGTTGATTTCTTTATCACTGAGCACAAAACTTGTAATTTAATTCTAACAATCCCTCAATTTCTTATAAAAGTCATCTGAACCATAATTAATTACTGAACCTTTTTACTGTATTCAGATCAAGTGTAGAAATTAATTAACTACACAAATGAGACCAACATTATCTTAATCATGCATTTGTCAATATTCACATGTTCCATAAAGCATAAAGAGGTAGTAAAGTATTACCTCAATTTTCGTGCCATACGAATCGACCAAATAAATTCCATTCGAACGCCTTTGATCTTTAATTCAACTTTCAATATTTCCTCGGATCCATATCAATAGAAATTACATAAAAAAACGGAGCTTACTGGGTTCGAGTTTGGCGAAACGGACCCCAAAAACAGATTTGGGATATCAAAAACATTAAATATGACTTTTCGAAAATTTTGACTTTTCGATCAAAGTCAATGGTTTGAAATGCAAGTTTGAGGCCTTCGGGTCTGAATTTCAAAAAACGGACTGCGGAAACGGACGCGGAACGTTGAAAAACGTCTGGATAGGTATACCCGATCAAAGTCAAAGGTCATTCAACGCCCGGTCAACGTCGGTCAAAGTTCTGGTCAACGTCGGTCAACAGTCAACGCAGGTCAACGGTCAATAGTCAATCGTTTTACACAAATATCACCTTAACAAAAATTAATTACAAAATTTTCCACCTTCTACAAATATTTAAAAACTAACACCCGAATTTTACATAAATATCTCCCTAACATAAATTAATTACAAAATTAACACCCCCTACGCGCAGTGGCTGTGTGTGCGGCGCATGAACAGTGATACGATTTCGGAAAATTCCTAGAAAAATTCCTAATAATTATTTTAAGGCATTTTGATATGGTGTCGTGAATCGACGAAAAACCAACTGAAATCGAGTTAAGACTAACGATACTTTTGACTGAAATTAACGATGAATGACGACGATTCACGATGAAAGGTTTGAGGGGTTTTATTCATCGGTCAACAACGAACACGATAGTGGTTTTGGTTCATCGATCGGAGGTCGGATGGTGCGTAGATCCGAGTTTAAAGAGGGGTTAATGGGGAGGGAAACTTGGAAGAATACGCAGAAACAATCGGGGAAGGGGTTTATAATTCATCTCATAAAAAATGGTTAAACCATGAGTTTAGTCACTGAATTTCCTACACTTGTTAAAATGGTCTGCAAACTTTGAAATTTTACAATTTAATCCTCAATTTCTTCCAAAATACCAATTAAATTCACCATTTTTTAATTTCTAAAATTTAGCCCCTAATTTGGGGTGTTACACATGGTGTTATCAAAAAGACTACCAAAGTATTATCGTTTTAATACAACCCAAAACAAGTAAAGAAATAAAGAACAAAGGAATAACGACTCCCAAAATCAGGGGCTCTGTCGTGATAATTCTGCTCAACACTGCACTTGCCCTGGTGGCCAACCTCTCTCGATACCTGATCACCGCTCTGCTACAGCCGCGCTATGGAGGACAACAAGGACGGTCGGTTGGTAAACAGTGGGGAAGCACTACAGTTGCTCACTCATGCTTCAGTTAAATCTCTTCTAACTTCCTTGCCTTTTTTGGCGGTTGTGGCTGAGTATTTATAAGGAATATCTCCTAGGGTTTCGCATAAATGGAGATTCCCTAAATACTCGTTATTGTCTTATCCATACTAAAAAAGGAAAGGCGGCTGACTGTTGTCAGAATCTTGAGGGCTTGCTTGCACGTGAGAAAAGTCGTACAACTAGCATACGACATAGGCGATTCGTCGTATCCGCTCTAGACTTTCAAGATAAACCTTGCCTTTGCGAGATAAATATGCTCCTCACTTTCTTTATCCTCTATATTCCACTGGCCCTTGCGAATTACTTTGTCGTGACTGAAATGTTCTTCCTTAGTAAATTTCCTGCACATACACAATCCACACAAACATTTTCTCCTCGACAGCTTCAGTCAACCAAATAAATTTAGCCAAAGCAAAACTAATCCACCACAAATAAATATAACCTAAATGCAACTAAATAAAACTAATATGATGTGCATACTTCCTTTAGAAGAGCAATAACTTAAGTAAAAAGACTAGAAATAGAGTCTTTTTTATGGAGTTATCACACCCCAAACTTAAGCTATTGTTTGTCATCAAGCAATGGATAGTGGCTAGAAAAAAAATTAAGATTGCCATGGTATAGTAGTACTATGAAAATCATGTGGTTTGAAATTTCAACCCTCAGCAAAAGTTTGGCATCAACATGTTTAACTATCAAATCAGTCAAGTACCTTCCCTAGTCAGGATCCTTTGCTATTGTGTGTGCGTGATTGTAATCGGTTTATGCATTAAAGTAATTAGAAAACTTCAAGTAAGTGCTTTTGGTTTGTCAATGCGTCAAATTATTTATCAGGCTTAGTTTCCACTCCTAGTTATTTATCAACTCTTTTTATTTTTTTTGGGAGTGAGCTCATCACACCTACCCTCCCACACTCTAGGTGAAAGGGAGCATACCTTCCACCCTCAAGCTAGTTCGGTAGGGTCATCCTTTGACTATTTTCATTCACTCATATGCCTCGACAACTCTTAATTTTTTTTGGAGTTTTCTGGTTATGTCATTACATAGAGGAGTGTCCCTTTTATTCTTCAAGTTTTAAATACTAGGGAGTTTGACGTTAACCTTAAAATTTTTTGATGTCTCGACAAGCAGAGAGTTCTTTCCTAAAAAATTTACTGATTAACGTAAGTAGAGACAACCTAAAATTGAGTTTATATTTTTTCAAAGAATCAGGCCTAGGGTTGGTTCTCTTCTTTCGACAGTCTTAAAAATAATTCTGGCCTAGGCAATCAAATTATGCATTCATCATCGGGCATCCCTAATCCATTCGAAGCAATAGGCTTAACATACTTATATCATGACAACCAAAATTTTTTAACCAACTATCATCAATTTCTTTTTAACAAAGTGTGTTACAATACATCCCCCAAACTAGAGGGATGCATTATCCTCAATGCATGAAAAAACTAAACTACATGTATCTATATGCAAATGCTAATACAAAATAAAAATGTGATCTTATTGTAGTGGTGTGGCTTTACTAGATGCTCGTGTTTTGCGTTGTTTTGGAGGAGGGGGACTCTCTGATCCTGAATCTACTGCTGCAATCGTCTAAGGGGATGGCTGAAGGACACAACCCCCAGTTTCCTGGTGCTCGGGGCTCATGTTGGTGTTTGTTGGTCTTCAGCTGTAGTGGGTTACGTATTAACTGGAGTTTGGCTTTGAGCTGTTTCAGGAACTGGCGTTGCTAGACAGACGGGGGACTGTACTGGTGCTTGGTCAGGTTGAGTCGGGGATGTAGTGAAGTCTTCATCGGAAAAGAAATCATGTGGAATCTCTTGAGTGCTTTCGAAAGTGGAGAAGGAGGAGGAGATGAGGAATTCATCTGTGTCGCCATGACCTTCCTCTGGTATGGGCGAGACATGAGTGGCCAGTAGGGGAACGTCTATGGCTACCTCTGGTGGAACATTATGTGTCGAGGCATGGAATGTGCTCCCGCCAGCAGTGTGTTTTTTGGATGACATCGGGGAAGGGCGGTAGGTCTTCGTTTGTGATTGGGAGCAGTTCCTTGAGAAAGACGTTTAGTTGTGCATCCCGTGCCTTGACGTACCCAAAGAAGATATCCATGTGATTCTCCAAACGCTCGATCTTCTCATGAGTTCCTGGAGTGTACGCGACCACTGCTGCTATTCTGGTTGCGGCAACAAATCTTGCTTCTCTCTCCAGACCTTCATGCGGGGCATTGTCATCAAAGATCATTAACTATGGAACTTTCTTCGTGGTGATTTCCTTCTTTTGATTTGATGAAATCCTCAAATGGTTCCTTATAGACTTTCTTTTTCATGCACATAGCAGTTATAAAGTTAGGAAATAAGAGATTACCTCGGTTTCTTTTGGCGTATTCATGGATTTGTTTGACAATAAGTTCTCCAATGTTGATCACTCGCTCGTAGATTATCGAATGTAATAGCATCAGTCTTTTCACTAGCATGATTGTGTTGTGGGAGGTTGCCATTAGCTTGCCCTTGAGAAAGTGATTCCACAATTTCACCACCAATTTAAGTGCTCGGCGATCGACCCGTTTCCTCGTTGGCACATTTCCCTCGAATTTAGCCCACCCAAAATAAAGGTGTTCGAGTACTCCACATTAAGTATCTTGGTCTGCCTAAGACACAAACCTTTTATATTGATCTTGTACTTTCCCCAACTTGAAATATATGTTGACTGCTAAAAGGGAAAATAGAAGGAGTTTCCCTCTGACATAAACGGTGTGCTGGGATGGGTCTTCGAGATGGGCGTAAAATTCTCTGACCATCGCTGGTGCTATTATTTTAGGGTGGCGAGCAAACTTATCAAAGTTGTGTTTTCGAACCACATCCATCACTTCTGGTCCAAATGGTTCTTCGTTTTACGATGGAAAAGGAAACCATCCTCTAAATATACTTGTCATTTTTTGAGGTTCTTAAATCATGCCTCGGCTGTCTGAAAACGCTCAAAGCGTGGTGTTGGGGCTAGGTTTTTCTTTGATCTGGCCATGATATTCGTTGGTACAGTGTGTCTCGTGGCAGTAATGGGGGGAATTTTTTAATGAAAAAAAATTAAAGAAGGGAAAGAGATGCACGATGATGAAGATGGAGTTGAAGTTATTTTTTCTGGAAAGTTAATGGGTGGTTTCTTGAGGGAAATTTGGTCAAAACGAGAGGGGAAAAGATATGGCATTGAATGCTCAATATTTTATTGGACGTAAAGTGGGGGAAAGATAGTTTCCCTCTTTACAATTACTGCCAAAACCTCTTTTGCTATAGGGTTTCTTTTCCTTTAATGCGTAAGTTCTCACCCCATGCTGCCACGTGTACCTTGCATGCCTACAACGAATTAAAAGAATAAAGTAAAATAGATACTTAGTGCATAAAATAATTTAATTTATTTATGTACAAAATTCAGATTTTCGTTGCCTGGGCAACGAATTTTATTCAGGTAAGTAAGGCAAACTCTTCGGCATCATATGCTATTGATGCCGATTTTGCACACATGACTGGTGCTCCTTTTTATTTCTTTAGTCTATGTCCATTTACTTTAAAAATGGATCCATCATCTTGGTTCTTAATTTCTATTGCTCTATTGTCATGGACTTGATGTACGATGAACGATCCTGACCATCGTGATTTTATCTTGCGTGTGAATAATTTAAGTCAAGAATTATAGAGCAATACTTGTTGTCCAAAATAAAATTGCCTAGTCAATATTTTTCTTTCATGCCATCATTTCATTTTTTCTTTGTATAAGAGGGCATTTTCTTAAGCGTGGGCTCTAAATTCATCCATTTCATTCAGTTCCAAGAGTATTATTTCTCCAGCAAGCTGAGCATCCATGTTTAATTTCTTTATGGCCCAGTAAGCTTTATGTTCAAGTTCCATAGGCAAATGGCATTCTTTACCATAGATGAGTTTGAATGGGGACATTCATAGCGATGCTTAAACGCTTTGCGATAAGCCCATAATGCTTCATCTAGCTTTGACAACTAGTCCTTTCGGATTGGATTGACCACTTTCTCAAGGATCTATTTGATTTCCAGATTAGAGACTTCGGCTTGTCCATTAGTCTGTGGGTGATATGCCATAGCTATCCGATGTCGCACTCCATATTGTTTCAACGCATTGGCAATTAATTTGTTGTCAAAGTGTGTGCCTTCATCACTGATGATAGCTCGTGGAATTCCAAAAAGTGTGAATATGTTCTTGTGCAAGAATTTCAGAACCGTCTTGGAATCATTTTTAGGTGTTGCTATTGCTTCTACCCATTCGGACACATAGTCCACTGCCAAGAGTATGTATAGATTACCAAAATATGTGGGAAATGGTCTCATGAAATCTATCCCCCACACGTTGAAAAGTTCTTCCTCCAAAATGTTTTGCCAAAGCATCTCATGTCTTTTTTATATGTTCCATATTCGTTGGCATCTATCACATGATTTGTAGAATTCGTGAGAATCTTTGAACAAGGTTGGCCAATAGAAACCGGATTGAAGAACCTTCGTCGCTGTTCTCATCCCACTAAAATGTCCTCCATGTGATGATAAGTGACATTGAAGTAGTATTTCTTTTTGCTCTACTTTTGGGACACATCTTCTAATTATTTGGTCTCCACATTGCTTGAATAAGAACGGTTTATCCCAATAGTAATCTCGCATATCATGTCAAAACTTTTTTCGACCTTGGCTAGATAAATCTAGAGGCACAATACCACTAACCAGAAAGTTGACTATGTCAGCATACCATGGCACGGCCGTGACAGATAAAATTTTCTCATCAGGGAAATCCTATTGAATCTCTGTTATGTCATGACAACTAATTTTGTTATTTAGTTTAGACAAATAATATGCTACTTAGATTTTTGTACCCTTTCTATCATTGACCTCTAAATCAAACTCTTGTTGTAATAATATACATCTAATTAGCCTAGGCTTTGCATCTTTTTATTGATCAAGTATTTAATGGCTGAGTGATCTATATGCACAATTACTTTAGTTCCTATGAGATATGGCCTAAACTTATCAAATACAAATACTACTGCCATAAGTTCTTTTTCAGTGGTGGTGTAGTTTACTTGTGCATCATTAAGAGTATAACTAGTATAGTAGATAACATGAAAGTGTTTACTTTTTCGTTGCCCTAGCACTGCCCCAACTGCGTAATCACTAGTGTCGCACATGAGCTCAAAAGATTCTTTACAGTCAGGTGAAACAACGATTGGTGTTGCTGAAATTTTTTTCTTCAAATATGTAAAAGCATTTAAACAATCATCATTAAATACAAATGGTTGATTTTGTTGAAGTAAAAGACACAAGGGTTTTGAGATTCGAGAAAAATCTTTTATGAACCACCTGTAGAAGGCTGCATGTCCAAGGAAACTGTGTACGCCTCTCACGTTGGTGGGTGGAGGTAGGTTTATGATTACTTCCACCTTGGCTCCATCGACTTCAATGCCTTAACAAGAAATTTTGTGACCCAACACTATTCCCTCGGTTACCATAAAATGGAATTTCTCCCAATTTCGTACTTGGTTGGTTTTTTCACATCAGTTCAATACTTTAGATAAATTGCCAAGACATCGGTTGAAATCGTCGCCTGATATGGAGAAGTCATCTATAAATATTTCCATGCAATCTTCAACCAAATCAGAAAAAAATGGACACAATACATATCTGAAAGGTAGATGGGAGTTACACATCCCAAACGACATTCTTCTAAACACATAGGTACCATATGGACATCTGAAAGTAGTCTTCTCTTGATCCTACAGTGCTATTGCTATTTGATTATATCCTGAATATCCATCAATGAAGCAGTAAAATGCTTTTCCTACTAGACTATCAAGCATTTGGTCAATAAAGGGGAGTGGAAAATGGTCTTTCGTTGTGGCTTTATCGAGCTTCCTATAATCCATACATATCAGCCATCCCATGACTATTCGAGTAGTTAAAAGCTCATCATTTTTGTTTTTTATCACGACCACACCACCCTTCTTTGGTACACATTGTACTAGACTGACCCGTGAGCTATCGGATATTGGATAAATTACTCCCGCATCCAACCATTTTATGATATCCTTCATAACTACCTTCTTCATGATCGGATTGAGTCTTCTTTGTGGCTCTACCGAAGTGCTATGACTTTCTTTTAAGTTGATCTTGTGCATGCATATGGTAGGGTTGATTCCCTTCAGGTGTGTCATGGTCCATCCGATAGCCTTTTTGTTTCTCGAATCTTCATTGGGTGAACCACTAAATTGTCTGATAGAGTTTAACATCATCGGTTTGAGTTTGAAGTGAGTGGCTTGGATCTTAGGTGCCACTATGCCTGGATTGAGGTCATTGAGAATAGGGTTCAAATAATCTCATATCGCTCTTGGTCTTTCAACTTGAAGATTAATTGATGCATCTGGATCTCCTAAATCTCCCATGTTCTGTTGCATTTGAAATTGATTTGATTGTTCTCTGGTTCTTTGGGCGCACAACCTTTGTCTGAGTGATTGCTCAATTTCAGGGTCGAATGGTTCCAAAGGCTTACCAGAAGATCTCAAGGTCATGCAATAATTAAAACCTACAAAAGAAAATTGTAAACTATGTTAGAGTAATATAATGTGACAAAGAGAACTTGTTTTGGCTAAAAATATCGTCAGTTGCCAATCCCCGGCAACGGCTCCAAAAACTTGATCGCTTGTAAATGTATATGCTAAGGAAAGCAAATATGTACAAGTATACACAATCGATGCAAGTAATATAGTAGTGAGTGAGTATCGTCTCCACATGGATTGGATTAGAAATATATTTTCACCACAACTAGAACTAATGTCACAAGCTAAGTCCTACTAAGTATTAACCTAAGAACTAATATTAATGAACTAAGAAAATGATTCAATGATTTAGAAAAGTTTAGTTTAGACAAAATTAAGATGGAGACTAATAAAACAAGTAATGGTTTAACTATAATGCAAACAACCTCACATATTCAGACGTGTCACAGAGTACTTATGCTAAACTGTTGTCTTGACAACAAATATTCTAAGTTTAGAATGACTAATTATGACTCGCTAAACCTGCCCGACAGGATTACTAGGTATTCTTAGACGGTTGCTACGGCAATACCTCTCGGCGTTAGCTATAGACGTAGTCTCTCCTACTCTAGCTTATATCCCTTTTAGTCTTTTGATACTCACTCCTTATCTATAAGGTAGACAAGTTAGAACTTCACCATCCCGGATTCATTCTATTTCTCACGTTGATCTATCTTAATTCTCTCAAATTTAAGAATCACTTATCTAGATAAAAGGCTATCTCTCGATGCTCTTACAATGCCAAGGCATGTTTTACCAAAACCCAAGGCTATCTCTCGATGCTCTTACAGTGCTAAGGTAAAATATTTAAACTATTAACAAAACAGTCATAAGCGAAACATAATTCATCATTCATAAACATAAAAATATTGTTCAGGCAAAACAAATTTTAACACTAAGGAAAGCATTCATGGTTCTATCAAAGATCATCCAAGATTTAACATTTAATACAACCCCAAATAGATACATAGTTAAAAGCAAAGGAAGAACGACTCCTAAAACCGGGGGCTCTTTCGCGATAATCCTAATCAGCACCACGCCTGCCTTGGTGATCACCCTCTCTCGAGGCCTGATCACCGCTCTGCTATCGTCTGACTATGGACGACACCAAGGAAAGTTAGTGGGTAGACGGTGGGAAAGCACTGCAGTTACTTGCTCACGCCTTAGGTAAAGCTCTTCTCTCTTTTTCCTGGCCTCCTTTGTTTGGCGGTTACGGCTGGTTATTTATAAGGAAAGTCCTCCTAAGTTTTTGTCTACTTTTGGAGTTTTCTTAACTAGCCATTATTAATTTCCTGGACTTAAAAAGGAAAGGTTGTTGGCGGCTGTCAGAATAATTTAGGCTTGCTTGCACGTGGAGTAGGTCATCCAGCTGGCGTTTGACATAGGCAGTTTAGCCACACCTGTTTCAGATTTCCTCAAATAAATCTTTTCTTGGCGAGATAAATATGCTCCTTACTTTCTCATCTGTTCTGTTGGCCTCTGCACTTTTTTATTATCATGACTGAAATGTTCTTCCTCTGTAGGATTCCTGCACAAACACAACCTAAACAACCCTTTCTCTTCTGTAATATCAGTTAAACCAAATAAATCTTGCCTGAGCAAAACTTATCCACCACAATCTAATATAACCTATATGCAACTAAATGCAACTAAAAATGCAGTGCATACTTTGTCTAGACGAGCAATAACTTAAGTGAAAAGACTAGGAATTAATTCTTTTTACGGAGTTACCAAGTCCACTCTTAGTCCACCAAAGTAGTAATAAAATGTAGCAAGAGCTTCGACCATTGTTTTGGTGGTTGGGCATGAAAAGGGAAGTATCGGGGTTTGTTGATAAATGTTTAGCATGTTAGTAAGTCAAATTGAAATACCAAGTTCCTTCAGAATTGCTTCAGCCAAATTCAGATACCACAGTGAAAGTGGGACAAAGTGACTATAGACTTCGTGATGGATTACCTATGACTAGGCAGAGGCACGATGCAGTGCGGGTTATAGTTGACGATTTGACTAAGATTGTTATCTTCATGCCGATTTGAATGGATTACACCTTAGAGCGGTTAGTATAGTTGTATGTTTTCGAGATTATGAGGTTGTATTGGGTATCAAGATTGATCATTTTAGATGGAGATCCTCACTTCACTTCCTGATTTTGGAAAGCTCTCCATGAATCCTTAGGTACCAAACTTCACTTTGGCACTGCGTTCCATCCTCATATAGACAACTAGTCCAAGCGTGTCATTCAGATTCTTGAGGGTAGTTGAGATTACCATTTTCCACTAGTAGAGTTTTCTTACAACAATAGCTATCAGTCTAGAATCTAAAGTTTAAAGAGGCTTTATACGGGCGCAAGTGTAGAACGCCGCTTTGTTAGACAAAGCTCAACGAGGGAAAGATAGTGGGCCTAGATTTAATTAGAGAAAATAAAGAAAATATATGGTTGATTCAGAGTCGGTTGAAGAATTCTTCGGATATGAAAAAGTCATATGCAGACTTGAAATGGAAGAATATCGAGTTTTCCATGGGAGAGAAGGTGTTCCTCAAGGTGTCTCTATAGAAGAAAGTACTCCAGTTTTAACGCAAAGGAAATTTGACCCCGCGCTTCATATGGTCGTATGAGGTACTCGAAAGAATTGGACTCGTAGTCTATTATTTGGCTTTGCTCTTAGAGTTGGAGCACATTCACAACGTGTTCCACTTATCCATTTTTAGGAGATATCGCTCTGATCCCCATCAAATCATACTCGTAGAGTAGATCAAGGTAAACCAGGCCATGACTTATGAGGAAGAGTCGATAAAAATCATGGCAAGAGAGGTGAATGAGCGAAGGAACGAGTGGATTCCCCTAGTGAAGGTTTTATGGAGAAACAATGGTGTCCAAGAAGCGATGGGAAACCCAGGAGGACTTGCAACTTTTGTATCCACACCTTTTCTACCCAAGTACATTTTGAGGATGAAATTTTTTATTAGGAGGGGAGAGTTGTAACACCCTGAATCCTGGGTAAGGAGTTATGAGTTAACCCAAAATGGTTTAGATAAGCTAATTGACTTGTAGAAGACCTTAGTCTATTTAAAGTTTGGATTGGGCTTGGTTTTGGGCCCAATTGATATCAAAAAGGGAATTTTTAACCTTAGGATGAAGGTTGGAGGACTAAAAGAGTAATTGGACTCATTTTTAAAACAAAAGTTGAAATCCCTTAATTGTGAGATGATCTTACGCCTGTTCCTCTCTTTTTCATCACTCTCTTCTTTTTCTTCTTTATTTCTTTCTTACCATATTATTCTTCTCTAAGACTATAACAAAAATTGAAGCTTTTAGTTCTACAAGCCTAGTTCAATAATTCCAAGGTAAGAAATAAAATCTCTACTTCAAGAGCATTAATTTAAACCTTCGAACACAAGATTTGAGCCATTGTAGCCATAGATGGGTTTTAGTGAAAGTTTACGAAATCAAACATTTTCAGCTTGTTTTAGTGGATTTAAGTGTTACGGAGTGTCTTTAAGTTCAATCCAAATTCCTAAATGAGTTGGTAACTCATTTATCTCATTTTTTTATTAATGAAAGAGCTGGGTAAAGCTCAAAGGAAATAAGGAATGAGAAATTGACCCTTGGTTAATTTGAGAGAGTTTTCAGCAACTAGAAATCTAAGGTAACACATTTATAACTCCTTCATACCATTTGTGAGTCTTTAAAATGCATCTAGCTAGATAGTCTTGTTTTGGAAATCATGAATGAGTTTTCATGGTAGATTCTTGAAATTGGTGTTTTAGCATGTTTAAATACCTTCTAAGACCCTCTCTTGCATCTAGCTAGATAATAATGTTTTAAAAAGCATGAATGAGTTTTCATGGTAGATTCTTGAAATTGGTGTTTTAACATGTTTAAATACCTTTTATGACCCTCTCTTATGCATATAAAACTATAAGAATGATTTGGGAACCTCAATAGGGTTTTGACATTCATTTTCATGCCCAAATAGGGAATTGATGGGCTTGAGTATCAGTACTGGAGGAACAGTGCCAATATTGTTCGTCATCTAGATTAAAATATAGGGATTTTGAATAGGGAAGTATCGATACTCATCCAAGGAGTATCGATATTATTGTTCAGGTATTGATACTTATAAGGTAGCATTGATATCGAATATATATAGTAGATTCTAGTAGTCAAATTCGTATCGATACTCATGAGAGTATCGATACTAAGGGTAGAGTACCGATACTCCCCATAGGATTATCAATACGGGGGTATTTTTCAAAACATCGAAGTAAAATTTGGTATCGATACCCTAGCAAGTATTGATACCCTTACTCATTAGTATTAATATT
Source organism: Hibiscus syriacus (assembly GCF_006381635.1). Lineage (NCBI taxonomy): Eukaryota > Viridiplantae > Streptophyta > Magnoliopsida > Malvales > Malvaceae > Hibiscus > Hibiscus syriacus. The sequence continues at coordinate 5,591,392 of NW_024061783.1, forward strand.
GGTCCAACAGTATCAATACTAACCACCCTTTCTCAGTTTTATTTAACCCTACGGTATTGATACCCAAGGGTGAGTATCGATACCCTCATACATTTTTTAGCAAGAAACCCAAGGAATTTATGATTGAATGTTGAGGAACCAAATAACATTAAAACACCATTAAATAATATTACAAGTGAAAACCATAATTGATACACAAATACAAATAGAAACAATATCAACCAGGATGACATGGAACCATCGTCACACCCTATGGTGCAACGAAAACAAACTCGACGATTTCACCAGCAATCCATGTACAATAAACCGAAAAGACGAGGAAAAGGATATGATTACTAACATTGGGTTCCTTGAAAAACAACAATATTGCAGCCACAATACTAGTGATCAGAATGATTTGAATCGTAAGCCTCCATGGAAACGTCTTGGATAGTACTTGGTTCACCCGATTGAGAGCAAATAATTTTTCACTTGTTCTCAAAAATAGTTTTGAGAAAATCGGTTAAAAGATCAAGAAGACAACTTCTAGATCATTGCCTATCTTCATATATATGAGTTACCCTAACCTTTAGGGATTTAAAATTTTGAATTAATAAAAATCTTATTTTAATTATTCTGAAACCAAATCTTCTTTAATTATTTTGATTTAAATATTCATTAAAAGAGATGTAATTATAATTACATTCTTTTAATGTCCACTTATTTATTTGGGACAATTAAATTATATGTATATCAAATATACATATATTAACTATAGTTGTATTGTACAATTTAATATTTGCTCATTTCAACCTTAGGGTATGACCTTGTAGGTTCTTGTAATATTAGTAGTAATTAATAGAACCATTCTAATATTACAAACAATTAATGGCATCTAGCAATATATCATTGACACGTAAGTTACAAGAAATCATGGTTTAACATATCATCTTCGTGACTAACTCTTTTATGTATTACATCATTTTGTCATTTATATCAAGAATAGGCACAAGTCTTGGAATAGTCACACTTGTATGACCCATCTATTATTTCTTGATAACTAGAGTAGACAATAATTAGCGAATAATTTGATATATCTCATATCAACTTATTAGAGCATGACCATACATTTCTAGTCTCACTCAATCAAGTGGCATGTGATATATTCCCTATTATGTAGGAAGAATAAATCATAACTTAATCATTCACATCCCATTACATATATCGAGATATGTTCAATATTAGTCTTTATAGTGCAGCTAGTTACGGAGCATGTTTAACTATATCAAAACATATAACAATATATGTTGAGATAGTAATGATCTCAAGTTTGAGGATCGTACATCTAGTCATCAACATGAGCAATGTTGTGACCATCACATAATAATCTAAGCCATATGCTCATAGTGGGTCAATCCAATATTTCGTTCTCTAATAACATATTCATGCCTCAATTCTGACATCTCTATGTCAATGACAATTCATTGTCATCAATCAATAAAACATTAGTCTTAAACAAATTATTATTGTCCATACCCATAATAATATTCAACTAAGGATATTTAATAATAATCATATTATTATATGGACTTTATTATCTTTCAATTTATGCTAGACATAGATATATAACTGAAAATAATAGTGACAATGTCTTTATTCGATAAAATCTATAAATAAAATGTGTCCATACAATCATCATATGATTAGTCTTTGGGCATACTCTAACAATAAAACTAGCCTTGTTGATGCTCAAGAAAATGTTCAGGACACTTGAGTTATTCTAGCATACGAAGTTAATAACGAAGTATAGAATGTTTGGATATCCTTAGCTAGTGTCGAGGCATTTTGAGACTAACTAGGGTACGAAGCCTGAACATTTGCGAGGGATGGGGTAGTTAGGTGTTGATACACGCACGATCGAGACTACCTTTCTCTGTAACTTTATCACACCATGGACATTATTCAAAGCTGATTCTAAGAGAGTTATTCCTTACTTTATCCTTTACTATCTTCTATATGCATCATTTAATGTTATAAGCATGCCTTTGCACCTTATACTATGCTTAAATAATCATATGTTATCAATCACTTGCATACTATATGATTTTCATGCATAACATATGTTTCCACATCTTTACTTAGCTTTATATTATGTTTTACATATGTTTTACATATGTTTTAGATTCATTTATTAGTTTTGCATTCATTTAATTTATTTCCATTGCATTTATAATATGGCAGCATGTTAATCTTAATTTCATTAGTTTACTACATGTTAATTCAGCTCCTAAAACTGATATATTAGCTCACTAATATTACATCATCATTTACTTAGCTTATGGCATGCATTAATAGCTCACAAGCACTTATACATTAACATCATCATGCTTTTTGATTCATTCTAGCTCATTTCCTTCATTTTACCTTATTTTGTTTATTTATATATGTACATCAAGGGAAGGAACAACCTATCGTAGATTGGGAGAGTATTTGGTGTTACATGGCAGCTCACAATTAGCTTACAAGGTTGAAGGCAGCTCATGGAGACTGAAGGAAAGCTTAATTCAGCAGGAGGAGCTAACATGTAGTTGAACTTAGCTGGAGGAGTCATATGAACCAAAGTTACGTACAGTGATATCAAATGTAGCAGAAAGTAGTTCAAGGTGATGTTCAAGGACGTAGAAGATCACAACTTGTTAGCTTGAACACATCAAGCTATTGTTCATCTAACTAGCTAAACTATACTTACCAATCTTGGATGGGAGTTATGTCTTACCTAGGCTACCACCATGCTCAACACATTCATCACATGGTCAAGACTACACCAAAAGCACCATGAGTTCCCATGTACACGCCAAACAACCATCCAAGCATGTACATTGCGTGTGAACCCATTTAGGAACCAAGATGAATGGCTACATCACCATTCAGTAAAACACTCTTTCCCCTTCAAGTTGGCACCAAAGTGAATAGATATGGAACCCATTCAGCCAAGGATCATTCCTCTCCATCTAGACTAAATAATTAACTCCTTTCATTATACATGTATTTAATTAATTATGCCTTTTTATTTCAAAGGATACATTGGTCGAATAGTTATCATATTTCATCTATTAGACATGTATCACTTGAAGTGCCAAAAGTTGGGATCATTGATACTCCAAGTACATTGAACATATTAAAGGGAATTCAGCAAGCAATGGAGATTTCCATCATCAAGCAACCAACACCTATTAAACATCCTCCATGGTTCACTATTTCTATTCGTCTTATTTATTCATTTTCTAACTTTGGTTTATTTTTTCAGAAAAATGATTCATCTCTATGGAGTTATTTTCACTTGTAATGATTGATTCAAGGAGATGAAGCGAGCATTATCCACCTACTCAAAAGCCATCATTTGGAAAGGTACAAAGTTTAAATGAATAGTTCAAAGGACAAGTTCCATTCCCAAAAGATATGACTTTTCCAAAATGGGGTCTCAATGGACTTGTGCCTTTCCCAACCAATGTGTTGTTTCAATCAAGAAGGATGTCCAAAGGACACGTTTCATTGCCAAATATTGTGATGTTACTATAGGACTTCAAAGATACATCCAAAAGACTCACGTCTTTACAAAAAAGGTATAATGGTTCAAAGAGACACAGTGGAGGCTTTAAAGATACGTCTACCTATTCGAAATAAGACATGTTTAAGAAGTGTCTTTTGGCACAACCTATGAACAACATTCCTTATACTAACCATTATTTCAAGAACCTTCCTTCTCTATTTTTGTATATTACACAATTGGAGTTAAACGTTCCACATGAACGGAGAAGTGTGGATTCATCCATTCCTATACCAAAGAAGTAATCAATGGCGAGGAGCTTCGATTTGAAGATAAATCACCTTAAAGAATGAGGATGGTACACGCATTATCGAGACCAACTACTTCCATAACTTCATCACACCATTGACGTTATTCAAAGCTAATTCTAAGGGAGTTCTTCCTTACTTATCATTTACTATTTTCTATTTGCATCATTTAATGTTATAAGCATGCCTTTCCACCTTATATTATGCTTGAATAAACATATGTTATCATTCACTTGCATACTATATGATTTTCATGCATAACATATGTTTCCACATCTTTACATAGTTGTATATTACGTTTTACATATGTTTTAGATTCATTTACTAGTTTTGCATTGATTTAATTTATTTCCATTGCATTTATAATATGGCAGCATGTTAATCTTGATTTCCTTAGCTCATTGTATGTTAATTAAGCTCCTAAGGATGATATATTAGCTCACTAATATTACATCATCATTTACTTAGCTCATTGCATGCATTCATAGCTCACAAACACATATACATTCATGGAAGCATGAATTTTTATTTATTCCAGCTCATTTCCTTTATTTTACCTTAGTTTGTTTATTTATATAGGTACATCAAGAGAAGGCACATCCTATGGTAGCTTGGGAGTATTTGTCGTTACATGGTAGCTCACAATCAACTAACAAGGATTTAGGTAGCTCATTGAGACTAAAGGAAAACTCAATTCAGCTGGAGGAGCTAACATGTAGTTGGACTTAGCTGGAGGAGTCATATGAACCAAAGTTGCTGAAAGTGATGTCAAATGTAGCTGAATGTAGTTGAAGTTGAAAGTGATGCTAAAGGACTTAGAAGATCATGGCTGGTTAGCATGAACAGATCAAGCTATTATTCATCTAACTAGCTAAACTACAATTACCCAGCTTGGATGGGAGCTATGTCATGCCTAGGCTACCACCACCTTAAACACCATCATCACATGGCCAAGACTATACTACAAGAACCATGAGGTCCCATGTGCACACCAAATGACCAGCCAAGCTTTTACATTGCGTGTGAATCCATTTAGGTGCCAAGATGAATGGCTACATCACCATTCAGCCAAACACTCTTTCCCCTTCAGGTTGACACCAAAGTGAATAGATATGGAACTCATTCGGCCAAGGATCATTCCTCTTCATCTAGGTCTAATAGTTAACTTTTTCATTATACATGTATTTAATTAATTATGTCTTTTTATTTCAAAGGATACATTGAAAGAATAGTTATCTAATTAATGGTCATGTTTTATTTTATCTAATATAAATAGGCTATCATATTTCATTGTAAAAACAACTATTGTGCATCAAATATACTTATGAGATTTATTCTCTTTTACTTAGTTTTTCTAAAGACTTTATCGACTTATCAAGTGGAAATACTTGTGGCGTCAAACCCTTATATTCTTCCTAGATACTTGTGGTTCCTATCTCTTCTATAGATAGTGGGTCCAAGTCTTTTTCTACCACCCCTTGAATAGATTTGTAAGGTTGGGTCTTTTCTCTTTATAGCATTGGTTCTTTCTTGGTCTATTCAATATACAATTCATAAACTTATCTATTCTTTCATAGCCATTACCTTATCCCCAAATACTTAACCATCTTCCGTATTTACTATATCATTTCAAGATTGCCTTAAAACCTTACATTTACTTACCTTAACCATCCTATTTGAAGCCATTCACTTACTGAAGGTGCTTGTTTACGTCCTAGATCCTACAATCAAGTTGTTGCCATTTCAAAGTCCATTGAAGTGTGCCTCAACCTACATCAGGTGTTGAGTCTGATGTAGAGATTCCAAACCTTACACTAGGTAGACTAGAGGTATGTGGGTCCCAAGATATGTAACCCTTCAACCATACCATGACGAATACCTTAAAGTAGCATGAAGTATACGAGTATACTTACTTTCTTTATTCCACTTGATAGCATGAGTATTTAATGAATATTTTTTATGGTCTAGTTGTTAGTGTGGTAATAGGCTAGTGAGCTTAGCATTCATAATTTCTTTTCATGTGTAGATCATTAGGAGGAGAATTCCAGGAGCCTATTGCACAACTTATATTCCAATAAGTTCGAGCAGAAAAGTATGTATTGAGTCATTTCTTTATAGGGAATGTATTATTCATAGACCTTCTTATATTTGAGTCGTAACTCTATTTATTATACTAGATTGTATTACTTTTGAGATACTATTTTGGGAGCTCCCGATGTAAACCTTATTTTAAATTATATTGATTTGTTTTGTCCTTAAATGATATTACTGTTTGATTTACAATGGTTTTAAAGAAAGATTTTTGTGTTAACCACTCTGGTGGTCTCGTGTAGTATTCTAATTGGTCGACTTGTGTTGGATCAGGACGTTACAGTTTTGCTAAAGTTTACACATATATTTTTGTTAACTTAAAATAATACCTCCTGACTCATTATAAACCTTAATCCCCAATAAGAAATTAAAAAGACAAGGTCCTTCAAAGAAAATTGTTTATTCAATTTGTCAAACAGTTTGAACTTCACCCTTACTAATCCCAGCTAGAATTATATCTACATGTACCAGTAGATACACTACTAGTAGTCTTTCTAACAAAAAGATAAGAGTCAAAATTCGTTAACACAAAGTTCCCATACACCAAAAACTCTTCAAGTCTTTTAAACTAGGCTCGAGAGGCCTGCTTCAAACCATAAATTGTTTTTTTAGCTTGCACACCAGGTTGCCATTACCTTCCTCATAGCTTTATAGTTGTGTCGTATACACCTTTTCAATTAGGATGTCTTTTAAAATAGCATTTTTTATATCAAAATGCCTCAATAACCACCCTTTTGATAAAATAAGAGAAAGAATAACCCTTATGGTTATTAGTTTGACCACAAGGCTGAAGACTTCATGATAGTCAAATTCATGTTGCTAAAGAAACCTCTTGACAACAAGTCGAGCCTTGTACCTTGCTACAGAACCATCAACATTGCTATTTATCTTAAAAAGCCATTTATAATTGACATTCTTCCTATTTTCTGGAAGACAAACAAGTGTCCAAGTAATATTATTCACCAAGGCCTCATATTTAGTCTAACAAATAGACTTCTAGTGCGGACTCATTATAGTTTCTTGAATAGTTATTGGTTCTCTATCAGAACAAACAGCTTGAAAGGTTTTCTTCTTCCAAATACCACTTTTGCTTCTATTAGGATTGAATAATCTCGATTGAACAACTTAAAATGTGACAATAGGGGTAAATTAGCTTTTGATGAAAAAATTAGGGAGTAAGGAGAAATAAACTAATAAGAAAGTTAGGGACAAAGATTTATAGTGGTTCAACTCTCTCAATGAAGTCTACATCCACTACCCAAGCTCTTCACTTAGGAGTTTTCAAAAGAATCCATTAATTTGTTCTTTCTTTTTAAAGGATCAAGAGTAACCTTTACAACTCCCTATCTTTTCAAATGGTTAAGATAGAACCAAAACCCCTTTTACAGAAGGAAAAAGATGTAACCAAGAAAATCTCTCTAAGGTAGGTGTTTACAAAGAATTAAGCTCACAAAAACACAACTATTTACAAGAGAAGAAAATAAAGAGTGAAAAGCTCTTCTCTTGTGTTTGATTTCTATGATAGGTGTTCTAACCATATTCAAGTGTTTTGAACTTTTATTTATAAGTTGGAATGAGGATGTGGTCATTTCTAGCCATTGGGGATGATTTCTACCCATTTGGGGATGTTTTCTCTACAAACATAAATTATCCCAGGGCATGGAGTATTGGTACTCCTTTAATGGGTATGAGTACTTCCTTTACTAATTTTAAATAAAACTAGTTGTTACTAGTCGTTGGGCCTGATGGTATCGATATTATGATCATGGTATCGATACAACTATGTAAAGTAGTATCGGTACCTATTTTGCATTCTGGAATTTGAGCAAGCTGGTAGTTTCAATTCTACCTAGTGAGTATCGATACTTCCCTTACATTTGGTATCGATACCATATGAACAGTATCGATATTGTTCATGAGGTATCGATACTGTAAGAACTGTATCGGTACTTCTTGTCCAGAAAAACATTTTGTGTTCAATTCCAAGTTTAATGGACTTTGAATTATTTTTGAACACATTTGAAAAAACTTTGAATAATTCAATTCAAGTCCAAAAAAATTTTGTCCTAATTTGTTATATAAAAATATTATAAAACATGGTTAAACAATCTCCCCTTTTTGATATAACAAAACATTTGAAATTTTGTTTTTGGCAAAACTCCCCCTTAATAAAACATTTATGAAAAAGAGAAATATTTGGAAAAATATAAAGTTCCCCCTTTTTCATTCTTGAAATTGAATTTTTCAAACTCATGTTTCTTCCCCTTTTTGTTATATCAAAAATAATTCAACTTTAAAGTTCAAAAATAACATTGGAGAGTAAGTGGTAAATTTGACATTAAAATAATTTGAAAAATCAAAGTTCCCCCTCAATAGATGCATTCCAAAAAAAATTTTGACTTTAAAGCTTGACACTTCAAAAGAATTTGAATTTCATCAAAGATGAACAATCATGTTTGTAGCATATGAAATTCAATATATCCAAGTCTAAAATATTTTATGCAATACCAATTGTTGAATTTAAGTTCAAGTGCATAAAACTATCCAAAAAGTTATGCATTTGATATCAATTGTTAGAGAGATATCATTTGCAGTAAATCACTTGCATAATCATTTAAATTAAGGTCAAAAAATTAAAAATTTGTAAAATCAAAGCATTAAAACCAATTTTGACCAAAATTCATTATGATGAACTACAAATTATGATAAATCATTAAAATTTTAGAAAATGTACATCATAACATATTTTCAACATACATGAGATGAAAAAAAAACATAAAATTTATTTAAAATAAAAAACTCATGCATGCTTAAACTAAATGAGCAACCAATTAATCACAGCAAAAACATTAAGCTTAGAGGTTACCCATTCCTTTTCAAGTGTGGCTAGAGCATTTGAATATCTTTACTTTCATCATCATTGCTCCCACAGACCTACAAGAGACATTTATTTGGATTTTGGTATCCAAATTGCTTTGGATCATTGGACGTTAGTTTTAATGCCCCTTGTTCCCTTTAGAACCCATAATTGTCTAATTTTAAAATATTTTCTTTTCTTTATAGGACAAGTAAGTCCATATGACCATGGAAATGGCAATGTGAGCATTTTTCCATTTTTAAACATAACGATTTGTTTTTAGAAATTAATTCTTTTTCTTTTGTTAAGCTTTCAAGCTTAACTTTCAAATCAAAATTTTCTTTTTCTAAATCGTTGATTTTGACTTTTGAAAGCTATAAATCATTTTCAAAGTTTCATTTAGTTTTTCAAAATCAAATTTTAATTTCAAAATCAAATCATTTTCAACTTTTAATTTTGAAATTAATTTCTTATAATTGGAATTCATAGTATCAAATTTAAAATATAACTCATCATAGGCATCTTGTAACTCTTTAAATGAATAAGAATTTAAATCGCAAGAGTTAGAGGATACCATTGAATCTTCATCGATGGCCATGAGGCATAGGTTGGCTACTTCATCTTCATCATTTGAGTCATCTTCATCACTCCAAGTCACCACAAATGCCTTCTTTTTAGTTGATCCTTTTTTCTTTAGGAGGGGACAATCATATTTGACATGCTCTGTTCTTTGAAAATTAAAACATACCGGGGACTCTTCTTTTTGATTGATTCATGCTTCACTTCCTTAAAAGTCATGAATCTCTTGAATCGTTTAAAGAGTTTGGTCATCTTTTCTTCTTCATTATCGTCTTCATACACCTCTTTAATTGAGTCTTGATTGCTCTCATTGGTGGATTTGAAGGCAATGTCTACCTCCTTCTTTTCTTGTTCTTGTCTTCATCTTCTTCTTCTTCCTTCACCATCAACTCATGAGTGAGAAGAGAACTTATAAGCTCATCAAGAGTGAGAGACTTTAGGATCTTAGCTTTGATGATCGTCGTCATCTTCGATTGTCAAGACTTTGGAAGAGAGTAGATCATCATCCTCGCAAGCTTCTCTGTAATGCCCCAAATATTGAATTAAGGACTTTATTGAAAGGATTTAAAATTTTGAGGATTTATTCGATAAAATGATAAAAGATGAGAATGATTAGGATGAATGGTTTAGACTAAATTGTGACAATGGATTAGTAAGAGGGCATTTTAGTCCTTTAAATGAAAGAGAAATTAAAATGCATTTTAATTTGGTATTAAAGAAAAGGCGAAAAGGGAATTAGGTCACACAAAAAGTCTTCTTCCTTTTTCTTCCTCTTTCCCCGTAACAAAACCCCTCCATAGCTCAAAGGTGAGTTTTTAATTTACTAGTTTATTCCTTTGTTTTTAGTTGGTTATTGAAGCCTTGTCAAAGAGGTAAATGAAATATTAGAAGCATTGGATGAGTATAAAAACAAGTTAGAAATTTTGGTGTGATTCTTAGAATCAAAAGCTATTAAGGGATACTAGATGTTTTAAGTATCTAAATGAATGAAAGTTAGTATGGTTAAGTATAGAATAGTTACATAGTATTGTTAGGGGTAAATGTGAGGAAAATTGGCAAAATTTGGGCATTTAACGGGTTTAAAACTGGAAAAAATCTGGGCACGCATATATGTACTGATAGAACAGTCCTTATATTATAGGCTAAAAATTTGATGAATCAGTTGCGTAGTATTGAAATTTATTCAATCAATATCGATACCGAGGGGGCATCGATACCAAAGGGAAGGTATCGATACCATTTCAAAACAGAATGAAAAAATGGTATCGATACCATAGTAGGGTATCGATACCATGGTAGGGGTATCAATACTGAAGAGCCATAATTTGTAAAATAGGTTGTTAATATTGTTGAAAGGTTAATAATAGGTACTTTTGATTCATGTTTAAGTATAATTGTTAGGTAATATACTAACAATTGATATTATACATGTATTTAATGAATATGGAATAGATCGTAATCAAGCTCTCGAGCCATGTCCTGGAGTAATCATCTTTCCATTTCGGATATCTAAGCAATGTGAGCCAGGTAAGTGCATTTAATTATATACGTACATGCTATAATAGTCATAGTTGTATGAATTATTTATGTGTATATGGTGATTACAAAATGACACTAAGTGTGCATAAAGTTAAGAAATTCATACTAAGTGTATGAATTTCTGTATTGGGCACTTCGTGTGCATAAAGTTAAGAAATTCATACTAAATGTAAGAATTTCCGTATTAGGCACTTCGTGTACAAAAGGTTAAGAAATTCATACTAAGTGTATGAATTTCCTTATTGGGCACTTCGTGTGCAAAAATTAAGAAATTCACACTAAGTGTATGAATTTCGTATTAGGCACTTCGTGTGCATAAAGTTAAGAAATTCATACTAAGTGTATGAATTTTCGTATTGGGCACTTCGTGTGCATAAAGATAAGAAATTCATACTAAGTGTATAAATTTCCGTATTGGGCACCTCGTGTGTAAAAAGTTAAGAAATTAATACTAAGTGTATGAATTTCCTTATTGGGCACTTTGTGTGCAAACCATTAAGAGATTGATACTAAGTGTATGAATTTCCATGTGGGAAATATGTGTGTAAACATAAGAAATTTATAATAAGGAAATGAAGTTTTATATTGGTATTGGGTATGTAAACCACATAGATTATAGTAATGGTTAAGAATTGACAGTATTAGCACTACTGATGTAAACCATAGAGTGTTTACTGAACTGAAAGAATCTCTTTAAATGTGAATTGTAATTCAATACATTGTGTTTAGAATTTTACTTATGATTAAGTATGCCTCACTAAGTAATACTTAAGGTGTGTTTATTTCATACGTAGGTAGAATACCCACTGAGTAAGGAGATCAATAGACATCCAGGCCGGAATCACCTCGTCAGTAACAGTACAACTTCAATGTCTACTTTTGATGTATTTTAGTTGGAATGTACTAGGTTTAGAAGAAGAAATGCTCTAAAAATATTTTTAATTAAACTTCTGTAAATGGTGAAATGTTGAACCTCTCTTTTAGTTGTTTATCTTATTAAATGTATGTTTTATTTTTAGTAAATTAAAGTGTTTGATAAACGAAACAAAATAGTAACGGTTTTCAAATGAGGAATCATTTTAAAAAAAAAGATGTGACATCTGTAGCTCGTATACGGAAAGGTATACGGGAGATGGGTGTTACATTTATTTGTATCAAAGCTACAGGTTTAATCGATTCTTGGCAGAAAATGAGTGTATTTTGATATAGAATAGTTTATATGCCAATAAGATGTCAAGGTTAGTGATAGGGTATAGAATGAATATGACAGATGTCACTCCTTATTAATTTAATTACGATTTTTATGAATGTTATGATAGATGTCCGATTCTACAAATTCTAGATTAGCGGCTAGTCAAGAAAGTAGAGATGGATCAGAAAGTGAAAGTTATGAGGAAAATAGTAAACATTTGATTTCGTTAGAGAACACTAATGCACTTGCACCTCAGGTATACTTGTCCCGAAGTTCGGAGCTTTTATGCAAGCTCTAGATGCCATTTTGACAAGGTTTCAACCTCCTCTGCCTCCCCCTGCTCCTCCAATACCATGAATGCTAATTCCAAAGGAGTTAAGAAGTTTGGGAGCTCCTGAGTTTAGGGGAGAACAAAGGGAAGGTCCGATGGATGAGGATTTATGGTTAAATGATGTAAAGGTAATGTTGGAAAGTTTGCAGTGCTTCGATCAAGAAAAAACTGGGCAGAGTTGTATCGTTACTCAGAGGATCGACTCGGGTATGGAGGACAAACACGACGATGTATGCGTTGCCCAAGCAAGTGAATTGGTAGTTCTTCCAAGAGGTGTTCAAGAACAAGTATATCGGGGAGCAGTTCATGAGATCGATGTTATTAAAGTTCCTTAGCTTGAAACAAGGGGATCAAACGGTGCATGAATATGAGACCGAATATAATAAGCTCAATTGTTATGCTATAGAGGTTGTTCCTAATGATAAAGCTCGTTGAGATTGGTTCATTGAGGGTCTGAGGCCTAAGCTAAAAGAGATGATGTTGGCATTAAATTTTTCTAGTCTATAAGAAATGATAAATAGAGTGAAGGTGATTGAAAGAGCTTAGGAAGAGACGTTAGCAACAGAGCAGAGTATTCAGATGGGAAAAAGATCTAGAATGTATTCATCTATACATTATGCAAAAAGGGACAAGGGCTCGAGTTCTCGATTCTCTTACAGAACTGATCTTTCTGCAGCTTCACAAAAAACTAAACAGTCTCATTCATATGTTGCTAGCTCGGGTAAAGCTCATGGAGAGAAACCTCTATGTCAGACGTACGGTAAGTTACACGGGGGAGTATGTAGGTTGTTTTTCGGTGCTTGTTTCCATTGTGGGGAATCTGGTCACTTTGCTCAGAGTTGCCCGAAGAAATCAAGAGATAGATCTGCACAATCGGAGAGATCAGTCATCGCACCAAGTAAAAGTAGAGGGAGAGGAAGATCAGGTGGTCAAAATGAGTCTAGCCAGAGACAAGAGACTTGGGGTGTGGCTCGAGTTTATAATATAAAGACTACTGAAGATAGGGATGATCCGAAGATCATAACAGGTACATTTCACCTCTTTGATGAACCTGTTTTTGTTCTAGTTGACCCATGTTCTACACATTCGTATATCAGTACCAGGTTAATTATAACTAGAGGAATTCCTTTAGAACCAATTTCTAGTGAAATGATAGCAATAAATCCTATGGGTCAAAGTCAAAGTGCAAGGGTGTGTAGGGTGTGTAGAAAATGTCCAATTAAGATTCAAGGGGTAGTATTTTTCGCAAACTTGATGGAGTTGCCCTTTGATGAGTTTGAAATCATTTTGGGCATGGGTTGGTTTTCTTCACATCATAGATGGGTAGATTGTTGCCAGAAATGATTATTCCTAAAGGATGCAGGAGGATCCGAGATTGTGGTGATTGGTGAGAAGGTAAAATCCCTGTCTAATGTGATATTGGCTTTGACCGCAATGAGAATGATGTCAAAACGATGTGTAGATTTTATAGCTAATGTAATAGATACTAGAGTTCCGGAAGTGAGATTGCAGAATATCCCCACATTTAGAGAATTTCCAGAGGTTTTTCTGGAAGAGTTATTGGGTTTACCTCCAGATCGAAAAGTAGAATTCATAATTGAGGTTTACTTAGGTATCGAACCTATTTCTATGGCTCTGTATCTGATGGATCCAATGAAGTTAAGGGAATTAAAGGCTCATTTGCAATAACTACTCGATAAAGGATTTATCCGACCCAGTGTTTCTCTGTGGGGAGCACTTGTTCTATTTGTGAAAAAGAAGGACGGGCTTATGCGGTTATGTATTGACTATCGTCAACTAAATAAGGTAACAATAAAGAACAAGTATCCTCTTCTGAGGATTGATTGCTTGTTTGATCAATTGAATGGTGTAGTTGTATTCTCTAAGATAGATATAAGGTCGGGTACCATCAGTTAAAGATCGAAAGGGGGACATTTCTAAGACTGTTTTTTGAACTCAGTACGGATATTATGAATTTGTTGTAATGTCGTTTGGATTGAAAAATGCTCCTGCAACATTTATGGAATTAATTAACAGGGTATTCCAATAGTATTTTGATCAGTTCGTGGTAGTGTTTATAGATGATATCCTAGTATATTCCAAGTGAAATAAGGATCTTGATGCTCATCTTCGAGTCGTCCTTCAGATACTTCGTGATAAGAATTTGTACGCTAAATTGTTCAAATATGAATTTTGGTTATCTGAGATTTCCTTTCTTGGTCATATAGTGTCGGCAGAAGGCATTAGAGTGGATCCCAAGAAGATTCAAGCTGTAATAGATTGGCAATCCCCAAAGAATATTACGGAAGTTCGGAGTTTCTTGGAATTTGTTGGTTATTATAACTGATTCGTGAATAACTTTTCAATGTTAGCTCTGCCTCTAGCTAAGTTGTTGCGAAAGGATGTGCCTTTTGTTTGGACAGAAAAATGCCAAGAAAGTTTTGAAATGCTAAAAGAATTGTAACTGAGGCTCTAGTGCTCGTGCAACCTAAGTCGGGTAAAGAATATGTCGTTTATAGTGATGCATCCCAAAATGGGTTAGGATGTGTGTTGATGCAAGAGGGGAAATTTATGGCTTATGACTCAAGACAATTGAAGAATCACAAGACAAATTACCCAATGCATGATTTAAAATTAGCCGCAGTGGTTTTCGCTTTAAAAATCTGGCGCCGTTATTTGTACGGTGAGCGTTGCCATATTTACACAAATCATAAAAGTCTAAAGTATCTGTTAACTCAAAAAGAGCTGAACTTAAGGTAGAGAAGATGGATTGAGCTCTTGAAATATTATGATTTGGTTATCGACTATCATCCGGGAAAGACTAACGTGGTAGCGGATGCACTCAGTCGAAAGACTTTTGTAGCTTTAAGGGCTTTAGATGCATGTATGTCTTTGAATGAAGATGGTGTTTTGATTGCCAAATTAAAGTTAAAACTGATGTTGTTGAATCGTGTAAAATAACTACAAGGGCAAGATGAGAAATGTTTGATGAGATTGGCACAGGTTGAAAAAGAAGAGATCAAAGATTTTTAATTAAGGGATAATGGATGTTTATACTATCGTTAAAGGCTTTGCATTCCCTATGATGATGATTTGAGGAAGGATATTCTTTGTGAAGCCCATTATAGCCCTTTGACCATGCACCCAGGCGGGAATAAGATGTATCAAGACCTGAAGAGTCGTTATTGGTGGTATGGCATGAAAAGAGTTGTAACATAGTTTGTTGCCAAATGTTGTAACATAGTTTGTTCCCAAATGTTTGACATGTCAGCAAGTGAAAGCTGAACATCAAGTGTCATCCGAGTTACTACAGCCAATATCCATTCCTGAATGGAAGTGGGAGCGAGTCACAATGGTTTTATTTCGGGGCTACCGTTGTCACCAAGTAAAAATGACTCGATATGGGTAATAGTGGACAGATTGACCAAGACAGCTCATTTTATCCCGGTTCGAGTAGACTACTCGATGAATAAATTTACGGAATTGTATATAAAAGAAACAATGAGACTGCATAGAGTACCGATATTAAGACCCAAGGTTTACTTCAAGATTCTGGAAGTCTTTACATGAGTCTTTGGGTACCCGATTGAATTTCAGTACATCTTTTCATTCGCAGACAGATGGGCAATCAAAATGAACTATTCAGATATTGGAAGACATGTTAAGGGCATGTGTGATTGAATTTAATGGATCATAGGATAAGTATTTGTCTTTAGTGGAATTCACGTATAATAATAGTTATCAATAAAGCATTAAGATGGCCCCGTAAGAAGCTCTATATGGGATAAAATGCAGAATACCATTAAATTGGTTTGAACTGAAAGATCGAGACCTACTCAGCCCGTATTTGATGAAAGATATTGAGGATAAAGTGAAAATTCTCCAAAACAATCTAAAGATAACCTCATATCGTCAGAATTCCTATGCAGATTTGAAAATAAAAGAAAGAGTATCAAGTGGGAGACAAAGTATTTTTGAAAATATCGCCTTGAAAGAAGGTATTACGCTTTGGACGAAAATGAAAACTGAGTCTGAGATTTATTAGACCGAATGAGATATTAAAAAGGGTTGGACTAGTGGCTTATCAGTTAGCTTTGCCTCTGGATATGGACAAGATCCACAATGTTTTTCACGTGTCTATTCTTTGAAGGTACAGATCGGATCCATCTCATATTATCATTCCTGAGGAAATGAAGATTCGACCAAATTTATCTTATGAAGAGGAACCAGTGGGGATCTTAGCTAAGGAAGTCAAGGAATTACGTAACAAGAAGATTCAGTTGGTTAAAGTGCTTTGGCAGAATCTTAACGTTGAAGAGGCTACCTGGGAAAGAGAAGAGGATATGAAAAAACAGTTTCCACATCTCTTTGCTTCAGGTACTTCTTTAAATTCGAGGACGAAATTTATTAAGAGGAGAATTGTAATGCCCCAAATATTGAATTAAGGACTTTATTGAATGGATTTAAAAATAAGAGGATTTATTCGATTAAATGATAAAATATGAGATTGATTGGGATGAATGGTTTAGACTAAATTGTGCCAATAGATTAGTAAGAGGGCATTTTAGTCCTTTAAATGAAAAAGAAATTAAAATGCATTTTAATTTGGTATTAAAGAAAAGAGGAAAAGGGAATTAAGTCACACAAAAAGTCTTCTTCCTTTTTCTTCCTCTTTCCCCATAACAAAGCCCCTCAATAGTTCAAAGGTGAGTTTTTAATTGACTAGTTTATTCATTTGTTTTTGGTTAGTTATTGAAGCCTTGTGTTTAATAGAAGCTTAAGAAAGGTTTAGATGAGATTAACACAATGAAATAAGGGAAATAAAGGAGATTTTAGAAAATGTGTTTTATAATGATATGTTAATATAGGAGTGTTTATTGAGGTTTATTGGTAGAATTGACTTGTCAAAGAGGTAAATGAAATATTAGAAGCATTAGATGAGTATAAAAACAAGTTAGAAATTTTGGTGTGATCTTAGAATCAAAATTTATTGAGTGATACTAGATGTTTTAAGTATCTAAATGAAGAAAAGTTAGTATGGTTAAGTGTAGAAGAGTTATATAGAATTTTTAGGGGTAAATGTGAGGAAAATTAGCCAAATTTGGGCATGTCTCGGATTGAAAACTGGAAAATCTGGGCACGAGTATCGGTATTGATAGAACAATACCGATATCATTTCAAAACAAAATGCAAAAATGGTATCGATACCATAGTAGGGTATCGATACCATAGTATGATAGTATCGATACTATGGTAGAGGTATCGATACTGAAGAGCCAGAATTTGTAAAATAGGTTGTTAATATTGTTGAAAGGTTAATAATAGGTACTTTTGATTAATGTTTAAGTATAATTGTTAGGTAATATACTAACAATTGATATTATACACGTATTTAATGAATATAGAATTGATCGTAATCAAGCTCCCGAGTCGAGGAAAGCAAAAGGCAAAGGCAAGTCCTGGAGTAATCGTCTTTCAATTTCGGATATCTAAGCAAGGCAAGCCAGGTGAGCGCATTTAATTATGTACGTACATGCTATAATAGTCATAGTTTTAGGAATTATTGATGTGTATATGGTGATTACCAGATGGCACAAAGTGTGCATAAAGTTAAGAAATTCATACTAAGTGTATGAATTTCCGTATTGGGCATTACATGTTTATAAAGTTATGAAATTCATACTAAGTGTATGAACTTTCGTATTGGGCACTTCGTGTGCAAAAAGTTAAGAAATTTGTACTAAGTGTATGAATTTCCATATTAGGCGCTTCGTGTGGAAAAAGTTAAGAAATTCATACTAAGTGTATGAATTTCTGTATTGGGCACTTCGTGTGCATAAAGATAAGAAATTCATACAAAATATATGAATTTCCGTACTGGGCACTTCGTGTGCATAAAGACAAGAAATTCATACTAAGTGTATGAATTTTCGTATTGGGCACCTCGTGTGCAAAAAGCTAAGAAATTCGTACTGAGTGTATGAATTTTCGTTTTGGGCACTTTGTGTGAAAACCATTAAGAGATTCATACTAAGTATATGAATTTGCATGTGGGAAATATGTGTGTAAACATAAGAAATTTATAATAAGGAAATGAAGTTTTATATTGGTATTGGGTATGTAAACCACATAGATTATAGTAATGGTTGAGAAATGACGGTATTAGCAGTACCGATGTAAACCATAGAGTGTTTACTTAACTAAAAGAATCTTGAAATGTGAATTGTAATTCAATACATTGTGTTTAGAATTTTACTTATGATTAAGTATGCCTCACTAAGTAATATTTATCTTGTTTTTATTTCATGCGTAGGTAGAATACCCACTGAGTAAGGATATCAATAGACATCAAGCCTGAATCGCCTCGTCAGTAACAATACCACTTCAATGTCTACTTTTGATGTATTTTAGTTGGCATGTAATAGGCTTAGAAGAAGAAATGCTCTAAAAATCTTTTGAATTAAACTTTTGTAAACATTGAAATGTTGAACCTCTTTTTTAGTTGTTTATGTTATTAAATGTTGTTTTATTTTAAGTAAATTAAAGTGTTCGATAAACGAAACAAAATAGTACTGGTTTTCAAACGAGGAATTGTTTAAAAAAAATGATGTGACATCAGTAGCTCGTTACGGAAAGGTATACAGGAGATGGGTGTTACATTCTCGTTAGGGAACACTTCTCCAAATCCCTTGAGACCGTTGTCAATAACGAAAAATCTATCTGCCATAGCTTTGATGTCTTCATTCGGTTTCATCTTGAAATTCTCATAGCTATGGTTGAGAAGACTGATTTTGGTTTCCCTCACTTCATCGGTTCCTTCATGAGTGACTTGGAGCTTCTCCCAAATCTCCTTGGCATTGGAACAAGAGGAGACTCTTCCATATCCATCCGAACCTAATGCACAAAATAGAATGTGCATAGCCTTAGTATTGAGTTGGAAATTATTCTTTTCTTCATCACTCCAATCATCCATATCACTAGTTGGAATGGAGTATTCTCTCAAGATAGAGTTCCAAGCTCCTAGATCATTGGTTTGAATCAATATCATCATCTTATTCTTCCAATAGGCATAATTTTCTCCATTGAAATAAGGTGGTTGGTTGACCGGTTGAGGGTCTTCAATGTAGTAAGAACCGGAGGTCGAAGTCATCTACTCGATTGCGTCGGGAATTGGTAGAACTTCTTCAAGGATCGTATCAAGATTGTTAGACCTTCAAATGAGTCAAGCTCTGATACCAATTGTTAGGATTGAAGAAGCTCGATTGAACAACCGAAAATGTGCCAAGAGGGGGTGAATTGACTTTTGATAAAAATATAGGAAGGATAAATAAATGGACGAGAAAGTTAAGGCACAGAGATTTATAGTTGTTCAACTCCCTCAATGAAGTCTAAATCCATTACCTAAGCTCCTAACTTAGGATTTTCCAACAAATCCACTAATTTATTCTTTCTTTTTAAAGGATCAAGAATAACCTTTATAACTCCCTATCTTTTCAATTGACTAAGATATAACCAAAACCCCTTTTACAAAAGGAAAAATATGTAAACAATAAAATCTATCTAAGGTAGGTGTTTACAAAAAAATAAGCTCATAAAAACACAACTATTTACAAGAGAAAGAAAACAAAGAGTAAAAAGCTCTTCTCTTGTGTTTGATTGCTTGAATATGTGTTTTAACCATCTTCAAGTGTCTTAAACTTGTATTTATAAGTTGGAATGAGGTTGTGGTCATTTCTAGCCGTTTGGGGAAGTTTTCTCTGCAAAAATAAACTGCTCAGGACAAGGAGTATCGGTACTTCTTTTATGGGTATCGGTACTTCCTTTATTAATTTTAAATAAAACTAGTTGTTACTAACAGTTGGGCCTAACGATATCGATACTGTGACCATGGTATCGATTCTACTATGTAAAGTAGTATCAGTACTCCTTTGAGTATTGATACATATTTTGCATTTTGGAATTTGAGTAAGCTGGCAGTATCGATACTACCTAGTGAGTATCAATGCTGCCCTTACTTTTGATATCGATACCATATGAACAATATCAGTACTGTTCATGAGGTAGCGATACTGTAAGAACATTATCGGTACTTCTTGTCCAGAAAAGCATTTTGTGCTCAATTTCAAGTTTAATGGACTTTAAATTATTTTTGAAAATATTTGAAAAACTTTGAATATTTAAATTCAAGTCCAAAAACATTTTTCCTTAATTTGTTATATCAAATTATTATAAAACATGATTTAATAACTTCTTTTTACCATGGGTGAACATTAGACTACTTAGCAACTACCCTTGACTCTATATGAATTGCTAGGGGTGTTCATTTTTCAGTTTTAACTGAATTAACCGACCGAACCGAATTAGTTCGGTTAATTCGGTCGGCGATCGAATTAGTTCTGTCGAGGAACGGTTAAGAATTTTTTTAGAATTCAGTTAACGGTTAATTCGGTTCGAAATCGGTTAATTAACTGAATTAATCGAAATTAAATTTTAAATATTAAATATATTATATATAACATATGGGCTCAACCCAAACCATTTAAAACTCAATTAATAAGTTAATATCCAATAACTTTTAAACCTAAATCAATATTAATTAATTAAAAAATCCTTATAAAATTTTTATTTTATAATTATATATTTTTTAAATTGTTTTTTTGAATTAAAAATATTCAATTTTTATATAAATTAGAAAATTTTAAAAAAATTCGGTTAATTTTTTAATTAACCGAATTAATCAAAATTTATTCGGTTCGATTAATATTTTTTAAAAAAAATTATGTTCGTTTAATGGTTAAAGAAAAAAATTCTGTTAATTCAATTAATAATAATTCAATTTGATCGGCTACCGTTTTAACTGAAATAACACCCCTATAAATTGTAAACTCATCAGGATCAGACCTTGCAACTCATCGCTCGTGCCAACATGAATATCAAAACCATTTAAACTATCACAGTACCACCACATGCAGCACGCACCTCTAAACCAATTGCAACTTGTAAATCATGCGCTGTAACTATTGTACACGCCTCTGAATCAACAATACTCGATAAATGACGTGCTACATGCACCTCTAATTTTAACGCATGTGGGCCAAGATTACGTTCACCACGTAAACTTACGTCCGTACATCTCTCTTCAATTTGTTCCCTTCACCAGGTGTCTTGGAACTGTCAATACCACTGTTAGAACTATGTTAACCGGGGTGACAACACTGTTGAGGAAAAATAAATAACAATAGGTAGCACACCATTCAAGACATGACTTGCACCAATGCTTTTGCTATCAGTTTTGCAAACTTCATACGACAAGGTCTTTTCAAAATAATCACGAACCTAGAACTAAAATACTTGTCATTATCTTCCAAACACTTATACCCTTTGTACAAGGGACTATATCCAAGAAACACACATTAGACATGAATTTTAGGTGATTTGAAATCGATTCGAGTCGAAATTGGTGTTGACGTGAACCTGAGTTGGACCTGAAAATTGTGGATTTGAACCCGACCTGAGAACGACATGAACCCGAATTGAACCGAAAATATGATACCCGAACCCAAACTGCATCCGACTGATATGAATCCGAACCCGAGATTGACCTGGTAAATAACTGGTATTACCCGATCTGTTTTCAACCTGACCTGTAATTGACTCAACCTATAAATGATCCGACATATTTTTAAAATGATCTGATATTTACCTGACTTATAAGTAATAAATTACAATTAATATAATTATGTTATTTTAAATTTATAATAAACTAATTATAATGAAATTAATATAATTACTTTTTGAAATTTAGTTTTTATATTAATTATAATTTGTATATTATAAATTTGGTTTTTATATTAATTCTAATTCTTTATATTATTTATAATTCTTATATTATAAATTTTATTTATAATCACTAAATTAAATTTAGATATTTTCTTATTGAACATGATTTTATTAGATTATATAAATTGAGTTAAAATATACATAAATCTAATTTACTTTTAATGTGGAAATTGATTAATAATTTAAGTATATCTTAACTTTAAAATTTTAAAATAAAAATATATTAGTTGAAATGATGAACTTATTAAAGATTTGAAACTTGAATAACATAACAAATACTAAAACAAAAAATTTATAAACGAATAATTTAATTTTATCACACTTGAATACAATAAAATTTCAATAAAATCAACTAAACAAAATAAATTTATGTTGAAATAAATGCTCTCAAATCTTATAGCTAATGTTTTACAAGGCTAAAAGCCTAACTATACTACCATAAATATCATCATCGAGCCTTTATACCTAAATGTTGCCAACATGTTTAATTATGAGCAACTTTCTAACTTTAAAAGCCGAAATGTCACCAACATAATTTAACATGAGTAACTATTTAGATAAGAATTTATAAGGTTCAAAAATTGATTTAAGTCAGACCAACTGTAACCCCTAGTCCTAGCCTATGCGTTTCGACTAAGTCTAGTGGATTACATTAAAGATTCTTAAAAGCTTTTTCCAAAAACGTTATTTGATAATTTAAAATCATATTACAAATGGCATTTATAATACTATAATTATTAGCGATAAAAACACAACTCGTAAATATAAAACTAAAAGCGATTAGGTAAAATAAAACAGGTAATAAATCCGAAGCACAGTAAATCAAATATTAGTATCAAAAGAAGTAAACATAATAAAAATATAAGTACTTAAAAAATAAGGCACATGTCACCATAATTAAAAGCAGTTCGGAAGATAGAAACATTACAACAAAAAGTTATGTACTAAATGTGTCAATCCTCTAAGTGTCTAATATGGAGTGCCTATCCAATAGTATCTGAAAGGGGGTAAAAACAGTTTGAAAAGTGAGCTAGAGGCTCAGTGTGTCCCAATAGTGCAAAAATAAAAACATACAATTATGCTTTTTAAAATCAATACAGATCACAATCATTAAAACATCATAGGAGTTTTTAATTTGAAAACTCTGAATCGTCCTCCAACTGAATGCCATGTGCAGTTCCCCAGAACTGCACAACCTAAGGGAGTTCCTTGGGGCCTGCGAGTCTACCCAAGACAATTCTCGGGGCCACAGAGGCTTACCCTTGAAATATCTCAGGGTCGCAGAGTCTACCCAAGGCTCGACTTAGGTCCATAAGGAATTACCAGTCGGTGCTGAACCTATCCAACAAATTACCAACAGCTACTGAACCTACCAGAGTCTTCATACTAGATCCCAGAGTACCCTGTAGAAAACATTTTTCAGACGGTAATCAGTATTAGCAGTAAATCATAGTTCAAAAAGATAATCAGTTCAGAAAGACAATAACCAAAAATCATAATTCAGGCGATCATGCTTTACATTTAGTAAATCATAAATGAGGTTTTAAAATAGGTAATTTATACATTAGTCAAATCATATCAAATATTATATTTCAAATCAGAGAAAACATTTATGTGCACATGAGATTTCAAACAGACATTTAAAACAATTATATTACACATAAAGAACAAACCTTGCAAAACGGTTTAGTCAGGAAGATCTATCAGGCACCGGCTTCACTAGGCTCTTCGACTGAACGGGAACGGGTATTCACGGTGTCTCGAGAATGAATGGAACGGGAGGAATCGGGTCGAGTAGTGAAATGGTTAGGAGATCCCCAAGTACCCAACCAACGATAGGAAAAAATGGTGACGATACGGCGACTCATGGGCTGGGTTTAGAGTGAACGACAACGGGGACTGCGGAGGTGGTGGTGGTGAGGCAAATAGCTGAGCACGGTAGCCGGATTTTGTCGAAAACCAACACTACGATTTGATGTTTTCCTCCTTCGGCTATCAACGATCGGTGGTCGAAACAGTGGAATTTAGGGTCAGGTTTACATCGTCGGAGGATGTTGGTTCCACCGGTGGCGACAGAGCACGATATTAACGGCTAGATCGAAGCAAATTTTGGATGAGATGCGGCGGTGGCTACTTTATAATTTTTATGGAAAATGGGGTGAACCATGGGGAGAGGTTTTCAAATTTGATAAAATGGATTATCAAATAGATATTAAAACATATTTTTATTAATTTTAGACACAAACAGTGCTCTAGATTAGTGGCCAGGGCATGGGTGCCCATACCGGGTGGTAGGGGTTCAAATCCCCTCAGCCACCAACTAAATCCATTTTTAAGCTGACCAGTCAAAATGGGTAAATTATGAGGTTGGTCCCTTAATTTCCAAAACTTTCAAATTTAGCACAAAAGTTTTTTTTAAAAACTTGCAGTTTAGTCTAGAAAAAAAATTAAATAAATTTTAGTTAAAATTTTGGGTTATGACACCAACATTAATTTACAAGGCATTAGTAAGTAATAAACATCAGCAACCAGCAAGCATCACTGTATCAATTCAGCAAGCATCATTGCATCAATTCAACAAGCATCCTGCATTAAGAAAGCATACAATTAGTGGTAAAACAAAAGGGAATTCGATAGCCAACAATGTCAAATATTTTCGACTTTACTAAACCATTACAAATATCAAGCAGAAGCAAGAAATATCAAGTAGAAGAAAGAAATATCAAACAGAAGCAAACAATATAAAACATAATCAAGCAGAATCAAGCACCAACTATTGCTTATTGTAAGGTACCCTACAAAAAAAATAATTATTAATGAACTATTTGAAACTTTTATTAAATAAACATAATAAATATAAAATATTAAGTTACCTTTGAAGGGAAGAAACAAGACAGAACCTCCAATTCCAATGGTTTCAGTGACCATTAGACACCCTAAAAATTTAAAAGGAAAATTAAAATAATTAATAAACAATTTGAAATATTAATGACATTAACATAAAAAAAAACAATTTGGATTACCCTTACATAGAAGACTCGTTAACCACAGTAAGGTATTCTTCATCCTTATCCTCCGACTCAAAACCATACAACCAATTACGAGTTGTTACAAAAATCTCAACATTTTTAGGTAAGAGTTTAGCTCTTAATTTGTTCAAAATTTGACCCCCATACTAAAGGACGATTCAAATGCAACTGAAGTAATTGGAATAGCCAATATATCTCTCTCCATGCCATAAAGTACCGGATATGGAATACTTTGATTTTTCTAATAATCCAAAATATCAAAGTCAGTTTCTCCAGTATGAGGGACAAGAGGTAAACTGATGTAAGAATCAACATTAGATCGTCCACTCCTTGAAGCAGCTAAATTGGCATCAAAAGTCTGAAAAATAAAAGACAAAAATTAGTGAATGAAAACATGAAATAAATAAGATAAAATTCAACTTAAAATCGTAATAACTAACCAGAAATAGATTTGATTTTCTAAATGTTCGAGGCTGATTGGAACTTCTGTCACTTCTGCCTAAGGATGTGTTACTTTGGACAGAAGAAGCACAAGGTGCATTTTTTGAATAAAATACATATAACTCAAGAAAATCATTATAAATGAGACTTACCCTCCGTTGAACCTCATACTCAGCATAAAGAACATTGTACAACTCTTTCAAAAGTTGTAATTTATATCGATGATCAAGTAAAACAGTAAAAGACTGAATCATTGAGTGATCAGACCAATAAACTTAACAATTTCACGCAGTTTAATAATAAAAGAATCAATTACCTTCAAACCTTTTTGAACTATCAAGTTCAAAATGTGGGCAGCACACCTTATATAGAAGTACTTACCATTGTAGGGAAGAGGAGATATGGCATTCAAATCATCTTTCAGCCTAACCATTTTATCATTTGCATAAGCATTATCAAGTGTAATGTTAAATGCTTTTTTTGAAGACCCCACTCTCATATCATCTTTTTAACAAACTTAAATATTGACTCACCATCATGAGGAGGAGAAAAACAATGAAAATTAAGTATTTTAGACTGAAGTTTCCAGTTATTATCAACATAATAAGCAGTAAGAGCAAAATAAGAACGTGAAGTGCAAGCAGACCAACCATCACATGTAAAACAAACACGACTTGAAACAGTATGTGTTGAATCAAGTAGCAATTTTGTATGCTTTTCATGCTCCAACATGCAATACTTAGTAACATTATACCTAGATATATCCTTAACAGAGGAATTAAGGTAATGATGCAAATTTGTAATTTTTTCATGCTCAACAATACTATATGCATAACCATGACACATAATAGTCTCAGCAAACAATTCACAATATTTGTTTTGATAAAAAGAACTTACCAAAGCAGGATTTTCAACAAGATATTCCTTATAAGATTGGCATTTCTCAGTATGCCTTCAAGGGTTAGATGTACCAATATAAGAATCAGCTTTATACCTTTTATTTTTGCAATACTTACACTCGGTATAAACAGAACCATCGACAGATTTGATAAAGGTGTAATGCTCCCAAACATGAGAAGTTCTTCTCCCAAACTCGGCTGAACATTTAGCCTTCCTCTTAGATGATTTATTGATATCAACTGCTTCTGACAGTATATCATTTACATCACCTTGCAAAAATCAGGGTTAGTATACAAAATTAAAAATTTTAAATATATATATAAAGAATATACAAAAAAGGAATGAGTAGTATACCTCTTTTAGAATGTTTTTCATTCTGATCTGTTGGGTTTTCTCCTACAAAACAAATAAATAATATATTAATTCAAATATTAAAATAAAAATGAAAAAATAGAATGAGAAATACCTGAATAATTCAACTTATAAGACAAATTATCAATAAAATCGTAGAAAAAAATAAAGGTTTCGAATAGTTTTGATTCGAGTTTGGCTTTAGATTTGTGTTCGGGTTCGGGTTTTGGTTTTGGGTTTGGGTTCGCGATCAGTTTCGGGTTCGGGTTCGGGATCAAATTCGAGTTCGGGTTTGGGTTCAGGTTCGGGTTTAGGTTCGGGTTTGGGTTTGGGTTTAGGTTAGGGTTGGGGTTAGCGATTAGAGAAGATGAACAGTGGTGGGTTTTATCTAAACAAATTGTTTGGGTTTCGGTTTTCAGTGTTTGGAAGGATCAAAGAAGGGTTTCGGGATGAACAAGGATGAACTGATGTTTGGGTTTGGTGTTTGATCGAAAAAACCAAGTTGATTTTATGTTTTGGGTGTTTGTAAGGGTTTGGGAAGGATGAACTTTTGGGTGTTTGATCCAAAAAACATTAATGAGTTTAGGTTTTGGTGTTTGTGAAGATCAAATAATGGTTTGGGGATGAACACGAGATGAAATATTTGGTGTTTGATAAAAAACACGAAATGGTTTGGGTTTTGGTGTTTCTGAAGATCAAATGAGGGTTTTTGGGATGAACACGAATGAACAAGTTATGAACATGGATGAATTTTTAGAGAGAAGGCAGAGGATTTTGAGATAATAGGAGAGTTAGAGAGAGAGAGTAAAATAACAAACTGAGAAAAAGAAAGGAAAATGGCTGAAAAATGGAAAAAAAATTACCTATTATATGGGTTCATTTGGGTTTCGGGTTTAGGTTTTGACCCTCATGTTTTTTTAACTTCATTTTACATTGTAGCATTGTCTCCTAGTTTTATATTTGTTCAATTTAGTCAAAATTTAATGATGCAATATATTAATGTAAGCTTGATATTTAAAATTTCTTCAATATAGTCCAAAATTAATGTTACAATTTTGTTGAGTTAATGGATTGACGAAATAGCAAATAGAGGGTTGAATTGGCAATAAATTTTTTTGTGGAAGCTTTTGCAGAAAATGGAAAATATTTTCACAGCGATTTAGAGTGGTTTGACTTTCTCAACCAAAGTCTACGTCCACTACCTTGGCTATCCACACTAAGGATTTTCCACAAATTCACTAATTTGTCTTTCTTTTGAGGAGAACGAGTAACCTTACAAAACCCTCGAGAATTATACCCCAAATTCTTGATAACACTCTCTCACAAAGATAACAATACAAATTTTGCAAACTTACAGAAAAACCTCACAAGGTAAGATGTTTGCACAATTCTAGAACAAAGAAAGAACACTCAAGAATAATACAATTGAGCACAATAAGTGTTCTTGAAAGAAAAAATGAATATTGAATGAAATAGGCTTGAAAATGCTCAAACTTGAGGTTTGATGCTTTCTCTTCGATTCTCTCTCAATTCTTGTTTCTTGTTATTGATCAATGTCTCCTAAGCTTGTTTAAATATACTTTGAATCACTTCTGAACATTGTGGATCATTGGTGAAGTCAATAGAGCCGTTATTGTGTGAAAATAAATAATAAAATAGTTTGAGGAGCGTAGGGGGTATCGATACTTATCTATAAGGTATCAGTAGCTGCAGTGTAAAATTCAAAAATTTCGACCCTTATAGACTAGGGGTATCGATACCATCCAGGGAGGTATCGGTATCATTCGAGCATTCTGTTTTTCTCGGAACCAAATTTTTTATGGGGGTATCGGTACCATCTGAGGGGGGTACCGATACCATCCGAACAATCGGGTTTTTCTTGAAGCCTTTCTATTTAAAAATTGTTTTTGACTTGATTTAAGTTCGAAATACTTTGTAATATTTGTTTTAAAAAATATTTTGAGATTAAAACATAATTTTACACTTTTTGACATTTGAAAAACTTGGAGTAATATTTTGATATTCGAATGGTTTAATCGAATATACATTTGAAAATGATTATAAAATCTTAAAATCCAATAACATTTAATTTGTTATATCGAAACATAAAAATGTTTTCAACAATCTCCCCCTTTTTGATATAACAAAACATTTTAGGAATTTTAAGATTTTCTAATTGAAAATAATTTGTGAAATCAAGTTTTGAAAAATTATTACTCCCCTCACTCTACTTCTCCACTTTTTTGTTAAATCAAAAAGACTCTATAAATGTTTTTAAACAACGCTTTTGAAAAATTTAGCCAACTGATATTTAGAAATTTAAAGCTTAAGTTGCTAAGATCATAATCAAGAGAAACATTAGCCATTAGTTTCATAAATCAATATTTATAAATAATGTGCAATGGTAAATTGGTCATATTAATCTAAAATGTAGATGATGCAAAAATTAATAGGCATTAAACTTAAATTAAAAATTCAAACCAATTATATAAATATAAGCATGTAAGTTCAAATACCCAAATCATCCAAAACAAATTCAAGCATCCAATCCAAAAACATCAAAAGGTTTTAAAAATCCAACATATAAATCCTAAGTTCAACCCAAGAAAAAACAAAGCAAAGCAAAGCATGGTCTAATCCATAAAAGGATCGGGAGGAGGATGAGGATAACGTACTCGCATCTCAAGTGTGATTGCGTCTAAAAGTTCGTTCATCTCCCGTTGTTGAGCCCCCATAGCAGTCAAATGGGACTCAATGGATGCGAACTTCAGATCAAATGTCTCCATATATGATTGAAAATATGGAGGCACTTGATCCTCTTGATGTGCCGGCGCATCCTCGGGTGCTTCATCGTCAATATTGTCGATATCTTGCATAAGTTGGTGAAGCTCTGGATCATCGTCCGGTGCCGGTGCCGAAGGAGGTGTAGCTCGTGAGGAGCTAGCTACGGGTGTTTTCTTAGGGGATCGAACTCATTAGTTTGTTTTTCGTATCCCTTTTCCATCCTGGTTTCTTTAAAGATATCAAATTTATTTGGTTTTTGAGAGAGATGGCTACATCAAGCTGTATTCTAAGCTCGGCTTTGATAAACAGGTTACTCAGAATCCAATCGTAAACTAGAGTTTCACAAAGCTTTTTATTAGGGACAAGGTTTACGATTTCAACGAGTTAGATAAATATAATCTGAGGTAGGTTAATTTTCCTATTATACTAGATACAATGTATGCACCAAAGATCTAAGGCTCTAAAAGAGGAGTATTTGCCTCCGGATGGTCTAAACCATCAAGAGATCATCAGATGAAGAAAACGATCTTGGTGATCTAACACACTTGCACTAGACCTAACCTTGTAAGGAGAACCTATTGTTTTCTTTTCATTATATAAGCTGTCATTATCTAATCCTAATGCGTTAGCAATGTATTCGGAATCAATATGGATGAATCAACCTAGAAGATAGGATCGAATTCCTATTGTTTCGGTTCTTTCTTGGTTTTGAATACAAATGGAATTGGAATAGAAAATCCGAACGAGTTTTTCGTAAACTACTGGTTTGAGATGAAAAAGTTTATCAAATTTCCAAGCTTCGAGAGTAGGAAGATATCTAAAGTTTATTTCTTGCATAGCTCGAATAGAAGGAATACGTTCTTCCTGAATTTTATATGACTCAAAATATTGAGAATACCTAAAGAAGATATTTTGTCTACGACCAGGTTCGTTAAAGCACGAATTTCAAATAGTAATTTCGAGATCATCATGATTAGGAATTTGTTGAATGTGATATGGATTGAGAGGTGGATTAGGTGGACGGTTTGAACGACTAGAGGATGTCCTAGGGCATTTTTTGAGACATGATTAAGAAATTGGAAGAGTAACCTGTAAATTTAAAACATATGTATGCAATATAATCAATCCCCAAAACTCAAATGAGTCCTTAATATTTCAAGGTTCTCTAATAATTCTAATGGGAAAATTTTGAAAACTATGTTTGAAAATAATGTTTTAAAATCAATGTATAGTTTTCAAGACAATATAATTAAATCAAAAACAACAATTTTAAAATCAAAAAAAAATTATTTCGAAAATTTTTAAAAATAATTTATGAAATCTTGTGTTTTTGATGAAATTAGTTGTAGATTCTTGTTCTAAACCAAAATCTAAGTATTGCCCGATCACTATTTCGACCTAGAGCTAATCAAAACTAGTCCTAAGTTAAAAATAATCAATAAAATAGAGTTTTTAGAAAAGTTACCTTGAAATTCGAAGATTGAGTGGATTTTAATGTTGTTTGCACGTAATTAATGATGCTAGCAGGTTTAGAAGTTGAAGGCTGAGTGAAATCCGACTTGAAATCGTTGTTTTCAAGCAATGTAGAGATTAGGTTTGAGAGAGAGGGACGCATGGTGAGAGTTAGAGAGAGGAGAGTTTTTTGGTACAAATGGTGTTTTGGGCATTTAATAACCAGAACCCTTGGAGGGTATCAGTACCCTCATGGGGGTATTGGTATCTATTCAAGGATGGTATCGGTACCCATGTAAAGGGGGTATACCTAGCGCACAGAAAATTAAAAAATATGTATTTAAACACTTAAAATGCTAAATTAATTTGCTATAGTTGTATTGGCAACTCATTTTACGAAAATTAACTATGTTCAATCAATCAAATCTATCCTTAATCATAATTTTGAACATATAATTAATTATATCTAAGAATCATAAACTCACCCTAACTTATAGCAAAAAATGCTATCAAACATATTATTTTTATAAGCATTTTCCAAAATTTAATTAAAAGTGCTAAAAATATTTTAAACACTAAGTCAAGGTAGGTTGGTCAAACCTAATTCTCTTCTAAGTGTTCAAAATCTTTCTTTTTCCAAAGGTTTTGTAAAAATGTCCGCTAATTGGTGCAAAGTATCAACAAATTCTAGAACTTCATCTTCTTTAATGACATGGACTCTAATGAAATGATGTCTAATTTCAATGTGCTTAGTTCTAGAGTGTTGGATGGGATTTTTAGCGAGACAAATAGCACTAGTATTGTCACACTTGATAGGTATGGTACTAACCTCAATTCCATAATCTAAAAGTTATTGTTTCATCTATAAAACTTGTGAACAACAACTATCGGCTGAAATGTATTCCACTTCAGTGGTAGATAATGCAACACAATTTTGTTTCTTTGAAAACCAAGAAATTAGCATATTTCCTAGGAATTGACAAGTACCGAAGATGTTTTTCCTATATATTTTGCATCCTCCATAATCCGCATCAGAGAAGGCATGCAAGCTAAAGCTAGAGTCTCTAGGATACCAAAGTCCTAAACTATGAGTGTCCTTAAGGTACCTAAAGATTCTCTTAACAGCTAGTAAATGTGATTCCTTAGGGAATGATTGAAATCTAGCACATAAGAAAGCACTAAACATAATGTTCGGTCTACTTGCAGTTAAATAAAGCAAAGAGCCAATCATTGACCTATAATATTTTACATCCACACATTTACCTCCTTCATCTTTGTCAAGTTTTGTTGATGAGCTTATTGGAGTGGTACGAGGTTTCCCATTTTCCAATCCAAACTTATTGAGCATATCTTTGACATATTTTGTTTGATTGATGAAGATGCCATCTTTTCTTTGCTTGATTTGGAGTCCCAAGAAAAATGAGAGCTCCCCCCATCATGCTCATCTCGAATTCACTCTGTATTAGCTTAAAAAATTCTTGGCAAAGGGCATCATTAGTAGAACAAAATATTATATCATCAACATAAATTTGAACTACTAATAAATCTTTACCTTTATTCTTTAAAATCAATATAGTGTCAACCTTCCCTTTTGAAAAACCTTTTTCTATCAAAAAGTTTGACAATCTTTCATACCAAGCTCTAGGAGCTTGTTTTAAGCCATAAAGTGTTTTTGTCAATTTAAAAACATGATATGGGAATTTTGAATCTTCAAAACTAGGAGGTTGTTCTACATACACTTATTCTTTTATAAAACCATTTAAAAATGCACTTTTAACATCCATTTGATATAATTTAAATTCATGAAAACATGCAAATGCTAATAACATTCTAATTGCTTCCATCCTAGCTACGAGAGCGTATGTTTCATCATAATCTATGCCCTCTTCTTGAGTATAGCCTTGAGCAACAAGTCTAGCCTTGTTCCTCACTATATTACCACTTTCATAAAGCTTATTCCTAAATACCTATCTAGTACCTACAGTAGATTTATTACTAGGTCTTTCAACTAATGTCCATACTCTACTTCTCTCAAATTGATTTAACTCTTCCTGCATAGCCATAATCCAATGTTCATCATTTAATGCTTCTTTAATATTCTTAGGTTCTATGCATGAAATAAATGCAACATAATTACAAATATTTCTAAGAGAAGATGGAGTTGTTACCCCTTTAGATGGATCACCTATTATTTCACCATCCTTGACATAGTTGTATTCTCTTGGGTAAGAGACTTCCCTTTATTTAATGGTTGGATTCTCGAGAACATCATGAGTTTTTCTCATCTTTCATTTCTTCCTTTGATGATGGTTTTCCAACGTCATGTCTAACGTCATTTGCTTTTACAATTCCTACATCATCATTCATACAAGAATCCTTCATTGGAAGGGGATTATCATCGAAAACAACATGTATAGACTATTCTACAACTAAAGTTCTTTTATTAAATACTCAATAAGCTTTAGATTTTAAAGAATAACCCATAAAAATTCCTTTATCACTTTTAGCATCAAATTTGCCAAGATTTTATTTACTGTTGTTTAAAACAAAGCATTTACATCCAAAAGGATGAAAATAACTATTGTTAGGTTTTTTATTTTTGAAAAGTTCATATAGAGTTTTCTTTAAAATTGGCCTAATCATTACTCGATTTATAACATAACAAGGGGTATTTGTGGCTTCCGCCCAAAAATATTTTGGCAAATTGTTTTCACAAAGCATGGTTCTAACCATTTCTTCTAAAGTTTGATTTTTCCTCTCAACAACTCCATTTTGTTTAGGGGTTCTTGGTGCTGAAAAATTATGGTTAATACCATTAGAATTACAAAACTCAGTTAATCCAAGATTTTCAAATTCAGTACCATGATCACTCCTAACACTAGTTATGGATTAACCTTTTTCATTTTGGATTACTTTTGAAAACGTGATTAATTTTTCTAATGCTTCATCTTTAGTACTTAATAATAGAACCCAAGTATATCTAGAATAGTCATCTACAAATACAAAACAATATTGTTTTCTACCCAAGCTAACAGTCTTAATTGGCCCAAAAAGATCTATATGGATCAATTGTAATATTCTACTAGATGATACATCATTAATGGACTTAAAATAAGCTCTTCTATGTTTTCCTTTAGCACAAGCATCACATATTTTATCATTGTCAAACTTTAGCTTTGGCAACCCTCTTACTAAATCTCCTTGAATAAATCGTTCTAGAACACTCATGCTAGATTGTCCTAGTCTCCTATGCCATAACCAACTATCATGTTCATCCTTAGCAACTAGGAATAAATTAGTCATATTTAATGAATCTAAATGAACCGTGTATATGTTTCCTATTCTATGACCAACAAGCATAATCTGATTAGATATAATGTCAATGACTTTACAACCATTTGTTTCAATAATACATTGTATTCTTTATCCCAAAATTGACTAATTGATAACTCCGTAAAAAGACTTAATTCCTAGTCTTTTCACTTAAGTTAATGCTCGTCTAGACAAAGTGTGCACTGCATTTTTAGTTGCATTTAGTTGTATATAGGTTATATTAGATTGTGGTGGATAAGTTTTGCTTAGGAAAGATTTATTTGGTTTGACTGATGTTGCTGAAGAGAAAGGGATGTTTGGGTTGTGTTTGTGTAGGAATCCTACAAAGAAAGAACATTTCAGTCGTGATAATGTAAAAGTACAGAGTCCAACGGAACAGATGAGAACGTGAGGAGCAGATTTATCTCGCCAAGGCAAGATTTATTTGAGGAAGTCTGAAGCAGGTGTGGCTAAACTGCCTATGTCACACGCTAGCTGGATGACCTACTTCACGTGCAAGCAAGCCTCAATTATTCTGACAGCCGCCAGCCTCCTTTCCTTTTTAAGTCCGGACAATTAATAACGGCTAGTTAAGGAAACTCCAAAAGTATACAAAGACCTAGGAGGTCTTTCCTTATAAATAACCAGCCGCAGCCGCCAAACGAAGATGCAAGGAAGAAGAGAGAAGAGCTTTACCTAAGGCGTGAGCAAGCAACTGTAGTGCTTTCCCACCATCTACCCACCAACCTTCCTTGGTGTCCTCCATAGCCAGACGATAGTAGAGCGATGATCAGGCCTCGAGAGAGGGTGATCACCAAGGTAGGCGCGGTGCTGATCAGGATTGTCATGACAGAGCCCCCGATTTTGGGAGTCGTTCTACCTTTATTTTTAACTCTTTATCTATTTAGGGTTATATTAAACGATTGAATCTTGGATGATCTTGATAGCACCATGAATGATTTACTTGGTGTTAAACTTTGTTTTGCTTGAACAATATTTTAATGTTTATGAATGATGAATTATGTTTCGCTTATGATTGTTTTGTTCATAGTTTAAATATTTTACCTTAGCACTGTAAGAGCATTGAGATATAGCCTTGGGTTTTGGTAAAACATGTCTTGGCATTGTAAAAGCATCGAGAGATAGCCTTTTGTCTAGATAAGTGATTCTTAAATTCGAGAGAATTAAGATATATCAACGTGAGCAATGGAATGAATCCGGGATGGTGAACTTCTAACTTGTCAACCTTAGAGATAAGGAGTGAGTTTCAAATGACTAAAAGGGATATATGCTAGAGTAGGAGAGACTACGTCTATAGTTAACGTTGAGAGGTATTGCTGTAGCAACCGTCTAAGAATACCTAGTAATCCTGTCAGGCAGTTTTAGTGAGTTATAATAAGTCATTCTAAACTGAGAATATTTGTTGTCAATACAATGGTTTAGCATAAGTGTTCTGTGACACGTCTGAATATGTGAAGTTGTTTGCATTATATTTAAACCATCATTTGTTTTATTAGTCTGCATATTAATTTTGCCTCAACCAAACCTTTCTGAAATCATTGAATCATTTTCTTAGTTCATTAATATTAGTTCTTAGGATAATACTTAGTAGTAGGTTAGCTTGTGACATTAGTTCTAGTTGTGGTGCAAAATATATTCCTAATCCAATCCTTGTGGAGACGATACTCACTCACTACTATATTACTTGCATCGATTGTGTATACTTGCACAGATTTTCTTGCCTTAGCATATACATTTACAAATGATCAAGTTTTTGGCGTCGTTACCGGGGATTGGGAACTGACGATATTTTTAGCCATAACAAGTTCTCTTTTTCACATTATATTAGTCTAACGTAGTTTACTATTTTCTTTTGTAGGTTTTAATTATTGCATGACCTTGAGATCTTCTGGTAAGCCTTTGGAACCATTCCACCCTAAAATTGAGCAGTCACTCAGACAAAGGTTGTGTGCCCAAAGAACCAGAGAACAATCAAATCAATTTCAAATGCAACACAACATGGGAGATTTAGGAGATCTAGATGCAGCAATTAATCTTCAAGTTCCAAGACCAAGAGTAATATGAGATCATTTGAACCCTATTCTTGATGACCTCAATCCAGGTATAGTGGCACCTGAGATCCAAGCCACTCACTTCAAACTCAAACCGGTGATGTTTAACATGTTAGACTCTATCGGACAATTTAGTGGTTCACCCAATGAAGATACAAGATAGCATGTTCGTGCTTTCCTTGAAGTATGCGACTCATTTCGGCAATATGGAGTACATGAGGATGTGCTTAAACAGAAGATTTTTCCTTACTCCCTATGCGATAGAGCAAGAGCCTGGCTTAATAGAGTTTCCTACTGCGATACAATCCGCCTAATGTGAACACTCAGCTTCGTAATGACATTACTAGTTTTCACCAAGGAGATGATGAATCAATGTATGAATGTTGTGATATGTATAAAAGTCTACTTCGCAAATATGTTAACCATGGATTTCACGATTGGACGCAAGTGGTAATGTTTTACAAAGGAGTCAACGCACCAACTCGAATAATGGAGTCAACACATCAGAAGCATATGAATTACAAGGTAAAGATTTGGTAGCAGCTCAACTTTCGACCATAACCAATATGTTGAAAAATTTGCAACGTCCTAATGAGGTAAGAGAAATCAAGGTGACTAATAATGTATGTCTATTTTGTCACGGCAATCATCGTGAGAGTTAATGTCCTGAAACCATGAGTCAACCAATTATGTGGGCAACTAAAATCAGAACAATAATAACTCCTATTCGAATACGTACAATCCTGGTTGGAGATAGAACCCAAATTTTTTATGGAGGAATCAAGGGAACAATAAAAATCAAGCCGCAAACTACAGTCCACAGCAAAATAATTCTGACCATCAACATTTTCAGAATCAGCATCACCAGCAGCCCTGGCAGAACAATAAAGGTATAGCTTCTTCCTCTAATACCAATTCGAATATTAATTCCTTTGAGTTATCATTACAGGAATTCATGGCCTCGACAAAAGATTTCATGGCTTCCACAAAGAGCTTGATGCACGACCATTCTGCAACAATTAAAAATCAATGAAATTTGTTACAAATCCAAGCAACACTTTTGCAAATCCATAGTTCATCTCTCAGAGCGTTGGAGAATCAAGTGGGACAAATTGTTACGGCATTACATTCTCGCCCACATGGAAATATCCCTAGTGATACTGAAGTCACTAAGCATCATAGGAAGGAGCAATGCAATGTAATTTCGCTAAGGAGTGGAAAACAAGTCAACCATTATGACAAGTTTGGGGGAAAACACCTGAACAATCCTCGCCAAGGCGTAACACAACTTGATGATCAATCTGAGAATGTTGAACGAGAGGAAGTGCCTGAAGAGAATAAAAGAAGTGAAGGCTCAGAAGAGCATCGATCGGATAACAAAAAATTCATGGTCAAGGCTAGTGATTACTCGAAACCATTAGTAGTCGATGTGAGACCTCCACCTCCATTCCCTCAACGGTTGAAGAAGCATGATGATGAAATTCAGTTCAAAAAATTTGTTGTTGTTCTGGATCAGTTGTGTATTAAT
This sequence comes from Hibiscus syriacus, assembly GCF_006381635.1. Taxonomy (NCBI): domain Eukaryota; kingdom Viridiplantae; phylum Streptophyta; class Magnoliopsida; order Malvales; family Malvaceae; genus Hibiscus; species Hibiscus syriacus. The sequence continues at coordinate 5,629,524 of NW_024061783.1, forward strand.
TTTCCCTTACTTGAAGCCATCGAGCAAATGCCTTCCTATGCCAAGTATCTTAAGGAAATTGTTACAAAGAAAAGGAAGGTAGAACATGTCGCCATGGCAACAGAAATCTGTTCAACAATAAGCAAACTCCCACCAAAACAAAAAGGCCCTGGCAGTTTTATAATACCATGTTCCATTGGTAATGACTTCATAGGACGAGCTCTTATTGATTTGGGATTAAGTGTAAACTTGATACCAAAATCCATATTTATGAAGCTAGACGGGTATCACGCCCACCCCGCCTCATTCATCCTACAGCTAGCTGATCGGTCTTATGTGTGACCCGATGACAGAATAGAAGACGTCTTTGTGAAGGTGGACAAATTTGTATTTACAGTAGATTTTCTCATCCTGGATTGCGAAGCCAATGAAAACGCACCAATCATTCTGAGACACCCTTTCTTAGCCACCGGGAGAATCCTCATAGATTATGAAAAGGGAGAATTCACCATGAGAGTAGGCGAGCAAAGCGTCACTATAAATGTTTTCAACTCCGTGAAATACGTGGACGATTCAGGAGAATGCCACTGCATTAACAAGATTGAAGAAAAGGCAATCCTTGGACGAGGTGAATCCCTAAGGCTCGATGAATACAATATTTTGTACCACGAACCTACTACCGAGATACATGAAGCAGAAAACTTTGGCCCAGACGAACTGTTTTCAGAAGACGATTTTGAAAATCATAGCCTCGAACACAGAAATCTGAGCAATGAACACCCCGAAAACAATACCAATACAAGATACGGAGGAAAGACAAGGGACCAATCGAGACTTCTTCATAACAGATCAAGTATGAAATTTGAACCCTTAGAGTATGATGAAGTTAAATCTCATGAGTCATCTTCACAACATGCACCGAAGTTGGAACTTAAAACTTTGCCATCACATTTGAAATATACTTATCTAGGAGTTGATGAAACCTTACCAGTGATAATTTCTGCCAACCTAACCTCTGAACAAGAGAATAGTTTGTTGAATGTCTTGTCACAACACAGGAAAGCTATAGGATAGATGATAGCATACTTGAAAGGAATCAGTCTGACCATATGCATGCACAAAATCAACCTTGAAGATAGCCATAACACTTCAATAGAATCCCAAAGATGGCTCAACCCGATCATAAAGAATGTAGTCATGAAGGAAATTATAAAATGGCTAGATGCGGGTGTAATTTATCCTATATCCGATAGTTCATGGGTTAGCCCAGTACAATGCGTACCAAAGAAAGGTGGTATGACCGTGGTATCAACAATTTATCCAGGGTGTTGAAACGCTGTGAAGAAGCCAGCCTAGTACTAAATTGAGAAAATGCCATTTTATGGTAACAGAAGGAATAGTGTTGGGACACAAAATTTCATGCCATGGCATCGAAATCGACAAAGCCAAGGTGGATGGAATTACAAATCTTCCCCCACCTACTAATGTGCGAGGTGTACGCAGTTTCCTTGGACATGCAGGCTTCTACAGGTGGTTCATAAAAGACTTTTCACAAATTTCTAAACCCTTGTGTCTTTTGCTTCAATAAAATCATCCATTTGAATTTACTAATGATTGTTTGAATTCCTTCACAAATTTGAAGAAAAAACTTTCAGCAGTACCAATTGTTATCCCACCAGACTAGAATAAACCATTTGAGCTCAAGTACAACACTAGTGACTATACAGTTGGAGTGGTGCTATGGAAACAAAAAAGTAAAATATTTCATGTTATCTCTTATGCGAGCTGAACTCTTAATGATGCACAAGTAAACTATACCACCACTGAAAAAGAACTCTTAGCAGTAGTATTTGCATTCGATAAGTTTAATATCTAATAGGCACTAAGGTAATTGTGCACACGTATCACTCTGCCATTAAATATCTTATTAATAAAAAAGATACAAAGCCTAGACTAATTCGGTGGATATTACTACTGTAAGAATTTGATTTAGAGATCAAGGATAGAAAATGTACAGAAAATCAAGTGGCTGACCATTTGTCTAGGCAAGATAAAGAACCTGATTGTCCTGACATCACAGAAATTAAAGAGGATTTCCCAAATGAGAAAATGTTATTTGTCACGGCTGTGCCGTGGTATGCTGACATTGTTAACTTTCTTGTTAGTGGTATTGTTCTTCCTGATTTATCTAGCCAGGGCAGAAAGAAGTTTTGACATGATGTGCAACATTACTACTGGGATGAATCGTTTCTATTCAAGCAATGTGGAGAACAAATAATCCGAAGATATATTCTAGAAGAAGAGAAGCAAGATATCATACACCAATGCCACTCGTCACCATATGGAGGGCCTTTTGGTGGAATGAGAACAGCAGTAAAAGTGCTTCAGTCTGAATTTTATGGGCCAACCCTGTTCAAAGATGCATATGAATTCTTCAAGTCATGTGATAAATGTCAATGAACATGAAAGATCTTGAAACGGCATGAGATGCCATGGAAAATATTCTGGAAATCAAACTTTTCGACGTATAGGGAATATATTTCATGGGACCTTTCCCATCATCATTTAGAGATTTGTATATTCTCCTGGAAGTGGATTATGTATCAAAATGGGTGGAAGCCATCACAACACCTAAAAACGATTCCAAGACGGTGCTAAAGTTTTTGCACAAAAATATATTCACCCACGTTCAAGACACCGCTGGGAATGTCCCCGTTCAAGTTGGTCAACCTAAATCGAAAAGACTAATCACTGAAGCTAGATGAAGCACTATTGGCTTATCGCACAGCATTCAAGACACCGTTGGGAATGTCCCCGTTCAAGTTGGTATACGGAAATGAATGTCACCTACCGGTTGAACTTGAACGAAATGGAGCTGAACAAAATGGATGAATTTAGAGAACATGTATATGAGAATGCCCGCCTTTAAAGGAGAAAACAAAATGATGGCATGACAGAAAAATATTACCGAGGCAAATTTATCCTAGACAACAAGTAATGCTCTACAATTCACGCTTTAAGTTATTCCCAGTCAAACTGAAATCAAGATGGTCAAGATTATTTATCGTTCACCAAGTCTATGAAAATGGAGCAATTGAAATTCAAAACCAAAATGATGGTTCCATCTTCAAGGTGAACGGGCAGATATTCAAGGAGTACAAAGGAGCCCCAGTCATGAGCAACAAACTGGCATCATTGTCACATGATGCCCAAGAATTTGCTTTACTTAATTGAGAAAATATTCGTTGCCTAGGAAACGAAAATATGAATCCTGTACATAAATAAGTTAAGTTATTTTCTACTTTAATTCGTTTTATTTTATTATTTTCTTCTTTCTTATTGTAGGCAAGTAAGGAACACGTGGCAGCATGGGGGTTAAAGCATGCATGAAGAAAAAAGCCCTAGGGTACATGGTTTTGGCAGCAGAATAAAAAGGGAAATAAATATTTTCTCCCCCTTTACGTCCAATCAAATATTTCTCATTTAATGAGAAATCTTTTCCCCACCATGAAATGGCTGAATTAACCCAAAACCACCCATCACCTTCCCAAGAAAAACTACCCAACCTCTTCTTCTTCATCGTGTTTCCCTCTCTCTCTACAAACAAGAAAATATTTTCTTTCTCTCAACAATACCTCCTCATCGCCACCACTAAATTCAACCAAGTACAATGGTGAGAACAAGGAAAGCCCCAACCCCAACATAAAGTTTCAAACGCTTCCAAATAGCCGAAGCAAAAGCACGCTTCAAGACCTTTCAGAAACGCCAAGTTTATTTGGAAGATGGATTCATTTTTCCAGCCGAGGAAGAGGATCCGTTTGGACCGGAGGTGATGGACGTGATAAAAAGCACAACTGGGAGAAGTTTGCTCGCAATCCTAAAGGTGTTGCATCGGCGATGGTACGGGAATTCTATACCCATCTCGGGGACCCGACTAGCCACACAGTTTATGTTCGACGAAAGCTCATTCGATTTTCCCCCTCTCACTCAACTGATATTTTAAGTTGGGGAAAGTTGAAGAGCAACACAAGAGATTTGTGGAAGAGGCCAATCAAGAAACATACAGTGGTGTACTGCATAATCTTTACTTCAGGTAGGCCAAGTTTGAAGGAAGTGGCCCAATAAGGAAAAGAGTTGATCGTTGAGCACTAAAACCGCACGTGAAACTGTGGAACCACTTTCTCAAAGGCAAACTGATGTCAACATCTCACAATACCACTGTCCTCGTGAAGAGATTGATTCTCCTACACTCGATCATTTACTGGAGGAAAATTGACGTTGGAGAACTCATTTGGAGCAGATCCATGACTGTGCCAGGAGAAACCGGGGTAACCTTCTGTTTCCCAACTTGATAACCGCGTTATGAAAGAAGAAGAAGGTTCTTGAGGATCACTTCGAGGATTACATTAAACCAAAGGAGGACATCACAAAGAAAAAGGTCCCTGAGTTTATGAGTTTCAATGACGATGACCCAAAGGAAGGTTTGGAGCGAGGAGCAAAATTCGTTGTCGCGGCTAGAATGGCTGTTGTGGTTACACGCACTCAAGAAATGCGTGAAAAGATCGGACGCCTGGAGGACCACATTGAAATTTACTTCGAGTATATCAAGGCTAGGGACATGCAACTCAATGCCTTCTTCAAAGAGTTTCTCCTGAACTCAAACATCAGACTACCGACCTTCCCCATTGTCATCCTCAAATACAATACGGGCTGGAGCACATTCCATGCCTCGACATCGCATGTATCTCCAGAAGTACCCCTAGAAGTACCCGTTGATGTGCCACCACTAGAAACATAAATACCACCCCTACCAGAAGAATGCCAAGGCGACATAGAAGAATTCCTCAGCTCATCCTCCTTTTCAACTTCCGAAAGTAGTGATGATACTCCACCCCACTTCTTCTCCTATGAAGATTTTACTCCAGCACCGTCGCAACCCGAGCATGATCCTACTCAGTCCCCTATCTGGCCAACTCCGCCAGTCCCAGTAGCAGCTACTAGTCAAGCACCAATCCTAACACAACCAACTCCTACGACCGAGCAATCCACTCCAGTATGAGCCTCATCCAGCAAGAAACGCTACAAGAGAACCGCAGGCCGTATACTTCAGCCATCTCCTTCTCAACCAGCAGTAGTAGACTCTGGACCTGAGGGTCCCTCTTCTCCCAAATGACGCCAAACGAGGGCGTCCAATCAAGCCACCCCACCACAATGAGTATACTTTAGTTTTTTTTGTTTTTCGCATATGTATATAACATCACGTAGTTTTGTTTTCATGCATTGAGGATAATGCATCCCTCAAGTTTGGGGGAGGTATTGTACCATATTCTGCTATACTTTGATATAAAACAATTGATGTTAATTGGTTGAGAATTTTGGTTGTCATAACATAAGCAGGTTGAGATTACTATTAGGAATGAATTAGGGATGCGCAATGATGAATGTAGAATTTTATTGTCTAGGCCAGAATTATTGTTAAGACTGCCTAAAGAAGAGAACCAACCCTAGGCTTGATTCCTTGAAATTTATAAACACAATTGTAGGTTGTTTTTGCTCTAGGTAATCTGTAAATTTTTTAGGAAAGAACTTTCTATTTGCCGAGACTTTAAAAATATTCTAAGGGTAAAGTGGAAACTCTCTAGTGTTTAAAAACTTTTAAAAAAAACTTGAAAATATAAAGGGACACTCCTCTGTGCAAAGGCATGAACAAGAAAAACTCCAAAACAAATTAAAAGTAGCCAAGGCATATGAGTGAATGAAAGTAGTCACATGATGACTTTGCCCGACTTGCTTGGGGGTGGAAGGTGTGCTCCCTTTCACCTAGAGTGTGGAACGGTAGGTGTGATGAGCTGACTCCCCTGGAAAAAAATGAATAAAGAGAATAAAAGTTGATAAATAACTAGAAGTATAAACTAAGCCTGATGAATAATTTGTTGCCTTGACAAACCAAGAGTGCTTACTTTATGTTTTCAAATTACCTCTATGCATAGACTAGTTACAATCACGCACACACAATAGAAGGGATCCTAACTAGGGAAGGGACTTGACTGATATGACTGTCAACATGTTGAGGCCAAACAATTTTTGCTAAGGGCTGAAATCTCAAACCAGGTGAGTTTCTTAATACTGCTTTGCGATGACAATTTTAATTCTCTTCTAGGTAGTATCCATTGCTTGAGGATAAGTAATAGTTTAAGTTTAGGAGTGTGATAACTCCGTAAAAAGACTTAATTCCTAGTCTTTTCACTTAAGTTATCGCTCATCTAGACAAAGTATGCACTGCATTTTTAGTTGCATTTAGTTGCATATAGGTTATATTAGATTGTGGTGGATAAGTTTTGCTTAGGCTAGTTTATTTGGTTTGACTGATGCTGTTGAAGAGAAAGGGTTGTTTGGGTTGTGTTGTGCAGGAATCCTACAGAGGAAGAACACTTCAGTCGTGACAATATAAAAGTGTAGAGGCCAACGGAACAGATGAGAACGTGAGGAGTAGATTTATCTCGCCAAGGCAAGATTTATTTGAGGAAGTCTGAAGTAGGTGTGGCTAAGCCGCCTATGTCACATGCCAGCTGGATGACCTACTTCACGTGCAAGCAAGCCTCAATTATTCTGACAGCCGCCAGCGTCCTTTCCTTTTTAAGTCCGGGCAATTAATAACGGCTAGTTAAGGAAATTCCAAAAGTAAACAAATACCTAGGAGGTCTTTCCTTATAAATAACCAGCCGCAGCCGCCAAACAAAGATGCAAGGAAAAAGAGAGAAGAGTTTTACCTAAGGCGTGAGCAAGTAACTGCAGTGCTTTCCCACCATCTACCCACCAACCTTCCTTGGTGTCCTCCATAGCCAGACGATAGCAGAACGGTGATCACCAAGGTAGGCGCGGTGTTGATCAGGATTGTCGCGACAGAGCCCCTGGTTTTGGGAGTCGTTCTTCCTTTATTTTTAACTTTTTATCTATTTGGGGTTGTATTAAACGACTGAATCTTGGATGATCTTTGATAGCACCATGAATTCTTTAATTGGTGTTAAACTTTGTTTTACCTGAACTATATTTTGATGTTTATGAATGATGAATTATGTTTCGCTTATGACTATTTTGTTCATAGTTTAAATATTTTACCTTAGCACTGTAAGAGCATCGAGAGATAGCCTTGGGTTTTGGTAAAACATGTCTTGGCATTATAAGAGCATCGAGAGATAGTCTTTTGTCTAGATAAGTGATTCTTAAATTCGAGAGAATTAAGATAGATCAACATGAGCAATGGAATGAATCCGGGATGGTGAAGTTCTAACTTGTCTACCTTAGAGATAAGGAGTGAGTTTCAAATGACTAAAAGGGATAGATGCTAGTGTAGGAGAGACTACATCTATTGTTAACGCCGAGAGGTATTGTCGTATCAGCTGTCTAAGAATACCTAGTAATCATGTCGGACAGTTTTAGTGAGTCATAATAAGTCATTCTAAACTGAGAATATTTGTTGTCAAGATAATGGTTTAGCATAACTGCTCTGTGACACGTCTGAATATGTGAGGTTATTTGCATTATATTTAAACCATCACTTGTTTTATTAGTCTTAATATTAATTTTGCCTCAACCAAACCTTTCTGTAATCATTGAATCATTTTCTTAGTTCATTAATATTAGTTCTTAGGATAATACTTAGTAGGACTTAGCTTGTGGCATTAGTTCTAGTTGTGGTGAAAATATATTCCTAATACAATCCCTGTGGAGACGATACTCACTAACTACTATATTACTTGCATCGATTGTGTATACTTGCACAGATTTGCTTGCCTTAGCATATATATTTACAAGCGATCACTAATACTCAATAGATTATGCTTTAACCCATTCAAATATAAAACATTTTTAATTTGTACAGAAGAGGTATTACCTATTGTACCTATACCTTCAATGTGATCCTTTAAATTATCACCAAAAGTCACCTCTCTTCTATTTTTGTCGTTAAGTTCTTTGAACCGGCTCTTATCTCCGGTCATTTCTCTTGAGGATCCATTATCAAGATACCATGAATTTGAATTTGTTTCTCGTGCCTTGTAGCAATGCTCTTGTCCCTACAAACATAGATTAATTTTTTATTTTTGGTACCCGAATTCTTTTGGGTCCATATTCATTAGTTTCCAAAATCCTAGTATCCTTGGGTATCCATTTGTGTAGGATATCCTTATCTTTAGTAGTAATGAGTTCTTTAGGAACTCATATACTTCTAACGATTTTTCCATTATAGGTTCTTCGGGTACCTCTATGATAGTTGTTTCTAAAACTTTTTCTAACAAAGTTGGATTTTGAACTTTCTTCATTTTCAAAACGTTTTGTTTCAACTTTATCAAAAGAAGCTTTAAGATCATCAATTTTCTTTTGATGATCATCGTTGACCTTTGAAAGTAAATTATGCAAATCAAAATTTTTCTTCTCAAACTCATTTAATTTGATTTGCAAATCTTTAATTTTACTTTCAAGATCATTGTTGGTCTTGGATATGAGATTATTTTCATTTTTCAATTTTGAAAAATCATTTTTGTATTTTAAAAATAATTTCTCATAATCCGAAGCCAACTCAGTATATTCCTCTACTAACTCATCAAAAGAATAATCCTCAAAATTAGATGAGTTAGAGGTTACATGAGAGTTTTCCCCGATGGCCATCAAGCACAAGTTTGCTACTTCTTGTTCCTCTTCATCGGAACCTTCCTCATCGCTCCATGTAGCCACATGATCCTTGTGCTTCTTCTTGGATTGACCCTTCTTCTTCAATTATGGCCAATTATATTTGACATGACCTGGCTTTTTGCACTCATAGCAAATAATAAAGTCTTTCTCCTTTGGTTCATTTTTTAAGCCTTCATTTCATTTGAACGTTCTTCCTCGGTTGGGCCTCATTAGTTTTCTAAACTGTTTGGCAAATAATGCCATTTCCTCATCATCGTCATCTTCATTCGAATCACTCTCATCTCTTGTAGATTTGAGAGCAACTCCAACGTTCTTCTTCTTCCCCGTTTCCTTCTTTGGCTCATCAATCTTCTCGAGGTCTACCTCATCTTGAAGCATCATTTCATGAGTGAGGAAAGAACCAATTAACTCTTCAAGAGTTTAAAACTTTAAGTTTTTAGCCTCGATGATTGTCGTTTTCTTTGATTGCCAAGCTTTTGGAAGATAGTAAACTAACTTCCTTACAAGCTTCTGATTTGGAATGATCTCTCCATATGATTTGAGACCATTGACAATCATTGAAAATCTATCCATTATAGCCTTGATATCTTCATCCGATTTCATCCTGAAATTTTCATAGCTATGCGTTAGAAGACTAATTTTAGATTATTTTACCTCGTTTGTTCCTTCATGAGTGACTTGTAGTCTATCCCATATCTCCTTGGCGGTTGAACAAGATGAAACTCTCTCGTATTCATCTGGTTCAAGAGCACAAAAAATAATATGGATAGCTTTTGAATTGAGCTGGAACATTATTGTCTCTCATTCACTCCATAATCTTAGATGAGTGGAAAGTCTGATGTATCTATCTTCTATGATATTTCATGATCCCATGTCACTTGCTTGAATGAAGTACATCATTCTATTCTTCCAATAAGCATAATTAGTTTCATTGAAGAAAAGAGGCTTGTTGAGGGGCATTGAATCGAGAACGACGTCGAAGTTTGAAGTACCGACCATTGATGACTTGAATATCGATGTAACTCTTCCTAAATCGACTCAAGAGGCGATTAAACCTTCAAATGAGTAAGGCTCTAATAACAATTGTTGAGTTAATCGATCGATGAAATAACCAAGAGGGGGTGAATTGGCAATAAAAAATTTGGTGGAAGCTTTTGCAGAAAATAGAAAATATTTGCACAGCGATTTAGAGTGGTTCAACTTTCTCAACCAAAGTCTACGTCTACTACCTTAGCTATCCACATAAGGATTTTCCAAAAATTCACTAATTTGTCTTTCTTTTGAGGACAAATAGTAACCTTACAAAACCCTAAAAAATTATACCCCAAATTCTTGAGAACACTCTCTCCCAAAGAGAACAATAAAAATTTCGAAAACTTACAGAAAAACCTCACAAGGTAAGATGTTTGCACAATTCTAGAACAAAGAAAGAACACTCAAGAATAATACAATTGAGCACAATAAGTGTTCTTGAAAGCAAAAATGAATATTGAATGAAATAGGCTTGAAAATGCTCAAACTTGAGGTTTGATGCTTTCTCTTTTATTCTCTCTCAATTCTTGTTTATTGTTATCGATTAATGGCTCCTAAGCTTGTTTAAATACACCTTGAATCACTTCTGAACGTTGGGGATCATTGGTGAAGTCAATAGAGCCGTTATTGTGTGAAAACAATTAATAAAACTATTTGAGGAGCATGGGGGTATCGATACCTATCTATAGGGTATCGGTACTTGCAGTGTAAAATTCAAATATTTCGACCGTTATAGACTAGGGGTATCGATATCATCCAATGAGGTATCGGTACCATCCGAGCATTCTATTTTTCTCGTAACCAAAATTGTTATGGGGGTATAGGTACCATCTGAGGGGGGGTACCGGTACCATCCGGACAATGTGGTTTTTCTTGAAGCCCTTCTATTTAAAAATTATTTTTGACTCGATTTAAGCTCGAAATACTTTGTAATATTTATTTTAAAAAATATTTTGAGATTAAAATATAATTTTACACTTTTTTACATTTGAAAAACTTGGAGTAATATTTTGATATTCGAATGGTTTAATCGAATATACATTTGAAAATGATTATAAAATCTTAAAATCTAATAACATTTAATTTGTTCTATCTAAACATCAAAATATTTTCAACAAATTTATTAATTTAAGCTTTATATTTAAAATTTGATCAATTTGATCCTTATATATTTTCCAATTCTTTCAATTAATATATATGTTTATATTAATAAATTAATATATATTTTATATATACTAATGAACTATATAATATATAGTTTATATATACTAATGAACTATATAATGTATAGTTTATATATACCATATAGTTTATATATACTATATAGTTTATATATACTAATGAAATATATAATATATATAGTTTGTATATACCATATACTTTATATATATAGTTTTTATATATAGTTCATATGTAAACTATATAGGATATATAAATTATATATGAAGTATATACTATATAAATCGTTTATTAATTAATGTATTTAACTCTATAGTATTCATACATATAATATATACTTTGAATTTATATAGTATAAATTATATAAGTATAAATTATATTAAATAATATATAAATATCAACTATAGTATATAGTTTATATATAAAGTATAGTTTATATGGTTTTTATATATAGTTCATATGTAAATTATACTATATAGTATATAGTATATATAGTTTACATATATAATATATAATATATAATATATAAAATATCAACAATAGTTTGTAGTATATAAATATAAACTATAGTTTATACAAAAACAACAACAAAACCCTATTCACATATGCAATGGGATAGTATAGTTTATATATATAGTATATACTATATAAATAGTTTATATAATTTACTAATAAATTATATATATATAGTTCATATGTAAATTATATAGTTTACATATTTTATATATATAGTTTATATAGTTTATACATATTTTAGAATTATTTCGATTTGATTCCTTTTTGTTGTTTAATTTATTTAAATTTTTATTTATAATTTCATATTTGTTCAATTTAGTCCTTAAAATTATATTTGCATCTGAAATTGACTCATAATTATTACTTATTTATATTTTTAATTGGCCCATAACTTTTTAAATATGTATAATTTAGTATGTTTTTGTATTAATTTCAATCTCACAATTTAAAATTATTTCGATTTGATCCCTCATCAATGTATGTTGTTTAATTTATTTAAATTTTAATTTGTAATTTCATATTTATTCAATTTAGTTCTTAAATTTGTATTTTTCATAAAATTGAACCATGATTATTTATATTCTTAGTAATTTACTCTAAATCATATACAATTACAAATTACAATTCAACGTTCGCGAAAGACGAAAATAATTAATCCAAAAATAAAAATTAATCCGATTTGAACTCAATTTGTATCTGATAAAGATCTGACCTGAATTTTATCTGCCATTGATGTGACCCGATCTGAACGAGATCCGCCTGAAGTCCATCCGAATCTGAATTAACCTACTCTTTAACTGCTCTGGACCTGAACTGGCATCGATCCGAACTGAAAGTAACCCGACCTAAACTCGAACTGTATCTGGTTTCAAATCAACCTAAAAATGACCTGGTCTAATTTGACCTGACCTAACCTGATCCGAGTCGAAGCATCAAATTTATCTAACATGACATGTATTCGATTTTACCCGACCTGACAGGATCCGACTGAAACTTGAACGATTAGCCGATTTTACATCCCTACTTAAAATAGGAAAACAGTCACAATCGAACACCTTTAGCATAGAGTAATATGGAGCTTGTGTACAAGGACTTTTAATGGGGTCTTGCCACTCAACACTTCTTTTGGTAATCGATTTATTAAGTAATCTGCTGAAACAAAAACATGAATCAAAAACTTCAAGGGCAAAGAAGCCTTAGCCAACAAGGCTAAACCAGTTTCAACAATGTGTCTAGGCTTTCGCTCAACATTCCCGTTTTAGTATCTTTGAACCGATATTACCTTTTATTTACCCTAGACTAATTAAAAAATAAAATTTCCTGAAAATATTCCCTTCATCTTATTTCATTTATTTTTTATTTCTTTTAATATTTTTCTTTTTTTTTACTCAACATAATTTTCTTTTTATTTTTAATTAATGGCATTCATTTTATTTTTTCATTATATACTTATTTATTTTTATCGTTAGTTTATTTTATTTATCATTTTTATATAGTACCTGTTATCCTTTTACTTCAAATTAGACCTAAATTATTTTTTAAACTCTATTTTATTTTGTTTATAGTAATAACCAATTTTTAAAAGTAGGTAGTTCAAATCTTCTCTTTAAATTTTGACTCAAACTTCAACTTTCGTTACTGAGATAACACGCAACCTTGTTGGTACTGAAAGGACGATGTGAGGTTGTTCTTCATTCCTCATATGTAGCTGATTCTCGAGTCATTTCAAATGAATTTATGTTAAGTCATAGATTCAATAAAAAGGTAAAAATCAGTATCCGACCTTACCTAATCGCAACAAAGTTATAGCGATTCTAAAAAGATAAAATAAGTCGAGATTTGATCCCAAGACATCCAAAGAATTGTTACAACAATAATTTTTTTTCAATTTAATTTAATTTTTATATGTCAATTTTATTTTTTAGAAATTACAAAAATATAACACGTGTAAAATTTTAATTGGATAATAAATTTTAAGCACATTTTTTACCACAATTTTAACCACAAATTAGGGGTTTGACTTGTAAAACTGATTGAAATCGACTCGAGTTAAAACTGTTTTTGACCTGTACTGTGGCGATCTGAAACTGACTCGATTCGAAATTGGTGTTTCCCTGAATCCGAGTTGGACCTGGAAATTGTGGATCTGAACCCAACCTGCACCCGACCTGAGAATGGCCTGAACTCGAATTGAACCAAAAATATGATACCCGAACCCGACCTGCATCCGACTAATATGAACCTGGACCCGAGATTGACTTGGTAAATAACTGGTATTACCCGACCTGTTTTCAACCTGACCTGTAAATGATCCGACTTGTTATTGACCTGATCTGATATTTACCTGACTTGACATTTACCTGACTTATATATTACCAATGATGAAATATAAGATTTTAATAAAATTGTGAGATTTTGAGTTCATAATAAATCATACTAATTAATATGATTAATTTTTAAATGTTATAAATAAATATTAATTATGGTAATTACATTAATAAATATACTTAATATATTAATTATTATTATTAATATACTTTATATTTAATACTTATATTTATATAGTTTAATTCTTTATATTTAATACTTATATTATATAGTTTAATACTTATATTATATAGTTTAATACTTTATATTATATACTTATGTACTTATATACTTATATACTTTATATTTAATACTTATATTTATATACTTTAATACTTATATCCAAACACTTTATTACTTTATATTATATACTTTATATATATATATATATAAAGTATAAAGTATATATGTATATAAAGTACCAAATTGAACAAACATGAATTTGGAAATAAAAAATTGAATAAATTAAACAACACGTATTGATTAGGGGTGAAATTGAATTAATTATAAAATGTGAAGCTGATATTAATATAAAAATGGACTAAATTGCATACATTTAAAAAGCTGGTGAACATAATTTGAAAAGAAATTTATTAGGTGATTTACATTTTGTAGGGTTTTAAGTAAATTACAAAAATATAAATAAGTATGGGTCAATTTCAGATACAATATAATTTGAAGGACTAAATTGAACAAATATGAAATTATAAATTTAAATTTAAATAAAAAATAACATAAAAGGATCATATCAAAAAATTGTAAAATGCGAGGGAAAATTGTAAAATGGACTGGATTGCATTAATTTCAAAATATGGGGAATATTAAAATAATTATAATATATATAATGAATGTTATGATAATATGATGCATGTATATATAATGTACATTATACTTTTTATATATATACATATACATATATACTTATACTTTATAGTTTATATATATGTATAAAGTGCCAAATTGAACAAACATGAAATTGGAAATAAAAAATTGAATAAATTAAGCAACATACATTGATGAGGGATGAAATTGAATTAATTATAAAATTTAAAGCTGATATTAATATAAAATTGGACTAAATTGCATATATTTAAAAGGTTGGTGAACATAATTTGAAAAGAAATTTATTTTATGATTTACATTTTATAGGGTTTGTTATAAGTAAATTACAAAAACATAAATAAGTATGTGTCAATTTTAGATACGAAAATAATTTGAAGGACTAAATTGAACAAATATAAAATTACAAATTAAAATTTAAATACAATAAACAACATAAAATGATCAAATAAAAATGTGAAATGTGAGTAAATTTTGTAAAAGGGACTGAATTGCATTAATTTCAAAAGTTGGGAAAAATTAAAACAATTATAATATATATATATATATATATATATATATATATGTATAATATGTATAATGAATGTTATGATAATAGGATGCATGTATATATAATGTACATTACACTTTATATATATATATATATACACACACATATATACTTACACTTTATAGTTTATATATGTATATAAATTACTAAATTGAACAAACATGAAGTTGGAAATAAAAAATTGAATAAATTTAGCAACACACATTTATGAGGGATGAAATTGAATTAATTATAAAATGTGAAGTTGATATTAATACAAAAAATGGACTACATTGCATACATTTAAAAAGTTGGTGAACATAATTAGAAAAGAAATTTATTATGTGATTTACATTTGATAAGGTTTTAAATAAATTACAAAAATATAAATAAGTATGGGTTAATTTTAGATACAAATATAATTTGAAGGACTAAATTAAATAAATATAAAATTACAAATTAATATTTAAATACAATAAACAACATAACATGATCAAATAAAAAAAATGTAAAATGTGAGGAACATTGTAAAATTTACTGAATTGCATTAATTTCAAAAGTTGGTGAAATTTAAACAATTATAATATATATAATATGTATAATGAATGTTATGATAATATGATGCATGCATATATAGTGTACATTATACTTACGCATAGATTAATACATTAATATATTATAAGTATATATATATATATATAAGTATATATATTAATATAAAAGTATATACATATAGGTATATAAATATATATATACTTATTTAAATATACATATATAAAAAAAGTATAAGTATATATATAAAGTGTGAACTATAAAGTATATATAATATATATATATATGTATAAACTATAAAGTATATATATTTTAAAGTGTATATATATTATAAAGTATAAATAAATTATACTTTATACTATAACTTTATATATATTATATACTTTATATTATACATTTATATATATATATATATATATATATATAAAGTTTTAGTATAAAGTATATATACATATATAATAATATAAAATATAAGTATATATATATATATATATATATAAAGTATAATTATAAAGACTAAAGTATATAAATATATAATATAAAGTATATATACATATAAAGTATAAGTGTGTGTATATATATATAAACTAAAATGTGTGTGTGTGTATATATATATAAAGTTTTAGTATAAAGTGTATATAGATATATAATATAAAGTATATAAGTATAAAGTATAAGTATTAAATATAAAGTATATAAGTATATAATATACATATACATATAAAGTACAAGTATAAGTATAAGTATATATATATATAAATTATAAAGTATAAGTATATATATAAAGTTTCAGTATAAAGTATGTATACATATATAATAATATAAAGTATAAGACAAAATATTTATGTTCAAACTTCAGTGGGAACCAAAACGATGAAGATGTAGAAGTATGCATCGAAGGACACGTTCTCCCCTCAAAGGATTGTTTCAAGTACATAGGGTCTATGATACATAAAGATGGGGTGTTGATAATGATGTTACACGCCGTATAAAAGCGAGATGGCTAAAGTGGAGGACTGCTACTGGAGTTTTGTGTGACAAGAAGGTGCCTCTAAAACTCAAGGGAAAATTTTATAAAATGGCAATAAGACCAGTGTTGCTGTATGGATCAGAATGTTGGGCAATCAAGAAGGATCACGTAAGGAGGATGGAGGCCGCTGAAATAAGAATGCTTCGATGGGCATGTGGTAGGACTCTGTGGGACATGAAACCAAATTCGATGGGGATGGTGCTTGTATCCAAACAATTGAGGGAGGGAAGACTACGGTGGTTTGGGCATGTCCTTAGGCGACAACCGTCAGATGCAGTCACGAGGGTAGAGTCAATTACAGTCGACGGAGCCAAAAGGAGATGACGACCAATGAGGAAGTGGGTTGACTACTTGAGATCTGATTTGAAGGATTTATCCCTTACCGAGGACATGACCTCTTATAGGAAAGTATGGAGACTTTAAGACCAGGGTAGCTGAGTAGTGTGGGTCAACAACCATGGGGTGTAGCATCTCTACCATAGGGTGTAGCATCTCTGTCTTCTTTTTAATTACCTTTGTAGTAATTTCCATGACCTCTACTTTTTTATACGTTTCTGTCATTGGAGTAGTGTTGCCTTAGTTTAGGTTTTAATCCATTTTAACTTTATTCCTTCTCGTAGCTTGCTATCGCTGACTTTTGTATATCCTTCTCTTCATGTTTCCTCTTTTAAATTTAGGTGGGACTTACATTTCTGTCTATATGCAGAGATTTTTAGGCATGGATTTATTTGCAGGGATTACTTCCCATTACAGACGCATATATGAATGACTGCATATGAAGACGGTTCAACTATGTATTTATTTATTTATTTATACATGCATTGTATTTTATCTTTATTTTTAATTTTTTGACTGTTGGAGGTCTTCCACGGAAGCTGCTCTCAACCTAGTGTTGGGGGCAGCCTACTAACCTACCTCTCCCTTACCCCATTGCATATGGGAATAGGGTTTTGTTGTTGTTGTATATAAGCATTAAATATAAGTATATAAGTATTAAATATAAAGTATATAAGTATATGTATAAATTATAAAGTATATGTATAAATTATAAAGTATATATATATATAGGTGTATAATAATATAAAGTATATAAGTATATAATATAAAGTATATATATATATATATATATATTATTTAATACTTATATATTTTTTATTATATACTTTTATACTTTATATTATATGCTTATATACTTTAGTCTTTATAGTTATATTATATATATATATATATATATATATATATACTTGTACTTTATATTATTATATTTGTATATATAATTTATACTAAAACTTTGTATGTATATATACACTTTATATATTTATATACTTTATATTATTATATATGTATATATATATATACATATATATAATTTATATATAGTTTATATTAATAAAATATATAATTTATACATAATATATATAATTTATAATTATACATAATATATAAATATAAGCTTTATATGTAACACCCATAACCCGTATAATTATACCTATACAGATTATAGATGTCCCCCGAATTTTGGAAACCATTTCATCTTCAAAATTGATTTAAAATTTATTTCCTTAAAATGGTAAATGATATTATCAAAATTATCATATCATACGAATTATGATTCATTATAACAAATTTAAGGCAAAAGATTTTTTATGAATAGTGATGAACAGTACCGCGAACAATGATGAACAATGTACGGACAGTGTACCGATGCAGTAGTTCTGCCTTCATAATTAGATGCAGTCTCAGATGTACCAGGTTTACCCATTTTGCCACATCTACCCCTCTGGGGTCCCGATACTGTCTGATCTGGATTTAACTCTGGACAGTGCCTTTTATAATAACCCGCTTGTCCACAGTTATAACATTTCCCCTCCATGAGTCGGCATTGACCGTAATGATTCTTTCCATAAAACTCGCATTCTGGTTTAGGACGAAATTCCGAACCTTTAGTATCTGCTGAAGCTACATGGGTATGCTTGGACTTTCCTCCAGCAAATCCGTTTCTGCCCGTAGTTGCTGAAGAAGCATAACTTTTCTACTGTTGACCCTTGTTGTGTTTAGAAAATGGTGTAGAGTATGAATTTCCAAACCTTTTATTTGTTTGTGCTTTCTTCGCTTCTAAATCATCAAGGTCAACTTTTTCCATAGCTTTAGCCTTGTTAACTGCTTCTTGAAAAGCAGTAAAATGATGAGAAACCAGAATTCTCTTATATTGAGAATCCAATCCATAAATATATCTATCAATTCTATATTTCTTAATCGGAATAAACTCCGTAGCAAATCTACTCAGCTTGTGAAACTCGCATTCATACTCGTAAACTATTCTACCAAATAGCTTTAAGTTTAGAAACTGTTGCATCATCTCATTGACAAACTCGTCCCCAATATACTTTTCCTTGAATTCCCTCAAAAAGAATTCCCATGTGATTTGCTCAATAGAAACTCGTGCGGCGACTATATTCCACCACTCACTGGCTTGCTCCATCAGTAAAGACACAACTGCTTCCAACTTTCCTTGATCATCAAAAGGAATCTTGTTGAGCATATTCTTGATATCATTCAACCAGAAGTCATCAACCATCGGATTAGCATCCGAATCACCTCGAAATTCAGGTGTTCTCATCTACATCAGTTCTTTCAGAACTGATTCAGATTAGACAGCTCTACACTCGGCTGAGCATTGGGTGGATTCTGATTCACCTCATTACTCCCACTTTGTATAGGAGTAACATGCTCGCCTGCCCTACTCGATTCTTGATGATCTGACATCTGAACACAGTCAAAATCATCGTACTTTAGTAAAGAGTAACTTTACTACTAATAAGCATCATCACAATATATATACAACTATCAGTAACTTTTGACATCCTACTGGCATGTATACACTTTTTAACTCAAAACAAACTCGGTTTAGCCGGTTTAGTCCTAGAATCGTCTAAACCTGTAGCTTTGATGCCAATAAATGTAATACCCATAATCGGTATAATTATACCTATACAGATTATTAATGTCACCCAAATTTTGGAAACCATTTCCTCTTCAAAATTGATTTAAAATTTATTTCCTTAAAATGGTAAATGATATTATCAAAATTATCATATCATATGAATTATGATTCGTTATAACAAATTGAAGGTAATTAAAACTAATAGAACATTAATAAGTACATGCCACTAATAAAGTCAACATTACATCATAGGATGTCTTACTGATATTGAAATATACTTCTTGATGCTTTATGTCACTTTGAACTCTTTATTCCAGTACTTGCTTTTTACCTACGCATGAAAATCATCACACGCTAAGTATATACTTAGTGAGGCAATTAAAACAATAAACAATGCAACACAATTCATCCATGAATTTCCATGTCAAAATCAAAACAACATAATATAATAAAATCATTTTTATCCACCATTATTGCCCACAATTCTCAATCTATGAGGAACCCGGTATAGGAGTCAAATAGTGCACAAAAGTGTTGAGGTCGAGCATTACTCACCTAATAATACATCGTAGTATTGAGGTCGGGTTTTACCTACTTGACTTGTACTATGTATCTTATTTGACACTATAGTACTACTTAATTCTACAGTTGCTAGACTCTATGGCATGCCATTAATACCACTGAACCTCAATAACATATTTGGCCATATAGTCATCAATCAAATCATCCATGGAAACGTATAACCATGTATAAACATTAGGGTAGTTCATACCCAAAATAACATCCATATCAAATCTCATGTTGATAAAACAAGGTTGACTTGTCGTAAGTCTTTCAGATGATGTATAAAACATCTATGTACACAATGTATAAAACATCTATGTACACGATGTATAAAACATCTATGTACCATGTCATGCATGTATTGCACTCACCTTGATACTTTATAATATCCACAATATGTATGCCTCACTACGGTCCACAATAACTCTTTTATACTTGATTTGCTTCAATCACAATTCATCACAAGCTGTATAAAATCACAAATTCATAACAATACTTATGTTAGTATTGTACTAACATAATACATTTCCCGAAAACAAAATCCATAATATACTTGAAACTCATTTTCTACCAAATCTTTAACACTTAATAATTCCTTTTAACATTGACATCAACTTTTCCAATTACATAAAATGGTTTCGAATACTTTATCCTTTAAAACTATGTTTTCATGATTTTGCTCGATTTTGATTCGATTCAAGCATGAAATCAACTTTCAATCAACCTTTTAACATCTCTACAATCAAATCCCTAATCAAATCTCATCAGAACACAAAGTTACATATAATTTGGTCGAATTTTACATAATAATCTCTAGAAAGATTGAACATGTTTTACTCATATATCAAACTTGAAAACGGATCTACAACCTCTAAATCATCAAGATTTATCATCAATTTTATGAATCATATCATGAACATAAACCCTTAGATTTGGGATCTTTGAAATCCAGCAAGATTAGAAAGAAATATTGGTACCAAATTATAGCGCTTTTTCGCGTATATCACTTTCCTATTTCACGACATAACCCGAATTCCAAAGGAATTGACTCATAAATGGAAAACAAATATTTTCCTTTACCTTGGTATAGCTCACGTCTATGGAGAAGAGATGAACACTTTGGCATGAAATTTCAGATATTTTTCATGCTTATCTATCATTAAATTATCATTTAATGAATATTAAATTCATTAAATTGAGAAAATACCAATATACCCTTAATGAAACTTCATAATTACCATAAAACTAAGATTCCTATCCTTATCATCTTACAAATCATATCACTTGAACTTTATCTTCATCCATAAGTCAAATATGAACAAATAATATCTTAGTTTACCGATTTGCCCTTTCAATTTTCCAAAAATTACAATTCAATCACTTTAATCAAACAGTTCAAAATAAACATGTAATTAAACCATTAAATATTATTTTCCAACATTTTAAAAATGTGAAAATAATATTTTTATTTTCTTATTTTCGTGACCCATTTGTAATTTTCTAAAATTACATTTTGGTCCTTAAACTTTTCAAAGTTTATACTTTAGTCATCAAATTTTACCAAATTTATAATTTGATCACTAAATAAATCCATTTATGGAATAAAATTCTTTTTGGGAAAATTACCACTTAATTCCTTAAACTTTTCCCAAATTTTCTACTTTGACCATCAAACTTTCAAAATTTGAATTTTGGTCATTATCTAAATTTTTGGGGTATTACACTATATATTTAAATATAATTCATATATAATTTACATATCAACTATATAATTTATGTTAATAAACTATATAGTTTATATATAGTTCAATAGTTCATATATAAACTCTATAGTTTATACATGGTATATATAGTTTATATATATATATATATATATATATATACTTTATAAACTTAAATACTTTATATTATATACTTATATATTTTAGTCTTTATAATTATATTTTATATACTTTATATTTAATACTTATATATTTTATATTATATACTTATATACTTTATATTATGTGCTTATATACTTTAGTCTTTATAATTATACTTTATATATATAAGATACTTATACTTTATATATATATATATATATAATTTATAGTTTATATAAATACTTATGTACTTTATATTTAAACTATATAATTTATATTAATAAACTATATAGTTTATATATATAATATATATACTTTATTTATACACTATATAGTTTATGTATAGTTTATATTAATAAACTATATATTTTATAGATAATATAAATATAAACTATATAGTTTATATATATAATTTATATATATAATATATATATATATATACTTTATATATAAACTTTAGTTTATACATAATAATATATATATATATATATATATATATATTGTTTCAATTTTTTTAACTTTTGAAATGAATGTAATCTAGTCTATTTTATAGATTTTCTTCACATTTTACAATTATTTTGATTTGATCTCTTTGTGTTGTTCAATTTATTTAAATTTTTATTTATAATTTCATAATTGTTTAATTTAGTCCTTAAAATTATATTTGCATATGAAATTGACTCAAACTTATTACTTATTTACATTTTTTAATTGGCCCATAACTTTTTTAATATGTATAATTTAGTACTTTTTATATTAATTTCAACCTCATGTTTTAAAATTATTTTCATTTGGTCCCTCATCAATTCGTGTTGTTTAATTTATTAAATTTTTTACATGTAATTTCATATTTGTTCAATTTTGTCCTTAATTTTATATTTTTCATAAAATTGATCCATAATTATTTATATGCTTAGTAATTTACTCTAAATCATATACAATTACAAATTGCAATTTAACGTTCGTGAAAGACAAAAATAATTAATCCAAAAATAAAAATTGACCCGATTTGAACTCAGTTCGTATATGATATAGATATGACATGGATTTTATCTGCTAATGATGTCACCCGATCTAAACGAGATCAGCCTGAAGTCCATCTGAACTTGAATTAACCTGGTCTTTATCTGCTCCAGACCTGAACTGTTTTGACCTAAACTGACGTTGATCCAAATTAAAAGTAACCCAACCTGAACCCAAACGATATCTGGTGTTAAATCAAATTGAAAATGACTCGATTTAATTTAACCTGGACCTGATCCAAATCGAAATATCAAATTTATTTGACTTGACATGTATCTAATTCTACATAATCTAACAAGATCTGACATTTGAAAGAGTAACATAAAAGTCGTTAAACACCTAAAAAAAAATACTTTAACCATCTGTATTGGAACCGGTGATTTGCCATTCCAATGAACATGATATGATGTTTCACTTCCCCAAAATCTTCTTTTTAGGGTTTCACAATTATAACCCTGAATCACCACCATTAAAACCATTTCAAGTTTTTAACTTTTAGCGTCCAAACCCATTTGAATTTTTGAAGGTAAACAAAACAAGCCTGAGTAACTGAAGGGGCGAAGAAGAAAGCCATAATGGAACCATCAAGCAGTCGACATGAAGCAACCCCAAACACTTGCAGGCTCCTTCAACTCCCACACCCTCTAATCATGGACATTCTCTCAAGGCTTCCCATCCATGACCTCTTCCATTGCAGGTGCGTTTGCAAGACCTTCCTCCGATTCATTTCTGATCCTCGGTCCGCATGCCTCCACCACCAAAGATCCCGCCTTTGCATTTTAATCTAGTATATACCACTCCACCAAGCTCGAAAGAGGCTCCAGTCATTCCACGTCGATGCCAATTGCCATGGAGAAGGGTTCTAAGTGTCCGAACTCAATTTTACACCCATATTTAATGTTCCCATTTGGGACATTTCTGATATTAGTGCATGCAATGGTTTGCTTTGTTTAGTTGGTCCTAAAAAAGATGATCCCTTTTATGTAACCCAATTTTTGGTGAATTTTGGGTGAATTCAACTGTCACTAATTAATACAAGCTTTTGCAAAGCTATTCTCCGACTGTTGAATCGAGTGACAAAAAGGCTGAAATATACCCCATTGGGACTGGTACATGGAGAAGCATAGGAAATGCACCTATTGACATTGTTTCTTTACCCTTCAATGCTTTCTTGAATGGAGTTATTCACTGATATAACATTTCTCCTGAAGGTGGTGAATTCATAAATTCTTTAGACTTTGATGCCGAGCAGTTTGGGGCAGTTCTACCTCCTGATACTTTTCAAGAATTTCAAGAATTGGATGAGAACTTTGTTCAATTCACAAAAACTGGAGTACAAGGACGCTGTCTGTTCTTAATTTACGATCGGGGTTTCATGGAATGTGAAATTTGGGTTATGAAGGAGTATGGTGTTAAAGAGTATTGGACCAAACAGTTTGTTATTAATGCATATAACTCCCCACATGTATTGAGCTGGAATTCCTATCAACCATTGGTTGTTTTGAGCAACGGAGAAGTATTGATGTTGATCGATTATGACACTATATCTTGTTACAACCATAAGAGGAAATATTTTCGAGGGACTAAATTCCTCAAGATTAGCTCACCGTTCGTCGCGTTGGATGCAATTGCTTATACCCCATGCTTTGTTTTTCTCTACGATGTTGCAAAAGGAGAACAAATTTCCAGGTACTATAACATAATCCTGAAACTAGCATATGCTTTGTCAATTTAAAAATTTGCAGCCTAGGAAGACAAACCTTTTTTTTTCGTTTTTCACTGATATGGAATACTCGTGCATTTGCTTTTGTATTAAATGAGTGAAAACTGGCAGTGGATCTTTTCGTTGTCTGAGGTTTAGTTTAGTTCCTTGGCGCTATAGGAATGTTGATGCAGGTGTAGCATGAACATACAACAAAACTCAACATAGCAATGCACCTTATTACTAGGATTAGAGTTAGGCCTGTAATAGAACCGAGCGAACACGAACCGGGTATGTTCATGTTCGTTCAACTTTAATCGAACAAATGAACGAACACGAACATAAAAGAAAGCACAATTTCTTGTTCATGTTCGTTAATTAAGGAATGTAGCTTATTTGTATTCGTCCATTTAAATGATAAACAAACACAAATGAACAAACATAAACGAATGAATGTAAACGAACATAAACGAATATAATAAACGAACGTAAATGAAAATAAGCGAACACAATAAATGAACATAAACAATCCTGCACAAACATAACAAATGAACATAATCAAACACAATAAATGAATGTAAATGAACGTAAACAACAACAACAATAACCACATAAAATTCATCATTCATTAATATAACCTACAACTTGAGTTAAAATTATTTGGGTTTTAAATGGGTATGGTTTATATTTTCTTTAATTGATTTGAGTTTAAAATTATTTTGGTTTTAAAATGATTGGATCTTAATATTTTAAATAGGTATGGAGATTGGGCTGAATATAAACGAATAGACATAAATTAACATACACGAACATAAATGAAAGAACATAAATAGACGAACATAAATGAATGGATTATTGAACGTTCACAAACGTAAATGAACGAACGAGACCTTTGTTCGTGTTTGTTCATTTAATTAAACGAACATAAAATCTTGTTCATGTTCATTCGGTTAATAAACAAACGAATATAAACGAACTTCCCGCCAAATGGTTCGTTGATCGTTCAGTTCGTTTACAAGCCTAATTAGAGTGTGATTTCGGAATTTCCTTTCATCACCTACTACTTGAAGATGATGCTTTTGATGCCATTTTAATGATAGATAGAGTATAAACTGCCTATTTTTGATGATTGGATGGCATGCTTTTCTGATTTCATGTACAACTTACACAGTTCTCTTTCGCTGTATCACGGTTGTTAATCAATAAGCTTAAAAAGTTTATGTAGTATGCAGATTACGGGAGCCAAATACAAGATCTTTAAAGAGGAGTTCCTCTGGCTGTAGTTTTCCTATTTTTATGGTTTCCAATGGAGCTGTGAATGACCATGTGAGTTTTATTGTTTTCTTGAGTTTATACAAATCTCCCATTCAATATGCATTGGTTATTTAATGATACCTAAAAGGTAAAATTTTAAGGCATATCTATAAGCAACGAACTCGGAGATCTGATGCACAGCTTGTCGTGTAATAGGTAACCAAGTTCTCAGAAATACCTAGGGAGTCTATGATGTAGGAAATGCGAATTGACCATGATAAGCCATTTTGATTATGTAACAATTTGCCTAATTTGATTACGAGTTCCAAAGACTAAACTTTATGCCTAATTTGCAGTTCATGTAGCAATTCAGATGTTGCTTTTGTTTCTTGTAATCAGATCGAACCAGAGTAAGATTGGTATGCTGATTAGTAGAATTTGAGTCCTCTTATCCTAGAAATGGATCTCATTGTAGCTGGGAAACCACATGAAGCAGCATGGATGACATTCTTTT
Source organism: Hibiscus syriacus (assembly GCF_006381635.1). Lineage (NCBI taxonomy): Eukaryota > Viridiplantae > Streptophyta > Magnoliopsida > Malvales > Malvaceae > Hibiscus > Hibiscus syriacus. Next base: position 5,656,102 of record NW_024061783.1, read on the forward strand.
TTTTTACTTTTACTTTAGTATAGATGACATTCAGTTGCTTGAAATGGGACATCCATTTTGATTATGTAACAATTTGCCTAATTTGCTTACGAGTTCCAAAGACTAAACTTTATGCCTAATTTGCAGTTCATGTAGCAATTCAGATGTTGCTTTTGTTTCTTGTAATCAAATCGAACCAGAGTAAGATTGGTATGCTGATTAGTAGAATTTGAGTCCTCTTATCCTAGAAATGGATCTCATTGTAGCTGGGAAACCACATGAAGCAGCATGGATGACATTCTTTTTCTTCTTTTACTTTAGTATAGATGACATTCAGTTGCTTGAAATGAGACATTTTTTGCTTACATTCATTATTATAAAAGGGGTTAATTTAGGTTCAAACCAGAAATATGATGCTCATCAAGTCTCATTCACAGTATAACCTACTCTAGAACTCATCATGCACCTTAATGGTTAAAGAAAGTTTATTAAATGATTTTAATAGTTAAAGAAAATATTGTTCTCCATTAGAAGTTTAGGGTTTGAACATCTACATCAGGTTGCATTAAGTCACCGTCACAAAACTTATATTCGACATCCCATCGATCACAGAGGCAGAGGAGGTCCTGGTAATAGAGGAAGATATTGTCTACAATGTCAGCTTTATAGAAAATTTAGGTATCTGGTCAGTCACTACTACTATCGATTCGATCACAACTTTGAAGGAATCACAAATTTCAATAATAGTAGTAATAACGGTAACAATAGTTTTAAAATAATTAAACTATAAAGTTTGGGATTAGTTATCCTTTCCACCTTTAACGTAGGTTCGTCCCTGATAATATCAGTTTGAATTTTGTCATGAATATGTAGCAGATCATGGTTTTCTGGATTTATGTGAATATATTTATTAATAAGTTTTATTATTGAGAAACTCAAACTATTGTCATCTTGTTGTACAGGTTACAATTGTCTGATCAACTTTGATGTCCAAAATAAAAGATCGATTCTATTAAAAATATATTTAGTAAACAACAATAAACTGGAGCTAGTGAGAGATAATAGAGATTTGTACAATGAAATTTACAGATTTTTATAATTTTATGATACTTTCTTAACCATTTTTAATTTTTTAAAATTACAATTTATGGCTTTTATTTTTTTTCAAAATCTTTAATAGTGTTTTTTTTTTTGCTAAAAATGTCAGTTGAATTATTATTAATGGGGAGCAGAAAAACCGAAGAAGACAAGGATAATGTGACAAGAGAAGAAACAAAAGTAAAAGAAGTGCAAAAGTTGTCCTAAATTACTTTGCAGCTTTACCAAACTCGAGAAAAACAACCGACAATTCCAGCATCGTACAAATTAAAATCTTTATAACATTGAGTACGTTTTTGCAAGAGCTAATTGTCTTGTGTCTTTGAAGCATATTTTCCTTTAAGTTCTAAGTTCTTGAGAAAGAAATCTTCACACTCCGGTTTGCCTTCTCATTACGATTAGGAGGGCTAGTTAGAGTCATATTGTCGAGTTTTCCTTTTTATTGCGACTAAGAGGGTTTGGTAGGACATATCCATCTATCTTCCATCTCCATAATTCATTATCTTCCTCCTCCATCTTTTATGAAGATTCGATCGTCATAATTTCGATCCGTCTTCTTCGTTACGATTCTTATCCCGTTATCTTTCCAACGAGTATTCATCCATCAAAATCCACCCACAATATCCCCCTTTGCCGCCCACCATAAGGGAAGTTAACCTAATTCATTTATTACATGTTTTTCCTTTAGTTTCTTTTATTGTCTTTGATGACTCCGTTAAAAGGCCATATTTAGGGCATTTTCACTTAAGTTATTGACTGTCTAAGAGCCCATATAGGATCATATAGATGCATTTAAGAGCATATAGTTGCATGTGGTGGAAATATGTTTGTCGCAACATTTTATTTTGTAATATGTGTTGCGTTATGGGGAAGGTGCTTGTTTGGTGATGTGCAGGATTTGGGAGCAAAGATAAGAAAAAGGGAAGTGTTGTGACATGATGAGATTGTCCTTATCTTCACGTGCCCTCTACCACCAGTCACCTGAGAGGAGACTTCTGCCACCTGGGACGACTGATACTGTCGGGACCACTCCCAGCTGCAACTGATTTTCCCTGGACCACGCCCTGTAGCAGGATAATCATGTCTGGTCCACGCCCGGTTGTCTGGAGGGAACCACTGCCACAGCTGCTCACTCTCTCATGTGAAGGAGACATGTTCAGGGTATCCTAGGAATTTGTAAAATTCCTAGGTTTATTCTCCCCTATAAAAAAGAGATGAAGTCATAATGAAAAGAGACTTTTTACACGCTGCCTTGAGCTAGAAATTCATAGAGAAAAGGTCTCTCATTTTTCCGTCAATCTTATTTTCCGTGACATTCCTCCATTGACAAACTAGAGGGAGTGGCGAGCTAGGCATCCGAGAGGAGCTAGTGAGCTGAGGCAGTCCGTGGTGGCCGAGGGGAGCTTCGACAGTGCACGTCGAAGGCTTTTCCTCCTTCCCTTTACTCTTTTCTTTCATTTATATCATTTGGGTTTTATGGAACGAATTAATGTCTTGCTTTATTGCTTGGAACATTCGAACCCCACCATGAACTAGTCTTATTTGGTGGGTGTTCCTTATGGATATTTGAGTTTGCTTTAATGGATGGTTGTTTTTATATGTTGTTATATGTTTTGTTTATGACGTTTAATGCCTTAAGGTTGTATGAGCTATAAGAGTAGCCATTCCTTAGGAGTTTGCTTAGTGTTCGAGAGAATGGCTAAGTAGTATGTCCTTAATGTTCGAGAGAAACTAGGGAGTATCTATATAAACAAGGGGTTCTAGGTAGTAACTAGGCCTAATTCAACCATAGAGATAAGGCTAGGATTTCAGTTGACTAAATGGAGTAATGCTTAATCGAGAGGTTAGAAGTTAGTGCTGCCGCTAAAAGGTATTGACGTGACATATCCTGTTATTTGGACATATAGGATCCTTGCACTAGCTAACGCCATTAGGTTTCCCATGGCATCTTGAACCTGTCGAGTCCCTTGACTAGAGATAGCATAGGACACCCTTAGTAAACTCTATCGGGTAGATAAGGCATAGAAGTAAGACCATCCTGAGAAGTAGAGTTAAATTTCCTAAGTGACTCCTATCATTTATTCCTATAGTAGCTTTTGTGTAAGGAGTCTAAAGTCTTGATAATCAAATCCAGTATTTATAGTTTTATTTTGCCTTTACATTTTCATTTAATTCCACTATAAACAATTCAACTTGTCACGACATATCCATCCAATTTTCCACGATATCTCAATTTGCTACCATATTGCCATCATACCATTTCCACAACATCCATTTCATCTTGCCACAACTTTCTCATTTGTAAATAACATCACTAACTATACTTAGGTGAAATAGTAAATTGCTTTAACTGAACTTATAAATTTCCTTCAATCCTTGTGGATACAATACTCAATCATCAATGTATTACTTGTTCGATTGTGTATACTTGCACAAATTTTCGCGACCATATATAGTAATCAGAATTCGCGGACAGTCTTATTTACCTTTTTTGTCCTTGAATTAAATTATCTTTATTTTATTGTCTTACCCTAATCTTCTTGTCTTAATATCAACCTTCAAAGCCCTAATCCAAACACCTTGTTATCGCCCACATCATTCATCCATCCTCTCGCTCTTTGATCGAGTCTAGAGCTTTCTAGGTTTGATTCCTCAACGAAGAGCAACAATCATCATCTGCTGCCACTTCTCTATCAGATAAGTATCATACTTTGTGTTAAAATGACTTACTTTAGTTTGTATATGCATCACTAAATGAATACTTAGTGGGTGATTGTTTCACACGTAGATAAAGGAAAGGAAACAACTGTGGAGTGAGGAGCATAACGGGCATCACTTTTGTGGAATCAAATCTTCATCCAATATCAGTAAGAACATTGTTTGATGTTACTTTGACTTATTTAGTAGTATGTATATTATAGTTGTTCTAGTTGCTCTGATATGATAGTTATAAAACAATTCTATAATATTAAATTAATATTATCTTAATATGGATAATATTATGTATAATTAATAGTATGAATGAATAATATTTTACTAAATTATGTTTTAAATACTAATTGGTTGGATTTTTAAATTAGGCAGTTTTTAGACAGTTTTGTTTATAATATGAAGTAATATTGAACTGCCTAGTTGCTGCATGAGATCGAACTTGAAATGGATGTTAAAGTATTATATTACGATTTTATGTGATTTATTATTTTTGTTATAAATTTTAAATTTAGAAATTTAAAGTAAAAATTTTTTTATCAATTTTTAAATAGAATAGGATAAATGTTTTCAAATGGTTTATATGAAATCTCTAACTCGTATTCGGGTACGTATATGGGATAGGGGTGTTACAGTAGTAGAGTTGAGTTATAAGTGAGTTACCTTGATTTCCTAAGATGTTGAAAACACCCAAAGGTCATCGAAGAGTGAGGTTTTCCTTTCCCTTAGCCTTGGAGCTTTCTCCAACTTTTCTCACTATGCAAGAATAAACCACAGCTATTACTAACAAGTTTAGAAAAATAGTTTAGAACGTTTCTTGAGGCTTGAATCTCTTAAAACGGGCTGGTTTACTATGAGTTTCTAAACCCCCACTAAACCCACTTTTGGCTACCTTAAAGAAATAAAAACATTATGGGCTTGAAATGAAGAACAATATTGGTTATGATTCTTACCTTTAGAGTCTTAAGGGCTTCGTTCTTTTAAAAAGTACCTAAATACCGCCACCCATATTGGGGAGTATCGATACTCTACCCTTTGTATCGATACTCTCATGAGTACCAATACCAAAATTTACTACTAGAATGTGCTGAGTGAACCTGGTATCGATAACACCCTACGAGTATCAATACCTCACCTACAATATCAATACCCATTGCATGAGTATCGATACTTCTAACCCAAAAACACCTTTGCTTCTAGCATCTAAAGAACAATATCGATATTGTTCTTCCTATATCTATACTCATGCCTACAAATACCCTATTTCGGGCATAAAAATGTTATTAGAGTGTTTTGTCTGATAATAGGGATCATAATAAGTCTTAAAACATTCTGAAAATACTCACACTAAAATCTACCATGAACATACTTCATGAATCATGCAAGCTAACTTCATGAATCATGCAAGCTAACAAACTCACCTAGTGATCTACAATGTAGTAGAGTTGGGTTAGAATTGAGTTACCTTGATTTCCTAAGCTGCTGAAAACACCCAATGTTCAACAAAGAGTGAGCTTTTTCTTTCCCCTAGCCTTGGAGCTTTCTCTAACTACTCTCACTAGGAAAGAATCAACCACATGTATTACTAACATTGTTGAAAAGTTTAGAACGTTTATTGAGGCCTGAATTTCTCAAAAATGGGTTAGTTTACTATGAGTTTCTAAACCCACACTAAATCCACTTTTGGCTACCTTGAAGAAATGAAGACATTAAGGGCTTGAAATGAAGCTTGAGATGAGTAAGTTATGATTATTACCTTTTGAGTCTTAGACCAAGCTTGATGGGTCACCAAGTTACTACCTTTCTCTAGGTTACCAAGGAAGAAGACGAAGGCTAGTAGAAAGGAGAAGAAGAGACAAAAAAGAGTTGAGAAAAAGAGATGCCAAACGTGAGATCACCTAAATTAATGGGTTTTTTAGCCTTTGATTAAAAAAGGTATAATTGCTCTTTTAGTCCTTTCCATTATAGACACCAATTAAAAACACCATTTTTTAACTCATATTGGGCTCAAACCAAACCCAAATCAACTCAAACTTGGGTCAAGGCTCCCTATAAGCTAATGGATTTATTATAAGGCTCACTCGGGTTAACCTAGAACTACTAACCCAAAATTTGGGGTGTTACAACTCTCCCCTCCTAAATAAAATTTCATCCTTGAAATTTACCTAGGTAAAAGATATGGGAGTACTAAATTTGCATGTCCTACTCGGTTTCCCAAGTCGCCTCCTCAACTTCATGGTTCCTTCACAACACTTTCACCAAATAAATCATCTTATTCCTTAGCTCTTTTATATCTCTTGCTAAGATTCTATTCTAATCCTCCTCAGAGGTCATGTTTGAGATTACCTCGATCTATTCAAGGGGTATAAAGTGAGATGGATCGGATCGAAAGCTCTTAAGAATGGATACATGGAACACATTGTGGATGTGCTCAAGTTCTGGTGGTAAGGTCAACTGGTAAACCATTGGTCCAACTCTCTCCAGTATCTCGTAAGGTCCTATGAAGCGCGGGTCAAATTTCCCTTACAACCAAAACGAAACACTTTCTTTCATGGGGAACCTTGAGGAACACATTGTCCTCCATTACGAAATCTATGTCCTTGCATTTTAAATTCGCATAGAATCACTTTCTATCAGAGGCTTCTCTCAACTGACCCTGGATTAATCAAACCTTCGCTTCAGTTTCTCTAATAAAATCTAGACTCACTATCTTACCCTCACTGAGTTATGCCCAACATAGCAAAGTTCTAAGCTTGCGTTCATACAAGGCCTCATATGGAGCCATATGAATGCTCGAATGAAAATTATTATTGTATGTGAAATCCACTAACGACAAGTGGTCCTCCCAACTACCTTTAAGATCTTTGATGGTGCACCTAAGCATGTCCTATAAGATCTAGATGACAAGTTTTGACTGGCCGACTATCTGAGGGTAGAAAGTGATACTAAAATTTAGTTTAGTTTCTAGGGATTCATAAAGGGATTTCTAGAATTGATAAGTTAATCGAGGATCTCTGTTGGATAAATTAAAAATTGAAACCCCGTGTAATCTCACTATCTCATGGACATAAAACTGAGATAACCTCTCCAAGTTATAATCCATCATAATTGGGAGGAAGTGAGTCGAATTGGTCAAATAGTCAACATGACCCAACCTGCATCGTGTGTCTGTCTGGTTATGGGTAACCCAGTCACAAAGTCCATAGTCAATATGTCCCATTTCCATTGAGGAATCTAAATGGGATTAAGTAATCCTGAAGGAACCTGATATTTCGCTTTGACCTACTGATGCACAAAACATCTAGCTACAAACTCGAACACTTCTCTTTTCATGCTCGACCACCAATAAAACTGTCGAAGCTCTTGGTACAATTTGTTACTGCCTAGGTGAACTGAGAGTGGACTGCGATTTGCCTCATTGAGGATTTTACTATGCAACAAAGCATCTGCGAGTACGTACAACTGACCCTTGAAGTACCAAAAAACCCTATCATGTAACTCAAAGCCTAGTGCCTCGCCTAGGTGAACCTGCTTAACTTGAGCCTTTAACTAATCATATGAACTTTGCAGCATCTTAGTCTTGCTTACTAACTCTGGTTAGACTTGTAACTCAGCTAACAAACCACCTTCACTAGACAAGTTCAACCATGCTAGGAGAGCTCACAACTTTAACATGAACTTTCTGCTAAAGACGTCTGGCACAACATTTTCTTAACCTGGATGTTAGTCTATTACACATTCGTCATCCTTAAGCAACTCAACCCCTCTACGCTACCTCAAGTTCAACTCCTTCTGAGTGAGAAAATACTTAAAAATCTTGTGATCGATGAAGATGTGACATTTGTCTTCGAAGAGTTAGTGTCGCCAAATATTTAAGGCAAACACTATTATTGCTGGCTCTAGCTCATGGGTGGTATAATTATACTCATGATATTTAAGCTAACATGATGCATAAGCTATAACATTGCCTTGTTGATCAGGATACATCCAAGACCATGAAATGAAGTGACACTGAAAACTGTGAAGTCCTTACCTGACTTTGATTGGGTCAATACTGGGGCTTGAGTTACGATGGTCTTTAAATACTCGAAGCTCTTCTATACCTTCTCATCCCATATAAAGGGAACTTTCCTCTGAAGCAACTTGGTCAGTGGGCCAACTATCATCAAGAAGCCCTAAATGAATCGATGATAGTACCTGGTTAAACCTAGGAAACTATGCACCTCTGACATATTCTTAGGTGACTCCTACTCAAATCTGGCATGAATCTTATGAGGGTCAACTTAGATACCATCTTATGACATGACATGACCTATAAACGAAACCTCTGATAACCAAAACTCGTACTTCCCAAACTTGGTATATAACCGACGATCTTATAGTGTTTGAAGAATGATGCAAAGATGTTGAGCATGCACTTCCTCTGATCGGGAGTACATCGGGATGTCGTCTATAAACACCACTACAAATTGATCTAGGTAGGGGTGAAAGACTCGATTCATCAAGTCCATAAATGTTATTGGGGCATTGGTGAGTCCAAATGACATTAGCAATAACTCATAATAACCGTACATCATCTTGAAAGTTATTTTTGCTACATCGACATCCTTCACCTTCAACTGATAATAACCTTACCGCATGTCGATCTTGGAGAACACACGCTCCCCTAAGTTGGTCAAAGAGGTCATCTATCCTTAGACGTGTATAATGGTTCTTAATGGTTAACTTGTTCAACTACCTGTATTCGACCTAGATAACTTGTTCAACTACCTGTATTTGACCCATCCCTCTTCTTAACAAACAAGACCAGCACTCCCCATGAAAATATGCTTGGTTGGATGAAGCCTTTATCTAAAAACTCTTGAATATGGGTCTTTAACTCTTTCAGCTCTGTCGGTGACATGCGATAGGGAACAACGGACACTAGAGCTGAACCATATATTATCTCGATGCCAAACTCTAATTCACAGTCATGTGACCTATAATTCTTCTGGGAATGCATCGGGGAAATCTTGTACTGCCCAAATATCTTTGAATATTAGAATTGAAATTCTAGTATCATCCACATATGCCAAGAAGGCCTCGCATCCACGGTCGATCATCCATTGAGCTTTTATAGAAAACATGATCCTCGATTGACCTGACTTATCACTGCTCATCACTAACTTGGTTCCATCAACTACTCTAAGCTTAAACTGTATAGCTTTACACTTCAAATTGTCATCATGCTCGGATAACCAATCCATGCCCAAAATCATATCGAACTCTCGGAAGGGTAACTCCATCAAGTTTGCTAGGAAGGTCTGACACTGAATTTTTACTGGGCAACATTGATGAATCTTGTCTACTAGTACGTCTAAACCTAGAGGACTATATACTCAAACTCTTACTTCTAAGTCTTCAGTTGGGATTTCTATCTCTTGAACTAGGTCAGAGCAGATGTAAGAGTGGGTGGAACCAATATCTATCAATATAGTAATTGAGATAGAAAATACTTTGAATGTACCTGATATCATATTTGTTACATCACTCCTCCCAAGCTCTTACCATATACTATCTGAAGGTTACCCTCAACTTTACACGGGCCACTGATGTGGTTGTCCCTTTGCTTTGTTACCCAGATGCAGTGCTACCACCACTCTCTAGCACTCGGCCTCTCTGTACAAACGATGTTGACCTCTGAGTCACTACTGGAGTCACTCCCTAAGCCCTTATATAATCTTTGACAAAGTGGTATAAGGAGCCACAACTGAAGCAACCCATCTACCCCAGCTTGTATGTCCTTAGGTTCCTCCTCCTGCACTGAGTACAGATAAGGTGAGAAAAGACTATCGCTGAGTAATTGGTGCTCGCTTCAAAGACTAACATCAAGGGTCTCCTAATAGACTCAGACATACTTCCTCGATCTGAGCTCTTACCAACTCTCCTCGACTGTATAACTGAGGGTCTACAAGAACCCTAACTATCTCTTACTTTCTTAGTTAGAGTATGATAACCTCATCAGTTTGGCGACTCTCTAAATCTATCCCCAAATCTCACTGCATTATCTGGCCCTCCTACTCATGACCCTCTCGACCGCCTTCCCCTAGCTGGACAACTAAGCAAATACACCAGGAGGGTTGGTTGCAAGATGTGACATGATAAGGTGTAAGCCCTCTATGAACCTATGACAACAGTGCTCATCTATCAAGACTAACTCTGACATGTACTGGCAAATATCATTTTGATGTCAAATAAAATTCCTTATTCTCAGTTAATAAATAAGAAAATTCGTAGTAAATAGAAGTAAGGGTCGATCCTCAGTGACTAGGTAAAATTCCAAATTTATGTTTGAATGGTTTCAACCAGGTGAAAAGTAGTAGGGGTTTTGTTTAAAATGCAATTAAGTAGTAAAAGAGATTAAATAAATGAAGGAAATTAAAGTAAAAATAGGAGAGTAAAGATTGTAAATGGATATGGTAAAAGCATCCTCAAGCTTTGCTTTGACTCAATTTCTTTCAGATTATCGAATTAGATTTTCCCTTTGGGATTCACGTCGGTTACTTTATCTACAAGGGCTATCCCTGTGACTCTATTTTTTATACTGAATACCCAAGGCAATCTTTGATTCTGACTTTGGGAACTGATCTAATCAACATCAATTATCGTAGATCAATTCTGTTTAAGTTCATGGTGATTAACTGGGATTGTAGCTTCAATAGCCGGTAATTCTGATCTCATTTCCCTTTTGGTGAAGTTATCTCTCCAAGTGTGTTACCAAGAAGTCGAATGTTCTTTCAATAAGCTGATCCTTCCTCCCACACATTTAATCGCAACAACATCTTGACCAAAGTCAATCTTTGATTTTAAAAACTGTTTTTATTTTGAAAAATAAGCACTGAGATTGAGAGAGATACTCCAAAGTTATTAAGGGCCTTTTACAATTCTCCCATTGAAATTGAGTCATCGCTTCAGCTCTTGGCTTATGAGAAAATTTGCTAAGCATGACAAAAGTCATACTTAGTATATTTAAACAAAAACTTAAAAAAAATTAAAGTAAAACCAAAAAACTTGAAAAATAAAGGAGAAAACTTTTATAAAACTAGAAAGAAACGAAGATTGTAATATGAGTTGTGAAATTAGGCTTACCCCAAGAGGGTATTTATAGCCTCTAAAAACCTAGAGACAAACAAATAAATTAAAATAAAATAATCCTAAAGATAATTGTTTTTCTTAAATTCAAACTTTAAACAAGTCTCTTAATGCAACTCTGCTCGTCCATCTTCCAGAAGGTGTGCTAACTAGATCTTCTAGAAAACTGTCGCTGACTGGACCTTCTAGAAACTGTCACGTCAGACCGTGTCATGCCCAGAGTCGTGCCCATATCTTCATCCATGACCAAATAATAAAAAAATGTAGAATGCGCCCGATTTACCACTAATTCTGGAAAGTAAGGCCCTGTACGAAAATAATCATAACACAACCAAATCATCAGCAATAAATCAATAAGATTGAATAATTAACGAACAAATACTATCGATTCTGAACACTCATCAAATTCCCCCTCACTTATCTCATGCTTTTCCTCAAGTATGATATAATCAAATCAGTCAAAATTTCATTTACTGTTCTTTGTCAAATTTCACATTCAAGGAAGCAAGGTAGAGACCACAAGAATTATTCAAGTCAAGACATCAATAAATTGAATATCACCAATTGGAACAAGTTAAATGAAATTGTAACATCGATTCATTAATTAATCTCAATGCCATAACTCAACACCTTACCAGGATTCACTCAAATCACTATATGTGTTTGGGGTATAGAAACGCTCAATGGCCAAACTGACACGATATTACCATAGGTCTTCAAGTAAATCAAATATCCACTACTAATGAGAACAAGATGCATAAATCAAATGGTATTTTATTGGTTGTAACGGGGCTTCGGTAAAGGTGGGGAAAAGGCTAAAATATATGGCTAAAATTTCAAGGCAAGGAACTCACAAATAACAAGTTCACCTCCATCAAAACATTAAGCACAACAAGATAAAGAGACAAACTATCAAACAACAAAAATAATTCAATTTTTTTCTCTTTGTTGTTGTTTCGTTTTCCATTTTTTTTTCTCTTGTCTTTTTTTTCATGGAGCATACATCGGATTAACTGTTTATTTTCCCTGAAAAGGGTATAAAAGAGGGATAAAATAAAAAGGCTCGGGTTTATAAATGTGGTGAAAATAAAGAAGTAGGAATAGGCTCAAGAGTGGTTAACTAGAGGAAAAAATGCATGGGTATGTAATTTTAGTGGGGAAAGCAGAATGATTAATCCTATGGTGCCCAAATCATCTTTAAGCATCATGTTCATGTGTAATCTCGACAGTATTTAAAATGCATGTTCTAGAATACCAATTCAAATTCGACACACTCAATCCAAAAAAATAAGAGCAAAATGATATGCTCATAAAGGCTCAAATCTCACCAAATTGTTGTCATGCATTGAGCTAAGCACATTTCAACCAAAAAAATCATGGAATATCCTTGATAACAATTCATGGTATTCACTATCAAGAGCATTCTAACCTAAACAATCATGTGTTCCCAAACAATCATAGCATTCCAAAAATATTCAACAAGACAAAGAAATTCAATGAAATTTCCGTAAATCCAACCAACACATACTAGCATCAAAACATAAAGATAAGCAAGTGGAAATTCAACCTACACTTTATTCCCTCTCACTTAAAGTGTTTTGCCTCAAAAAGTAAAATTAAAGTACAAAAGTTGGAATAGAGTACTCCCCGTATTTAATGTTGACCACGGCCTCGGCCGCGATGGGAGGCGCTAAGACAGAGATAGGAAAGAATCTCAGTAATGTTCTTCTCAATGGAATGGATGTGGTTGTATACTTCATACATTTGAGACTGCATATCTGGGCAAGGTGCTGCAGGTGATGGTTATGGCGTATTACGGCGAACGAAAACTTGCTCGCGGCAAGGAGTGAAGACACCCGGTGGAATAAAGTATGGTACGCTCGGGGTTCCAGCAAGTAGGCCCATCGAATCCAAGCATCGCTCATCCAAAGCATCTGTAAAAAAAAATATAAGTAAACCTTGTGGCGTATTACATCAAAATTAACGATGGGAGAGGCTAAATGAGTAATGTAAGAGCCAAGGATAACTGGGCGATTAAATCGAATAACGATCTCAAATACCCGAGCAAACCAAAATCCCAAGTTCACCCGCTGGACGGCTGACATGCACCATAAAAAGAAAACTTCCACTCGTCTCAAAGAGGAAGACGAGTCATTCCGACCAGAATAATTGTAGGCGAGAAAATGATGTATGAGCGCAAAGTTGGGTCGTGGATAAGATGAGCTCGAGTTGAGTGAATGTTGAACGTATAGCCAGCCCAGCTGGTAAGTGTCTCATAGGCCATATCAGCATTGAAGTCTTGCGGAATCTCAAGTAAAGCAGTCAAATACACATAATTCATGACATCCATCATGAACCCCATAGCAAGATTAAATTCAGAAATAGACATTGAAAAATAATTTCCGCATAGTCAGAAAGTAACCACATCAGGCAAATTAACATTAAGAAGACGATTCGGCGAAAAATTAAAAGTGTCGTAAAATTCAAAGACAAGTTCATAAAACGTTCCACAATTAATCATCAGATATAAAGTCCAACCAATAGCAGCAAAATACGTATGGACAGACTCACGTAAATACAAGGTTTCTAAATTTCGAGTCATAATATATTTACCTATACAGAAAGGACAGTGTCTTACCGACTCAAAACACACCAATTCGTCGTCTGAAAATTGCAAGTAACCATGTAGAGTTTCTTCAACAGGGACAATATACGTTTGACCCCGTCAGTTGCGCTAGGGATTCTCATGGGTAGGTGGTTGACTGTCATGAGCAGGGGCAGCACCCGGGCTAGAGGATCGGGCCGGTGAAGCATATTTCCCAGGTTGTTGCCGTGAGCTCGATGTCGTATGAGATATTCAAGGGTGGAAAACCAGGGTTGAAGTCCTCTGTAAAATCATAAATTAGATGGTACATCAGCAAAGGTTGAACAGTAATAGGATTATAGTTTACCTCTTGGATGCCATCCGAAGCCGCCAAATGCATTGAACACGATGGGAAGCCCGACGATCGCAAATAAGAAGATAACATTCCTACAGTCGACATTGAGTGGAACGATGGAAATGGGGAGCACGGTGGTGATGGACGACGAGAGATGCTCGGCCTGGGGCGTAACGAGGCGGTTGGCGCAAACGCCGAATGATACGACAAAGATAGAGCGGTTGGAGCATGGCCATGGCCTCACGTGGGGAGAATAGGGGGTGGCTGTGGAACGAAGTCGGAGTCACTTGGTATGGAAAAAAAAGCCAGTGCATTGATACGACGGTGTCTGCCAAGGACGGCAGGCAGAGGAGCGACGACGTTGTCCAGTTGGTTCCTTGTGCGTACTATCGTGGAGTGAGCATGTTATTGAGAGCGTAGTGGTTTGGTAAGTTCTATGACAGTGAGGAGAGGAAGAAATGATGGAAGCGTATTGTTGGGGAGAGGCAATCGGTTTGGAGAAGATGAAAGGGGTTGGGTTGAATTTGTTTTCTGCCGTAAGTGGGGGTGTTGGAGTTTAAATGAAATTATTTTGGTGATGAGAGTAAAAGTGAGTGTAAAAGTAAATTTGAAATTAATAAAGATAGAGATGGAGGTAGGGTCTATGGTCAAAGTAAAATAATGATGGGATTGGTGGATTGGGGTAGGCGGCAGAATGTTAATAAAAAAAAGGAAAACACATTGGGTTTTGCTAACATGCGCCGGTCTCCTTAGAAGTGTTCTAACATGTGCCGTAGGAAAACAATGATATCGATACTATTAAAGGAGTATCGATACTACTTTGAGGTTCTATTTTCATGGTATCGATATTGCCTTACCAGTATCGACACTACACTGCTTTGTACGACTTTACACTGCTCCTGGGGTTCGAATAAGGCACTTTTCGGATGATAATTTCGCAAATCTTCTTCATTTAAGTTTAGAAAACATTTGGTTCCTGCAAAATAATAATAAAAATTAAATAAAACGTGCTTAATCGAAATAAAAATAAAATTTGAAAATGAAAATGTAACGAAATTAAAAACAATGGGTTGCCTCCCATGAAGTGCTTTTGTTTAACGTCGTTAGCTTGACGACCTGATTCAGACTACAGGTTCTTCTAAGTCGAGATCTTCAATTAGGCAAGCTTGGCTATTCACATAATACGATTTAATTTTGTGTCCATTGACTTTAAATCGAGTCCTCGAACCATCTTCAAGTTCGACTGCGCCATGAGAAAAAAAATCAATTACCGTATAAGGTCTTCTCCATTTCGATCGAAGTTTACCTGCAAAAAGTTTTAACTTTGAATTAAAAATAAGAACTTTTTGTCCGACAGAAAAGATTTAAAAACAATTTTTCGATCATGAAATGCTTTTGTTTTGTCTATATATATTCTGGAGTTGTTGTAAGTATATCTCCGAATTTCCTCAAATTCATGTATATGTAGCTTTCGTGTTTCACCTCCAAATCCATATTACATTGCTTTAAAGCCCAATATACCTTGTCTTCTAGCTCGACTGTTAAATGACATGGCTTACTGAATATAAGGCGATATGGCGACATGTCGATAGGTCCTTTATATGCAGTTCGATAAGCCCATAAAGCATCGATCAATTTCAATCTCCAATCCTTGCAATTTGGCTTGACTATTTTTTCAAGAATCGTCATTACTTCACGATGTGAAATTTCTGCTTGTCCGTTCGTTTGCGAATGATAAACCGTGGCAATTCGGTGACTTACTCCAATCTTTTTCATAAGTGCATCAATTACCCGATTAATGAAGTGTGTGCCACGGTCGCTTATTATCGCTCTAAGTGTGCCAAACCTGGAAAAAAATACTTTTTTTTAAAAAATTGAACAGTTTTTTTGGCATCGTTGTTTCGAGTGGCTTTAGCTTCTACCCACTTCGAAACATAGTCAACCGCAAGAATGATATAACAATTTCCAAAGGAAGAAATAAAAGGACCCATAGAGTTGAGTCCCCAAACATTAAATATTTTGCATATATTAATAGAATTAAGAGGCATTTCATTTCTTCGAGTCAAATTACCCGCACGTTGGAAATTATCACATGATTTGCAAAATAAGTAAGCATCACGGAAAATATGAAGCCAAAAGAATCCACATTCCAAAATTTTATGAGTAGTCTGCTTTAGTCCGAAATGTCCACCATACGAATAAGAATGACAAAAATTTAAAATTGAGCTTAACTCATTTTCAACAACACATTGTCGGATTACCTAGTCTGAACAATGCTTCCAAAGATACGGATCATCTCAAGTGAGGAAACGAGATTCTCTTTTAATATGGTTTACTTATGCTCTCGTCAAATCAGATGGTAATTTACCTGTAGCTAAGTAATTAATTATATCTACGAACCAAGGCATTGACTTCTGCGCCATCATCAAGCTTTCCTCCAGGAAATCCTCACGAACGGGAGGATCAACTATAGAGATTGGAAGTCGGATTAAATGATCGGCCACCAAATTCTCACAACCTTTCTTATCCTTGATTTCCAAATCAAATTCTTAGAGGAGTAAGATCCAACAGATTAGTCGTAGTTTCACCTCTTTTTTTCTAAGCAAGTACTTCAAGGCTACATTATAAGAGAAAACAAAAACTTTAGTGCCAAGAAGATACGATCTAAACTTATCTAATGCAAAAATAATAGCGAATAATTCTTTTTCGGTTGTTGAATAATTCTGTTGTGAAGAATCTAAGGTACGAAATGCATAGGCGATAATGTGAGGCTCTTTCCCAATCCTTTGTCCGAGCATGACTCCAACACTTCCATCCGAAGCATCACACATGACTTCGAAAGGAAAATCCCAATTTGGCGGTTAGACTATGGTGCCGAAACCAACTTTTCCTTTAAAACCTCAAATGATTCTCGGTATTGTTGGTCGAAATTGATAATTTTATCCTTTTGTAACAACTCGTACAATGGTTGCGCCACCTTGGAAAATATCTTTAATGATCCTGTGGTAAAAACCTACATGACCAAGGAAAGAACAAATTTCCCTCACCGTAGTAGGGTAAGGAAGTGAACATATTATATCAATTTTTGCTTTATCTACCGCAATTCCTTTATAAGAAACAATATGGCCTAGAATTAAACCTTTATCAGCCATAAAATGACACTTTTTATAATTCAAAACAAGGTTAAATTCTAGGCACCGACGCAACACATTTGTCAAGTTTAATAGACACTCATTGAATGAATTACCGTAAACAGTGAAGTCATCCATGAAGACTTCAATACCTTTCTCAATATAATTAGAAAAAATACTAATCATACACCTTTGGAACATAACAGGTGCATTGCAAAGTCCGGAAGGCATTCGTCGGTAAGAGAAGGTGCCGAAGGGGCATGTGAATGTCCTCTTTGCTTGATCTTCAGGTGCTACTGGAATTTGGAAGAAACCTAAAAATCTATCAAGACAACAATAGTGAGTTTTACCAGCTAACATTTCTATCATTTGATCTATGAATTGAATAGGAAAATGGTCTTTTCGAGTTAATGAATTTAACTTCCTGTAATCGATGCAGACTCTCCACCCATTCTGAACTCGTGTTGGTACAAATTCTCCCTCAGAATTTTTGATCACAGTAACTCCTTTTTTTTAGGAACTACATGTATCAGACTTACCCATTTACTATCTGAAATTGGATATATAATATCAGCATCAAGGAGTTTTTGTATCTCATTTTTTACCACTTCCATTATTGGTGGATTAAGCTGATGTTATCATTCACGTGTCTGTTTTGCACCTTCTTCGATTTTAATTTTTTGTATACAAGTGGATGGACTTAACCCTTTTATGTCAGCGATGCTCTATCTTATAGCCTCCTTGTGTGTGCATAAAACCATTATTAAATATTTTTCTTCCTCCTCGGACAATCATTTCGATATGATCACTGAAAAAGTATTGTTTGCTCCGAGGAAGGCGTATTTCAAGTGATCCGACAATGGTTTCAATTAAACTTCAAGCACCTGCAAAATAGAGGGTAAAACTTTAGGCTTAGAAGAAATCAAATTCAATTCGGTATAATCAGAGTATATGTTCTCATCATGATCTTCTAGCTCCCAGCATAGATCAAAGGAAAAATTAGTCCTTAAAAATTCATCATCCAAAGGATCAATTATATCAATAGAATTTATACTTTCCACTTTGTCAGGAAATCTCATTGCCTTATACACATCAAATTAACGATTTCACTGTCAAATTCCATGGTTAAAATTTCGCTTCTTACGTCAATTTTCATGTGTGTGGTACTTAGGAAAGGATGCCCTAACAGGATATCAGAAGATGTGCTTGCACGATCATTCTCAATGTCGATTATATAAAAATCAACGGGAAATATTAAGTCATTTACCTCCAACAATACATTCTCTAATAGTCATTCTGGATAGATCATCGATCTGTCGGCAAGCTGAATTGAGATCTTTATATCCTTCAAAGGCTTCTTAGTAATCATTTTGTAAACTGATAGAGGCATTACATTAATATAGGCGCCAAGGTCACACATGGCTCGTTTTATCCTAATTTTACTAATTTTATAGGGTATTGCGAATAAACCTTGGTCTTTCAGCTTCGGTGGTAACTTTTATTGGAAGATAGCTGAGACATGTTCTCCCAAATTCACCTTCTCGACCCCAGTAAGCTTCCTCTTTGTCGTACAAAGATCCTTCAGAAATCGGGAATACCTTGGAACCTTTCAGATAACCTCAAGGAGAGGTATGTTAACTTCTACCTTCTGAAGTACGTCTAGTATTTCCTTTTCCTCAGCTTGTTTATCCCTTTTATCTAACCTTTATGGGAAAGGTGGTGGCACGTCATATGGTGATAGTGTTGGATCTGTTTGTTCTTCGTTACTATTCTTTTGGGATCTTGAATCAACAATCTTCTTCTCTTTTTGGACTGCTTCATCTGATGGAACAGGCGGCGCCACTACTGTACCACTCCGAATAATGATGGAACTGACATTCTCCCTTGGGTTTACCTCGGTTTGAGATGGAAGTTTACCTTGTGATTCCAAGCGGTCTACTGTTTGAGCCAATTGGCTTATCTGTTTGTCTATCTCTTGTAAGTGGGCTTTATTACGAATCTGGAATTTTTCCTGGGAAAATGCTAATCTCTCAAAAATTAACTCTAATGATGTCTTCTACGGTTATTTTGGTGGTGGAGGTGGTCTTGCGTGATAACCTTGAGCATAACTGAAATTCGGATAATCCCTCCATCCTGGGTTGTAAGTATTGCCATAGGAATTGTAATATCTTTGGGGAGGTCCTGGAAAGTTCCTGACTGCATTGACTTGAGCTGTTGTGTCATCTTGGATCAGTGGACAACCATCTGTTGGATGATCAGACAATGCACATATTCCACATAATATGTTTGGTCATGTCTTTCTTGCAACAAGAGAGTTGACTACTTCAGTTAATTTATCTATCTTATTTTCCAAAGAAGATGAACTTATCTCATGAACCCTTCGAGGAGGTTCATTAGTTGTGCGGAATTGTTGGGAATTTGTAGCCATTGTGGAAATTAAATCCCTAGCCCCAGTAGGAGTCATATTTACTAAGGCTCCACCGCTGGCAATATCGATCATCTTCATTTCCATGGGAGTTAATCCTTCATAAAAGTATTGAATGAGTGTTTGTTCAGTTAACCCATGTTGTGGGAAACTAGCACATAACTTTTTAAACCTCTCCCAATAGTCATAAAGTGATTCTCCATCATGCTTCTTGATTCCAAGTATTCTCCTTCGTAGTTCACTGACTTTCGCCGCAGGGAAAAACCTGTCAAGAAAAAGACGAGCCATTTGAGCTTGTGTAGTAATAGAATTAGGGGGTAGATAAAATAATCACTCCTTAGCTGAATTGGCTAAGGAAAAACGAAAAGCTCTAAGTTTGATTTGGTCCTCAGTTACTCCTTGTGGTCTCATGCTGGAGCAGACTATGTGAAATTCCGTGAGATGTTTGTGTGGATTATCATTTAGAAATCCACACAATGTAGGGAGGAGATCAATAAGGCCATTTTTTAACTGGTATGGAGTTTCACCTTGGGGAAACTTAATGCACAAAGGCTCTTGTTCAGTGGGTGCCGCGGCTAACTCTCTGATAGTATGATCAACCATCAGAATTGATTTTGTATTAAAGGATTCACCTGAATTTGATTCTGATTCTGGATTTGATTGTTATCTCCTTCTTTCCCGAAGCGTCTGTGCGTGAAGTCTCCTAGATCTGGCTTCGATTTCTGGGTCGTACTCTGCTAATGCGCCCAGATTTGTCCTTGTCATAAATCAAAAGCAAACAAAAATTAGTAACATTGGCGAAATCCCCGGCAACGATGCCAATTTGACAACTGTCATTTTGATGTCAAATAAAATTCCTTCTTCTCAGTTAATAAATAAAGAAATTTGTAGTAAAGAGAAGTAAGGGTTGATCATCATGGACTTGGTAAAATTCTAAATTTCTGTTTGAATGGTTTCAACCAAGTGAAAAGTAATAGGGGTTTTGTTTAAAATGCGATTAAGTAGTAAAAGAGATTAAATAAATGAAGGCAATTAAAGTAAAAATATGAGAGTAAAGATTGTAAATGGATATGGTAAAAACAACCTCAAGCTTCGCTTTGACTCAATTTCTTTCAGATCATCGAATTATATTTTCCCTTCGGGATTCACATCGGTTACTTTGTCTACAAGGGCTATCCATGTGACTCTATTTTTCATACCAAATACCCAAGGCAATCTTTGATTCTGGCTTCGGGAACTGATCTAATCAATATCAATTGTCGTAGATCAATTATCGTTAAGTTCGTGGTGACCGACTCGGATTGTTACTTCAATAGCCGCTAATTCCGATCTCATTTCCTTCTTCGCAAAGCTATCTCGCCGAGTGTGTTCTGAGGAAGTCGAATGTGTTTTTAATAAATCGATCCTTCCTCCCACACATTTAATCGCAACAACATCTTGACCAAAGTCAATCATTGATTTTGAAAACTATTTTGACTTTGAAAAATAAGCGTATAGATTGAGAGAGATATTCCGAAGATATTAAGGGCCTTTTTCAATTCTCCCGTTGGAATTGAGTCATTTCTTCAGCTCTTGGCTTATGAGAAAATTAGCTAAGCATGAAAAAAGTCATACTTAGCATATTTAAAAAAACAAAGCTTAAAAAATTAAAGTAAAAATCTAAAAACTTGGAAAATAAAATAAATGAGAGAACTTTTATAAAACTAGAAAGAAAAGAATATTGTAATCTGAGTTGTGAAATAAGGCTTACCCCAAGAGGGTATTTATATCCTCTAAAAACCTAGACATAAACAAAGAAATTAAAATAAAATAATCCTAAAGATAATTGTTTTTTGTAAATTCAAACTTTAAACAAGTCTCCTAATGCAACTATGCTCGTCCATCTTCCATAAGGCGCGCTGACTAGATCTTCTAGAAAACTACCGCTGATTGGACCTTTTAGAAACTGCCACGTCAGACCGTGTCATGCCCAGAGTCATGCCCATGTCTCCAGCCATGACCAAATAATAAAAAAAACATGAAGAATGCGCCCTATTTACCACTAATTCTGGAAAGTAAGGCCCTGTACAAAAATAAGCATAACACAACCAAATAAGCAGTAATAAATCCATAAGATCAAAGAATTAATGAGCGAATACTACCGATTCTGAAAACTCATCACGTACCTACTTAGTCTAAGAAACTCTTGCTCATACTCCATTTAAAAGCGACCCCTGAGCTAAATGCAAGAACTGCTCCTTCAGATAATCGGTGTGAGACTCTCCCATGTATTTATGTTTAAACTCAGAAAAAAAACCTCTTATGTCTGCCTCTCTGGCTCTAGTTACAGCTTTATCGTCTCTCACCAGTCAATGGTGTCACTCTTGATCTATTAAAGGGTGCAAAGAGTCTCCCTAAGCCAGTGGTCTACTATTATGAGATTATCTCCCTTGAACCATGGAAATCAGTGGTCTTGTATATGTGAAGTCTCTCTATTAGAGACTCCTGATGCACTATTACAGGCTGGGATAGAGGTGTTGGTAGGGGAGGTGGTGCAATTGAGGTAATAGGTATGACCTAACGATCTGTCTAAGAGTTGAGGTGAGGTCTCTAAAAAAGGTCACCTCGTCAACCCCTGCGTCTACGGGTACATCCTGCTAGTCTGTTTCTGGGACAAACTCATTATTGGTGTTGACTGCTATGGATGCATGACTCTCATCTCTACCGTCTTGATTGTATATTTGATCGTTTTTTATAGGTTTTCTATGAAATTAGAAAGTAATTTAGGTTATTATCGTCATTCCAATCTTTAAAGTACTCTTGACTCTCTAGAGGCTTGTACTTGTATAGAAGCTGACTGACTCTAACCCGCGAGTCTTAGGAACGACTAACTCGATGCTCTGACACTATTAAATGTAAGACTCTAATCCAATCTGACTTGAAGATCCATGGATTATGATGTCATATGGGACCATCAAAGTGGCTAATCCAAAACTTTTCTTTTTAAATAAAGTGTAATCATTATAAAATAACCATTCATACTGATAAAATAAAAGACATAATAAATTTAAGTTTACAAATATGGGGGAGCTCCCAAATAATCCAAAATAAATTCACTAAGTTTAAATCAAAATAGAGTTATAATCGAATACAAAAAGGGACTACAATAGTACATGCCCTTTAATACAAATCAAGACGTGCTCTGATGCCTTGGTTGTGCTGGAATATCTAGTGACGATAACGCTCCATGGATGGCCTCCTAAGAACATACGCACGAAAACACATTCTCAACGCTTACGAGCTCAGTGTCACACTAATAACAATACTATACTACATGTATTCACTAAATGTGCATGCTAGAGGCATATGTATGAAGACATAAGAGAATACTGATATGACATGGTAAGGTTGGCATCATGGTATGGCTGAGGGTTCTGCATATCGGAGCTCACACCCCTCTAACCTTCCTATATACCCTTGGGTACCTGGGGTGAGATCCGAAACTGCATCAAAAAGTACACCCTGCCAACTTACTCTGTTGAGTCTTGAGGCATCTGCACTGAGCTGGTAGCTTAAATACCTTGGCACTGATTGGGATATCCAACTATATGATTATATCAGCTAAGTAACTCGGGTGTCATGTATGTGTCCTGAGCATCTAACAAGGCTAGTTTTATGTCATATGGGTTGTTATTGTTTCTAACTGTTCTGAGTTTATTATTGTTCTTTCTTGTAGTTTTATTTAATGATGTTATGATATTATTGGGTCTCTCAATTCTATCCCTTAAAACTCTTGGGTTTCTTACCCAAAACTGTTTGTGGGTACCGATACTAAGCCCCTTAGTATCAGTGTTGGTCTTTGGGTATCAATACTAACCTTTGGGTATCGATACTACTGGCTTGTTAAAGGTTGATAGAAAAAGGCTAATATCGATACTCTAGTTTGAGTATCAATACTCCTGGTCTAAGGTATTTATACTTCCCTAAGTATTAATACCCAATTTGGCTTTGATATTTTAAAAAATACCTAAGTATCGATACTCCCATGAGTACCAATACCAAAAATGGCTATTGGAATGTGCTGAGTAAACCTATTATTGATACCACCGTATGAGTATTGATACCTTACCTATATATCGATACCCATTGCATGAGTATCGATACTTCTAACCCAAAATCCCATTTGTTTCTAGCATCTGAAAAATAATATTAGTATTGTTCTTTTAATACCGATACTCGTGCCTATTAACACCCTATTTTGGGGAAAACACTTTTATAAAACTCCTAAATGTCCTAACGAGGTTCCCAAATGTTATTAGAGTATTATATCTGATAATAGGGGTCATAATAAGTCTTTAAACATGTTGAAAACACCAAAACACTAAAATCTACCATGAGCATGCTTCATGACTCATGCAAGCTAACAAACTCACCTAGTGATCTACAATGTAGTAGAGTTGAGTTAGAAGTGAGTTACCTTGATTTCCTAAGCTGCTGAAAACACCCAAGGTTCAACCAAGAGTGAGCTTTTCCTTTCCCCTAGCCTTGAAACTTTCTCCAACTTCTCTCACTAGGCAAGAATCAACCACAAGTGTTAATAACATTGTTGAGAAGTTTAGAATGTTTCTTGAGGCTTGAATATCTAAAAAATGGCTTAGTTTACTATGAGTTTCTAAACCCACTTTTGGCTACCTTAAAGAAATGAAGAGATTAAGGGCTTGAAATGAAACTTGAGATGAGTAGGTTATGATTCTTACCTTTAGAGTCTTAGACCAAGCTTGCTAGGTCACCAAGTTACTACCTTTCTCTAGGTTACCAAGGAAGAAGATAAAGGCTTGTAGCAAGGAGAAGAGACCAAAGAGAGTTGAAAAAATAGGTGTCAGACGTGAGATCACCTAAATTAATGGGTTTTTAGCCTTCGTTTCAAAAAATATATAATTACTCTTTTAGTCCTCCAAGTTTCAACCACCAATTAAAAATACCTTTTCTTTAACTCATGTTGGGCTCAAACCAAACCCAAATCCACTCAAACTTGGGTTTATTCTAAGGTTCACTCGAGTTAACTCATAACTACTAACCCGGGATTCGTGCATTACATCTTAACTTTCAATGACTCCTAGGAAAAAAGAAAATCATTCTTTTTCACTAACATTTGTGTTGAAAGACATATTGGATTTCTCATAATTGATTAATTGTTTGGAGTAAGCAACATAGTGGTCCAATAAAGTCATTATTGTGTGGGCACTCATAACTGAAACATTTTTAAAAAAAAAAGGCTATCTTTAATAAAATCAAGATAGGTAATTAAAGGCGCACCTCTTGCTACACGAGCTCCTTTTAAAGTGTCGGTCTCTGAGGCACACCTTTTTTTCCATAAAGGGGGAATAAATAAAGGCCTAGGGGGTCGCCTTGTCGTAGCCCCCTCGATAGAAGGAAAACATCACTCAAAAGGCCATTTCATCACCATTGAATTTGACACAGTAGTGACGGTTCATAACAAAATTCACCAATTAGATCGAAAAACCCATTTTATACATAACATGTTTGATAAACCTCAATTTTATGCGGCCATAAGCCTTGCTCATGACTAATTTAAGAGAGAAAAATCATTTATGCCTGATCTTCTCTTCTTGAAAATAGAATTACATAGGTTGTAATGATGTTATCGATAATCAAATTCCAAGGACGGTGACACACTAGGCTTCATCAACACATATCAAGTGTTGATTTTAGGCAGTTTGATAATATCTTAGAAATTTTCTTAAAAAAGATGTTGCAAAGACTTTGGGATTATAGAACCTAGAAAGTTAGGGTTAATCGTGAACCATTGGATCGTTTGAATTGAATAATTGATAGTAAAGATCGTTAGGGTCATCACATAACCATAAATTTCTTGGTCTTTCACATTTGGGCCTCTAAATGTATGGTATTGGATTTTTATATGAACTCAACACAAATAACCATTGATTTGTAATGAGTTTAGAAAAATGTAAGCATACTATGGGTTATTTATTTGTGGTTTTGTAAAGTGGACTTTTTATGGACTATTAATTTGAGTATGCTTATATAAATTGAGTTTCATTTTATATATACATACTTGGACTTAAACATAAATAACTAAAATTGGTGATTACAAAGTAATTCATGGGAGAAAATCAGAGAGAGATGAAAAGAACGTGCCACAAGAGCAGAGAGAAAATGTGTCACAAGAGCAAAAAAAAAGTGTCACAAGAGTAGATGTATAGTCAAATATGTAATGGAAAGAAAAAGGTTTTAATAGTGTTATTATTTTTTGTATTTTCACTTATTTTTAATATTCCAATTCTTTTAAAAGTTTTTTTTTTGAATTTCTCGTATTTTCCAAATTTTAAATAAATCTTTTATATTTTTATTTTTAATAATTTTCTAATTTTTTTATTTTTTTTCTTGAGGATTAAATATGATCTCTGATATTAAAAAAATAATTAAATCTTCAAGATTTAAAAAAAAAACTAAACTAAACCCCTTTGACATGTTACCATTGACTTAAAGATCTCTATGTTAGTACATTTACTCACCACATCAACAATAATAACTACCAAATATGATATCTTTTAGTCAAAGGGCTTACATGATGCAATTATAAAGTTTGAGAGGTCAATTGGTAATTTTTTTTTATAAATTACTTAATTATTGTAAAAAAGATCATTGACTTTAATTTTATAACCTTAAGCCTAGAAATAACTTTAACCATTTGAATGGCGTGTAAATATTTATTAGTTAAACATAATAAACTAAATTTTGAAACGACTCCAATTGAGTGATTGAATAAATAAAAAAATTAGCTTTTCACTTTAATGCTAACAACTAATGATATTACCAATTTAGATTCAATAATAATAATAAAAAAGTGGAGCAGACCAAATTATATTAAATTAAAATAGAGAGAATTAAATGATGCAGTTTAGTGTAGTAAAGGGGCTAAAATCGTAATTTAACCATTGCACACCATGAAGGATGGAAAAGAAAGACAAGTAATGTAGAGTTATGGTCCCTTTTGAAAAGTTTGGTGCTTAAATTCTGAGGTTGTTATCAGCAAGTAGTGCCAATTGCCAATTGCCAAATGCAGCAAACTTTATCTAAAGGAAACAAATGACATCACTATATCTTTGCAATGAAAGTGGATTATAAATTAATTGGCTGAGGAATTGTTTACTATATTCTTTATTTTCTCACCAATGCTCCAATTACTCTTTTTTATATTTAATGTAGGCTTAAAGTAAAAATAAATCCTTAAACTATATTATGAGGAATTGTTTTAAGCCCCTAAACTATATTTTGGTCAAACTAAGTACTTAAACTATTATATTTAATCATTTTAAGTCCTATCATTTTTCACTTAGAAAAATGTTTTTCGACCAATAAAATGTTGACATGTCACACAAAATTAAGTTCTTGTTTTGACAAAAAATAGTTTAGGGGCTTGAAGCAAAAAATAGATACTTTAGAGACTCATTTTGACCAAAAAACAGTTTAATTATTTTAAGTGGTTACATATAATAGTTTAAGGACTTATTTTGAACAAAAATAATTTAGGGACTTAAAAAAATATAATTTAAGGAACTATTTTAATTTAAGCCTTTAACTTATTAATAGAACAATTTAAATTGTTTTTTATGTAATTAATAATGCTAGATGAATTGATAATTAATAATGCTTCTACCAGTTTAAGGTACACGTGAATTGTTTCTTACTACAAATAAAAATAGATAATTAATTAATAGATTAGATAGATGATTATACTAAAAAATTAATAATTTAAATTATTAAATATAACAAATATTTACCAAACACATATGTCTAATTAAATGATATACGTTTTAATATAAATTCAAGAGGCTACATATGTGATTCTCATCCCATACAATGATTTTTAATAGATAAAATATACTCTCTTTTTTCTTGATTATCCGATTTTTTATGGAGAGGGTTTGTAAATGGTTGGGGGACATCGTTTTCCATTAAGGATATGTGTTGGATTGATCTTACTGGATCACAATTAATGATTTCAATTGCAATCATTCATCGACTTCAACTTTTTTCATGTTAAAATAAGGAGTAAACTATACGTTCAGTAACCCAGCTATTAGTCTTGTTTCGTTTTAGTCACTCTACTATTTTTAAATCATACTTAACGTTACATTTTGATTTTATTTTAGTCTCTCGCTGTTAAAAAACTAACAAAATTAATGACGCAACATTTTTTTATTTTTTCAATGATGATGTGTCATTACCTTATGTTGACACATTAGTATCATTACTAATTTTTAACAGTAGGTGACTAAAATAAAACCAAAACTAAATGTTAGACATGCTTTTTAAAAAAGATAGTTGAGTGATTAAAACAGAACAAAAATGATAGTTTGAGTACTATAAGTTTAGTTTACCCTACATTAAAACCACAGACATTTAACTATTTATCCTTTTTTTTATAAGATTCCCGACACGTTTGTACATACATTTCTATTGGACATCATATGATAATAAGCACTAAGTTTCTCACAGAACTGTTATAAGATTCATCATCCTCATAGTAATAATTGAACAATGGAAGCAACAACAACAGAAAGATCGTGCACAACCTTGTTGCTACCATAAATCGGAAACTTGGGTTGGGTTTTGAATCTCCTCCCGCAAGCATCGGCTTCATTGGCCGCATCGTTCACGCCCTCGGCGCCGAACTTCGGGTCGCCTTTCACGACGGCTTCTATGGCTTCCGGGATATCGTACTTAACAATGGCGTTGTAGTAATCCACATACTCACTCAAGGCCATCTCCAGGTTGGGATCTTTGGTCACTTTAAGCAACCCCGTAATCTGTGGCAGTGTTGCTGTGGCTTTGGCCTTCAGTTTATTGGCTCCGATCCTGGCTAGTCCTGCTACGTCGGCACCGGAACTTTGAGGGTCCAATCGGAGGGTGGAGACACATAGATAGTAAAAGGGTGTCCTTTGGCAAGTTGTTTGAATCAAGTCGGCACCATGTCCATGCAATTCCATGGCTGAAGTAAGGGTAAAAGCAAAGACAGTGAAGCAAAATGAAAGGTGAAACAGAGCTAAATAGATGGCATATAAATATATTATAATTTTTATATTGTTTTATAATATTATATTTTCTTGGTATTTCTATTTTTTACTATATATTGAGATGAATATCGCATTAAATAAATATATTTAACTAACTCAATTGTACATTATATGTTGTCAAAAGATGTTACACCCTCAACAAGGCAATAAGTAAATGAAAGTTGAGGCAATCTGAAATAAAGGAATGAGCCAATGAGAGATTTGCTTAATATATATATATATATATATATATATTACAATTTTTATATTGCTATATAATATTATATTTTTCTTGGTATTTCCATTTTTCTACTATATATTGAGATGAATATCACAATAAATAAATCTATTCAACTAACTCAATTGTACATTATATATTGTCAAAAGGTGTTACACACTCAACAAGACAATTAGGGATGGCAAACGGGTACAGTTTTGTGGATTCCGCATCGCATCCGCTCTAATTGGAGCGGGGATGGGTATAATTTTAGCGGGTAGTGGGCGGGTGTGGATTTATAAAGTGGTACCCGTCGTGGGTGGTGGGCAGGTAATGGGTTTGAGACATTACCCACCCTGCATCCGCCCGCCCCGCATCCACCCGCCCCACATTCGCCCGCCCAGCTAAATATCTATTAAATTTTGGACCATTATGAATTTAGGTGTAGTTTTAGAGACTAATTTATAAATTTTAATATTATATAATAATATATAACATATAATTTAACTAAATATTAAGGATATTTAGTCTTTAATCTGGTATTTAATTAGGAAAATATTCGGCTCTTTGATTAAACCCATAATCTTACTAACCACGTCACTTTCCATGTTCTTTAGCCCATGCTGCCCATCCAAACACAAATTAGCCGTACTATAAGCATTAACATCAAAAGCAACAGTTTCCATGTTCTTTAGCCCCTCAAAACCCATATTAGGCGCACTATGAGCATTAACATCAAAAGCAACACAACAATCCAGCTCTGCGACTACATACTCCCTACAATATGTCTCCATAACATTCGTAGAGCCACTCATCTGACAAATTAAAGCATGCGCTGCTACCCCATCACGAACTGTCTGCGAACCAACTCCAACATCTCATTAGTTTGTTGTCAGGCGGGTCTAGATGGGTATGTCGCTAGTGGGTAGTGGGTGTGGGGATGGATTTGAAAATGTACCCGCGTGGGCGGGTGTGGATTTGAAAATTTGTACCCATCATGGGTGGTGGGCGGGTGGTGGATTGAAAAATAGTAGGTGGGTATGGGGATGGGGGAAGGGGTATCCGCACCCGACCCGCCCGTTTGCCATCCCTAAAGACAATAAATAGAAGAAAGTTGAGGCAGTCTTAAATAAAAACTTCTATATCCATTCTTACAATAAATAGAAGAAAAGAGATTACCTTAATAGCTTCCCAATAAACTTAAGGGTAAATTATGCATTTAGTACTTAAATTATCAGTTTTAGTCCATTTTAGTACCTAAACTTTCATTTTTTTTTCAAAATCATACCTGACGTTTAGTTTTTATTTCATTTTAATACTTCATTGTTAAAAACTAAAAGGGTGATTTGCACATGGCACATTTTTTATGGGTAAATTGCATCATTCATTGCTCAACTATCTTCTCACTCCTATTTTGGTCACTAAAGTTTAATTTTTTTAATTTAATTATTAACTTTCAAATTACTCCTAATTTAATCACTCTAACTTTCAAATTTTTTTATATTTTTAATTATATATTAATAAAATAATAAAAACTGTAATGTCACAAAAATATTAATAAAATAAATTAGAGTAATTAAAATATGAGCATTTTTAAGTTGAGTAGTTAAATTGAATTTTTTTTAAAATTTTAGTACCAAAATAGGAGTTAGAAGATAGTTGAGTGATGAATGATTTAATTTACCCATGAAAAATGCAGTCTCGTTAAGTTTTGAACGATGAGATACTAAAATGGAACAAAAAACTAAACGTTAGATATGATTTTGAAAAAATTAAAAGTTTAGATACTAAAATAGATCAAAATTGATAATTAAAGTACTAAATGCGTAATTTACCTTATGTTTAATTGGATTATACAAGGCAAGAGAACTTCACTATAAACCACTGTTTTTTCTTTTCATATCCTAAAAAAACAAAACATTTGCACCTGGGACTCCCTTAACACTGTTGTCTCCATGTGCTTCTAGCCACTGATTTCATTCACTTATTCAAAATTTGTATATTATGCTGGAATAAACATCGGTCGCGTGTTTATATATACAGAAGCACACATACACAGATTTCATACAAGTTTTCTCTAAAAATAAAAGGGTAAAATACGCGTTTAGTATCTAACCTATCAGTTTTGATTTGTTTTAGTACCTAAACTTTTTTTTTTTTAAATCATACCTAACATTTAGTTTTTGTTTCATTTTAGCACCCCCGCCGTAGAAAACTTAACGGACGGGCTGATGTTGCATAGCTTCGGTGGACAAACAACCAATTTGAATGGGTGGACCACAAGAGAATGACGAGGCGGCCAACATAGTCCAGTTTCAAGCCCATCGGACAGTAGACTATGGAGACCAGAGGATGAAGAAATCGAAGAGTCCATCGTCTATTTGGAGAGATTGAGGCGTTTTCTATTGAAATGAAGGTCGAAATCACGTTTAGGGGTAGAAAAGGTGTGGAGTGGAAAGTTTAGGGTTCATCGATCAACGGATGTGACAGCCAGCGACTGTAGACACGGCGGCCGACAAGCTCATCCGTTATGTTTTTAACGACAGATTACTAAAATGAAACAAAAACTAAACGTTAAATATGATTTTGAAAAAAATGAAAATTTAGGTATTAAAACGGACCAAAAATGATAATTTAAGTATTAAATGCGTGGTTTACCCAAAATAAAATAATTACGTGCGTGTTTGTCATTATTGCTCAACGTTATTTTTTTGTCACCTTGTAACAAAATACATTCCATGTTCAAATCATAAAACAACAATGGTAAATGCCAATTTTATTCCTTTGTTACAAAATACATTCCATGTTTAAATCATAAAACAACAATTGCAAATGCTCGGGATCAATGAAATATGAAAAATGGTAGTGGTGGGTTGACTTTAGAAGCTTAGTGTAGATAGAATAGGATGGATTTAGATTTGATCGAGGTTTAGGTGAAGGTAATGATTGAGGGTATCAAGCGAGTTTATTGTTAGTTGTTCAGTGTTTGACTTGTGCTTGTTAAAAAAAATTTGTTACTCGACTTGTTACTCATTAAGCTTATTAAAATTTTACTCGACTCGTGTTCATTAAAAAAACTTATTGCTTGACTCGATTTGTTTCTCGTTAAGCTCTCTAAAAATTTTAACCATGTGCTTTTAACTATAATTAAAATATACTAATACTATATAGAGCTTAATATATACATAAATTAACAAATCTAACCAAAAATATTATCAAAAGAGTGTATGAAACAATTTTAAAGTCTAAACTCTAACGTAACAATCTACAAATACACCAAATTAGTAAATTAGTAATTAATAGATTATTAAATTAGTAGAAATTATTAATTAGTAATTTACTTTCTTATTATCTATTAGTAAACTAGTAATTATTATTCAGAATTTTTTTACTGGAATAATTTTTTAAGGAACTACTAAAAATATTAAAAAAATTAATGAACTACTCGTAAACTTATCGAGTCGAGTTGGACCTTATTCGAATCAACTCGTTAAGGTCTCAAGTCAAGTTTAAATCAAACATTAACTAAGTTTCTATCGAGTCGGGTTCAAGCAACTCACTGCTCAACTCATTAAGCACCCCTAGTAATAATAACATATTAGAACTTAGGATATGGTCGAGTTTTGGTGAATGATAATGATAATAGTTAAAGATGATGAAGCTTTGAGATCGTGAAGTTGATGATAGTGACCTTTTATCGATAAAGATATGAATATAAGGAAAAAAGGTTAAAAATTATACGAGGCCTTCGTATTTTTGAAAAAAAAAATTAATGTGTTCCTCAAATTATTTTTGTACTTAATATGGTCTTCCAACTCGAAAATATAGTCAATGCGACCCTTTGATCAATATTTTTTGTCGTCAATCGTTACAGTGTTAATGTATCAATTCACGGTGCTGACATGACAGTCCACGATGACTGATAACAAGACAGATAAGCCACATTAGATTTGTTAGGATTTAGAGGGTCACATTTAATGTAAAAATAATTCGATGATCATATTTTTTTCTTCGAAAGTACAAGGATCTCCTATATCTTTTTACCAAAATAAAATTGCCTACAACAAACACTTGCCCGTGTGTGTATATATATATATTACAATTTTTATATTGTTTTATAATATTATAATTTTTTGGTTTTTCTATTCTTCTATTTTATATTGAGATGAGTATAGCACATTATATGAAAGATATTACAAGAGCACAATAAGTAGAAGAAAAATGAGACAATCTGAAATAAAACCTTATGAATCCATTCTTACAATAATGAGTTGTTGGTAAAATAGACTGCAAAACTACACCGTTAGCACTGCCTGGAAATATAAACATTAATTAACAGGAACATATTTGTAAACCGTGTCGTGGTATAACCAATGCCTTAGAAACGAATTCGCCTCGATGTGTGTAATCGCTACAGTAGGCGGACCGTCCCCCGAGGTTAACATGGTCGCTCTAAATTTCGTACACCCGAAATCGGAGTGGACTGCCAATTGTATTGCTCTTCTTATCAGAAAGCACACATAGAGAATACTTAGAAAACACTTGGAGAGTGAATTCTGAATGTTGAGAGTGAGTTGAGAAGCTGAATATAGCTCTCTATTTATAGGCTAGAAATAGGGTTAAAATCGTCCATAAAATTTCAGGATTAAATCTCTTCTTTGTAACAGCTGAAATGTCTAGATGAACCTGACTCAGAAATAGTCCAGGTTCATTGCATCATTATTCAGCTGTTATAACTCCCGAAATTATATCATGTAACCCCTGGAATTAAATCAAATAACTCCTGTAACTCCTGATATTAACAGCTTGTCCCCTTTGTACAAAGCTGGAAATCAGTCCAGATACATCTTCATTTTTGATTTAATTTAGGAAAAGCTGTTTAATTTTTGATAACTCTCATAAACCAGTTGTTATCATTTAAATTTAAACAGTCCTCAGCAGCCTATAAATATCAGTTGAAATCTTTCACATTTTTCCATTTCTTTCTTTCAAAGAGAAATTCCTCAAGAATTTTCTCTAAAAAGATAATATCTGTGCGGACGTGTCAAAGACACGTATTACCACGACCACGAGCCGAGCCAAGCTGATCTGTGTCGTGCAATGTCGTGCCGTGCTGAGCTGAGACGAGACGAGACGGACGGCAACGGTACGCGAGGTCCCCCTTGTTCTCTTTCACTCAATAAGGAAGTGGGAAATCCAAACCATAAATACCCATTCCCAATAGTATTTCCAACACTATGTGGGATTGAGCATTACCAACATTCCCCCACTAATGCTAAAGAATTCTTCTGAAACTCGAAAAACAAACTTTCCAGAAGAGCAATAGCGAGATTAGTTGCTTAAGCACTAGTGAACGTATCTGGAACTAGTACATAGTGATAATGAGCAATCATTCTCTTAGATAAGTGAAACTAATCTGGAACTTTCTAAGATGGGGGTAAACTCATAACACGCAACTAACCCCTTCATCCACCTGAGTCCTCGATGTGTAAGATATATATATATATATACAATAGTATATATTTGGCCATCTTACCTCAGGATTCTAGTAAGTGTGCTAGAAAAATGGCCCAACATTTTTCATAGAAGGCAGCTAACCCTTCTCACTTACATAGGTTATTTCATCAAGTTTATCTCGATATAAACCACCCTTAACAGTGATATGAAATAATTAAGAGCTTTTATAAAAGCTCAACCACACAAAGAGTATGGTGACTTTCTTCAAGTTCATTATAAATGAACCACCCAAACTCTGGGCTAAGAAGTCATTAAGAATAAATATTCAACCTCATTTATCGGTAAATTCAATAAGTCCTTCTCACTAGAACCATCCAAATACTTGGATTTGAATTTATTAAGAGTTTAACAAACTCAACCTTTCTGTTGGTAAGTTCATTATTTCTTTCTCACTTAGGAATACTCACTCAAATTGGGTTATGAACTTATTAAGAATAGATATTCAGCCAAAATCGGTAAATTCATCAAGTCTTTCTCACTAAGACCACCCAAAGCCTGGGCTATGAATTTATTAAGAGCACTTAAGCTCATCCTGGGCATGCACATTATTCGTCATAGGGATAGGAAGTAGGAATATGCACTATGAGTCTTTCCATGGTTTCGTTTGACCACATGGAACTTAGATAACTAAGTTGGGTATCCACCATGAATTCCTCAACCAATGGGCTTGAGACTCATCCCCCTCGACGAATCTAGGACCAGCTTTCGACTTAACCCTTTGGTAAGCGGATCTGCTAGGTTCCTTTCCGACTTCACATACTCTAAAGAGAGCACTCCATTCTTTATTAAGTGTCTAACTGATTCATGTCTTATGCGAATGTGTCTTTTCTTACCATTGTAAATTTGGTTCTTAGCCACACATATCGCAGCTTGTGAATCACACAACAATGAAACTGGAGGAGTCGGTCTTCCCCATAACATAATATCTACTAACAAGCTTCTAAGCCACTCGGTTTCTTGCCCAGCTAGGTCAAGAGCTATAAACTCTGACTCCATGGTAGAACGAGCAATACAAGTCTGCTTTGATGATTTCCACGAGATTGCTGCTCCACCCAAAGTAAAAATATACTCGCTCGTAGAGCTTACCTCATCATTATCATAAACCTATTTGGCATCACAATATCCTTATAGTACTGTAGGAAACCCTACAAACTCAATTTTCCAATCCAAAGTACCCTTAAGATACTTCAGTAAGCGTTTAAGAGCAATCCAGTGCTCACCACTCGGATTATGAGTATACCTACTCAGTCTACTCATAGAATAAGCAATATTAGGCCGAGTATAGTTCATTAAGAACATTAAGCTCCTAATTAATTTAGCATATTCAATTTGGGAAACGCTACTTTTTTTATTCTTAACTAGATGTATGCTAGGGTCATAAGGAGTTCGAACAGGGACGACATCAAAACTGTCAAATTTCTTTAACACTTTCTCTATATAATGTGCTTGATATAAAGAAAATCCCTTCTCAGTTTTGGTAACTTCGACTCCTAAGATTACATCTACTTCTCCCAAATATGTCATCTCAAACTTAGTGGACAAGAAATTTTTAACTTTGTTAATGGACTCAGTGTTAGAACTGAAAATCAATATGTCATCAACATAAAGACTTATGATAACACATTCAGTGTCAAACATCTTCGAATACACACAAGCATCCGAACCATTCATAACAAAACCAAAACTAAGAATAGTTTTATGAAATTTCTCATACCAGTGTTTAGGAGCCTGCTTAAGTCCATAGAGTGACTTTTTGAGTCTACAGACTTTGCCTTCCATACCAGGTGCTTCAAAACCTAGTGGTTGCTCCATGTAAATCTCCTCATCTAGATCTCCATTCAAGAAAGCAGTCTTAACATCCATTTGATGTACCTGCAACTTATGAATAGAGGCTAGTGCAAATAATGCACGAATCGTTGAGATTTTTGTAACGGGAGAGTATGTATCAAAGTAGTCTAAACCAAACCTTTGAGTGAACCCTTTGACTACTAACCTTGCCTTGTACCACTAAATCGAACCATCTGGCCTTAGTTTCTTTCGGAAGACCCATTTATTTGAGATTGGTTTGAATCCCTTAGGCAAGTAAACTAATTCCCAAGTATGATTGGACATTATCGATTCTAGTTCATCATTAACAGCGCTTTTCCAAAAACTACCATCGATAGATCTTATAGCTTCTTCAAAAGTTTTAGGATCCTCATCTAACAAAAAAATTTGAGCTATAGGATCTGAAATGGAGTCTAAATCATTTATTTCAGAAATAAATGAAGTAATAAAGTCTGGTTCAAAAGAGGTTTCAACTCTTTTCCTTTTACTTCTTCTAGGCTCAAAATCAATTTGTTCAGAAGACCTAGCAGGATTACTAGAAGAAGTTGATGAAATATATTCTATTTGTGTTTCAATATTTATTCTCGGTTTCTTTAAAGGAAAAGTATTTTCAAAGAAAACAGCATCCCTTGACTCACAAATAGAATAATCCTGTAAAAGCATGAATTTGTATGCAGTACTATTCGTAGCATACCCTATAAACACTGCATCAATAGTTTTAGGTCCGATGGTGGACTTATTAAAGTCTGGCAAACCCACTTTAGCCAGACACCTCCACACTTTCATGTATTGTAAATTAGGAGCGTATCCTTTCCACAATTCATATGGGGTAGAATCTAATTTCTTATGAGAAACTCGGTTCAAGATATGAGTTGACGATAGAATGGCTTCCCCCACATGTTATCAGATAACCCTAAACTTATTAGTAAAGAATTCATCATCTCTTTTAAAGTTCTATTTTTCCTTTCGGCTATACCATTCTGTTGAGGAAAATAGGGGGTTGAAGTTTCATGAATTATGCCATTCTTTTCACAAATATCTTTTAAGAAATTAGATCCATATTCACCACCTCTATCAGATCTAACCTGTTTGATTCTCCTATCTAACTGATTTTCAACTTCTGCCTTATAAATAAGAAAGAAGTTTTCAGCTTCATCTTTAGTCCTTAGG
The DNA here is from genome assembly GCF_006381635.1 of Hibiscus syriacus. Taxonomy (NCBI): domain Eukaryota; kingdom Viridiplantae; phylum Streptophyta; class Magnoliopsida; order Malvales; family Malvaceae; genus Hibiscus; species Hibiscus syriacus. Next base: position 5,693,325 of record NW_024061783.1, read on the forward strand.
AGATAAACTTTTGTATATCTTGAATAATCATCTACAAAAGCTATGCAGTAGTGTTTTCCTCCTTTACTTTCAGTGTTTCTAAAATCTGCTAGATCAGTATGAATAAGTTATAACAACTCAGTCTTTCTATTAGAAACAGTCTTAAAGTGAGGTTTAATATGCTTAGCTTCTACACAAATCTCACATTTGTTAAAGCTAGTTGTGTCTAGTTTAGGCAGAACATTCATATTTATTAATTTCTTGTCCTAATCTAGCATGCCACATATCAATGATTCAACAATATAAGCAGAAGTGGTAGCTTTATTTTCATTAAATTGAGTTTCTATGAAAATAAACCATTGCTTAAAAACCCTTTCCCAATATAATCACCATTTCGGGAAAGTACAAGTTTATTTGCCTCAAAAACTAACTTAATGCCTGCCTTATTCAGAAGCCCACCACTTATCAAATTTCTATGCAATGCAGGTACATACAAAACATTATTTAAAGCCATAGTTTTACCAGAGGTCAGCTTGAGTAAAACCTTGTATTTGCCTAGCACTTCAGAGCTACTAGAGTTCCCCATGTACACACGTTCACCTACGTTCCTATCCTCGAATTCGGTGAAAAACTCCTTCCTTGCGCAGAAATGCTTTGAAGCGCCAGTGTCAACAACCCATTCTGAACTGTTTTCCACCAGATTAACTTCTGAGACCACCGCAACAATGATCTCATCATCTTCTTCTACAACGTGCATCTGTGGCTTGTTTTCATTCTAACGGTCTGAGCGGTGTTGCCATTGGTAAGCTTTGTGGCTGGGTAAACCGCATACATAGCACTTGAGCATATTTCCTTCAGGTTTGGCCTTTCTTGACTTCTTGAAGTTGGTAGCCTTCTGAGGTTTCGTCTTCTTGTCTTGATTCCCACGTTTCATGATCTTCTTAAATTTGGACTCAACCAAGTTAGCTCTAAAAGATAAATTACTCATAGAATTAGTAAGATTATCTTTTAAACGGTTGGCTTCTTCAATCTTCATATGGCCCACGAGCTCTTCAAGCGAAAATTCTCTCTTCTTATGCTTAAGAGAGTTGCGGTAGTCAGACCAAGACTTGGGCAGCTTCTCAATGAGAACATTGGCTTGTAGCACCTCGCACATTTGCATCCCTTCGGCGATGATGTCAGCGACTAGGTTCTCATAGTCATGGACTTGATCCATTATCGGCTTGTCATCAGTCATCTGGAATTTGAGCCATTCGCCGACAATGTACTTCTTGATTCCAACATCATCCGCACCATACTTTTTATCGAGAGTATCCCATATTGCCTTGGCAGTCCTTTCTCTAAGGAACATATCAAATAATTTATTTGACATGTGACTGAGCAGATGTCCTCGCACCGTTTTATTGTCTTTCTCGTACTTCTCGTAGGTAGCGAGTGCAGCAGCAGCAGTTGCTAGGGCATCATCATTGAGGATTGCATCAGTATCATTACCGGTAGCTGGGGTTTGCGGCATGGTAGGTGGTGGCTCGAGCAACACGTAGTCAAGATCAAGTTGCTCGAAGAATATCAGGATTCTTTGAGACCACCTTCTATAATTCTTTCCATCAAGTGCATCGAGCTTGGAAAGATCAGGTATCAGTTTGCTCAAAGGTGTTGACATGATTGCAGTATATTTGAATTCGTTTCTAAATTGTTGGTAAAATAGACTGCAAAACTACATCGTTAGCACTAACTGAAAATATAAACAGTAATTAAAAGGAACAAATTCGTAAACCGTGTCGTGGTATAACCACTGCCTTAGAAACGAATTCGCCCCGATGTGTGTAATCGCTGCAGTAGGCGGACCATCCCCCGAGGTTAAAACGGTCGCTCCGAATTCCATACACCCGAAATCGGAGTGGACTGCCGGTGGTATTGCTCTTCTTATCGGAAAGCACACAGAGAGAATATTTAGAAAACACTTGGAGAGTGAATTCTGAATGTTGAGAGTAAGTTGAGAAGCTGAATATAGCTCTTTATTTATAGGCTAGAAATAGGGTTAAAATCGTCCATAAAATTTCATGATTAAATCTCTTCTTTGTAACAGCTAAAACGTATAGATGAACCTAACTCAGAAATAGTCCAGGTTCATTGCATCATTATTCAGATGTTATAACTCCCGAAATTATATCATGTAACCCCTGGAATTATATCACGTATTACCACTACCACAACCACGACCACGACCATAAGTCGAGTCGAGACAGACGGCGGCGGCGGTGCGCGAGAGTCCCCCTTGTTCTCTTTCACTCAACAAGAAAGTGGGAAATCCAAACCATAAATACCCATTTCCAATAGTATTTCCAATACTATGTGGGATTGAGCATTACCAACATGAGCCAATGAGATATTAGCTTCCCAATAAGTATAATTGGATTATACAAGGCAATAGAACTTTGCTAGAAACCACTGGTTTTTCTTTTCATATGCTAAAACCATAAAACATTTGTACATGAACACTTGTCTCCATATGCTTCTACCCACTGATTTCATTCACTTGTTCAAATTCTATATATAGTCAGAAGCACACACAGAGCTTATCTGCAATCAATTTTTGCCATCTATACGAAGCCTTAACCAAGGGTGTGCTGTGTATTTGTACAACTTCACCCTCAAAAGCCTAAACAAATGATTGTGAACTCCAAAAAGAGAAACGTTGAATGGAAAACCTGTATAATTCACGTACTTGTGATGTGTTCCATTAGCTGCAAATGACCTCTACAGAGAGTTTTTTCATTATATTAGGACATGGATCTCCTCCAAACATTTCGGGTGCGACTATCACTGAGCAGAAGTTTTGCCCGACACAGCTGCAAGGATGATGTAACAACCCGAAAAATTTGAAGAAAAAAATGTTTAAATCGGTGTAATTTGGTGAAATTTGGTGACTAAATTAAAATTTTTGAAAACTTGTAGGACATTTTAGATGTAAAAGAAATTCAGGGACCAAGCCCTGAATTTACCCAAGGAGTGTCGGCAGGTTATATGATATATGCGTGTTTTCTGATTTTGAAATCAGAAAACACAAGCTCAATTTCCCTTCTCCTTCATCCTTCTTTCAAGTTTGATTCCGACGTCGTCCGACTTCCGATCGTAAAATTGAAACCACCGTCATGTTCATCTTCGACCCGTGATCAAAACCCAGTAAACCAATTATAGCGAAACGCTGCCAAACGACGTGAATTTCGAGTCAAAGTCTCGACGTTTTTTTAGCACCACCAGCGAGAAAATCTTAAATTCATCTCCGATCGTTGATTGGTTTTCAACACCTCCCGCACCATCGTGTTCCTGGTGTCGTTCCAAGTCCGACGGTGTCGTCCTTGTCTCCGTAGGTGGCGGCATGTGTGGGAGGTGGAGCGGTCAAAGATTCGACCGAGTTGAAATCGAGCTCTCCATCGTTAAAAATTTGAACCGAGGTTGGTAAGTGACTTAAAATCGCTTAAAAGAATTTTTAGAATTTTTTTCATGAATTAATGGAAACCGGACGACGCCTCACGCGCCCCCACGCGCCGCCCCTGCACTTGGGGGAGCTACGAACTGGTTGATTTCATGTTTGACCGGCTTGACCGGTCTAAATCGGTCTGACCGGTTCGACCCGACCCGTTGATCGACCTATTGACCCGATCCGGTGATATTTTGGGAATTATTTTGAAAAATGTGACATTTAAGGAATTATTTGGAAAAAGGTGACATTTTGGAAATTATTTTAAAAAAGGTGATATTTTGGGAATTTTTTTTTAAAATAATGACATTCTAGTAATTATTTTTAAAACATGATATTTTGGGAATTATTTGTAAAATAGTGATATTTTCGTAATTATTTTTAATAAAAGTGATATTTTTGTAATTTTTGAATGTGACTATTGAACCCCTTTGACCATAACTTTGACTGGCTTTAAACGGTCATTAAACGACCTTTGATTTTGTTCGAGTATACCTATTCTGACATTTTTTGACGTGCGGAATCCGTTTCCGAAGTCTGTTTCCCCAAATTTGAACCGTAAGGCTTCCAAATCATCAGTCAAACCCGTTGACTTTGATTTTGACCAAGAATTTGAATTTTTGAAAAGTCATACTTTATGTTTTTCGACTCTCTGGTTCCGATTCCGCACTCCGTTTGGTCAAATTCAGACTCAAAAGCTTCCAAATTGATAGTCAAACCCGAAAAATGCTTATATACTAAAGAGTTTAAGCTTTGAATGGTTGAGTAAGACTTGGAACTGATAAATTATTAATGTTTGAAGGTACAAGAGACTCTCCTGACCGTTCGACAGCTCGACCCATCTCCTCTAGATCAGTTAAGCCGTGTGTGCCAGTATTCACCCGTAAGACCCGTAAATTTTATGATTTCAGAAATTAATTTTGTTACCCATTAGTAATAGTGTTATTATGGATTAGGTTCGAAAACAGTAGCAGAGCGTGTTCCCTATATACTACTTGATTGTTTTATATGTTTTGAAATATGGTATATTGAAAGCTATAGTTTAATGTTTTATTAATCCACCTATTTACTGGTGATGGTTTATGGAATATGACTGATATATGATTGGTTTTCATTGGTATATGATAATATTGATTGTGAAATTATGGAAATTATGCTTACTGCATAAATAGTATTTTTGAAATACTGATTTTGGGTTGGATTGCATTACGGAGGTACAACTTTGATCAAGTTGGTAAACCTTATGGACCTAATGTGACTCTTGGGTACGCTCACGGGCCTCAAGATACTTCATTAGGGTGGCTCCCTTTGCTGTGTGCTTAGGGTAAGCCCTACGGACTTAAGGATACAGGCCCCAAAGCCTATCTTTAGGTTGGCTTCCTTTCTGCTGTGTGCTTAAGGTAAGCCCTATGGACGCAGTTCTAGGGAATTGCGGATGGTGTACAGGAGAAGGGTTTTAAATTACGAGTTTCAAAAGTTAAACTTCATTATGGTTTGATGATGAATTTATGAACTATAACTCAATTACTCTACCTACTATGATTTTATTGTACTATTGGGATACACTGAGCCTAGCTCACTTTTCGAAAATATTTTCCCCTTTCAGATATTATTGGTTAGATACTCGGATCAAGCACTTGGAGGATTAACATATTTTTTATAGTATAATTTATTATAATTTCATAAATGTCATTTATAAATATCATTTTTCATTGATATAATAACGGTTTCAGAAAAATGTCTTTAAGAATCATGAATGTGATCCACTAGACTTAGTCGAAACGCATAGGTCGGGTCTAGTGTGTGACATTTAATTGGTATCAGAGCTTTTGTTTTTTTAAACCTCGGACTGTGTATGAGTCCAAATTGAAAATACGGTTTTGAAATATTTTACAAAACCTGTTGCTAAGGCCATGTCTCAAAGTTTTTACGATTTTAATTGTGTCTGAGACTGCAGGTGCTTATCTAACCCTAAGTTTTATCTTCTGTAGTAAACTAGAGATCTACCAAAATGAGTGCTAGACGTGGACGTTAAACTAGCCGAGGATGAGGTCGAGTGGCTAGATTTGCAGACCCGATCGATAAGATTTGAGTAGATCCCCCACCTCTGACAAGTGATTCTGCTCCTACAACCCCGACAAATTTACCTCCTACTGCTAGGATTGGCATGACTACATCGATCAGGGGAGCAACCGATAGTGAGCCTGATTCTACCAGAGTTGCATTTGATGAGAATTTTGGTAGACAATTTTTACAGTTGATTCAAGGAGCGGTCAGAGCTGCTGGTGCTGGATCCGAGGTGCCTATTTCTCAAACTCTGATCGCCAATGGGGGTTAGGACTTTTGGAGGACAACTTGGAGGAATTCCTACTGAAGCAGAAGATTGGCTTCAAGATACAGAAAGACGCATGGATCAGTTGGGTTTGGACCCAACTAAGAGATATTTGGGGGCAGTAGCGATGTTAGAAGGCAATGCCCACACCTGGTGGGAGTCAGTGACCAGTAGTGTTCCTACCGATCGTTTGACATGGGATTTCTTTAAGGAGCGCTTTCGGAGTCGATTCCTAGGGGAGCGTTACTTAGTCCAAAGATGATAACAGTTTCAGGACTTGGTTCAGGGTGATATGACTTTTTCAGAGTATGAGATAGAGTTCTTGAAATTGTTAAAGTATGGAATCAATCTGGTGCCTACCGAGAGAGATCGATGCCGTAAATTTGCCCTTGGGCTCATATACGAGCTACATAAGCAGGTGGTAGCCCTTCAAGATGAGATTTTTGATGTGCTGGTGAGCAAAGCCAAGGATGCTGAGGAGATGGAGGCTTTAGCTTCTGGTAGAGAGCGTGTTGATCAGGAGCGGTCTAGGAAATCTTTTGGCCCTACTGAATCATCCGCACAGTCTGGTAAGAGGACTCGTACTTCAACCCCTCATTGGAGCAATACATGCTTCAGGCCTGCAGCATCATCACCTTCAGCTGTTAGTAGAGGTGGTTCTTCGGTTCCGTTTCAAGTGCCTCATTGTGACTTTTGTGGTAAACGGCACACGGGAGAGTGTTATAGGAAGACCAGAGCATGTTTTCATTATGGATGTAGTGGTCATTTTCGGAGGGATTGTCCTCAGCTAGCTTTGTCTTAGCGAACCGCTACCCAGACTCCTGTGCGTTCACAGACTACAATACAGACTCCAATTAGATATCGTAGCCAAGTAAAGGCTCATGGTTCAGCATCCAGGACAGACAGTAAAGCCTGACCTCAGCAGAATATAGGGCCAACAGTTTCTGAGGCTAGACAGCCAGCTTTGGTTTACGCCACTAGACGTCGGGATGACAGAGATGAGCCTGAGGTTGTTGCAGGTACATTTACTATTTATTCTATTTCATACTTTGCATTACTGGACAATGGCTCCACCCACTCCTATGTATCGAGCTCAGTATCTCGAAACCTTCAGATTCCGATCGAGAACACTGATAATACTGTTACGGTTATGAGTCCAGTAGGACAGACAATAATAGTGAATAAAGTATTTCGGCATTGTCCTCTAGAGGTTCAGGGAGAAATTTTTCTCGCTGATCTTATGGAACTTCCTTTAGAGGAGTTCGATCTAATTCTTGGGATGGATTGGTTGAAAAAACAGAAGGTAAATCTGGATTGCTAATATAAGCGAGCTACTCTGAAGACTTCAGATGGTCGGACTGTTGTGTTAATTGGAGAACGGCGTTGCTATCTCTCCAATATTATTTCAGCTATGGAAATTGATCGTATGATCAGGAAGGGATATGAGACTTTCATTGCCTGTATTTTGAACACTAAAGGTTCCTTGTCAACGATCGAAGAGATTCGTACAGTTAGCAAGTTTCCTGATGTTTTTCCGGAGGAGTTGCCTGGGTTACCTCCTGATAGAGAGGTAGAGTTCGAGATTGAGACTTATCCGGGATCTTAACCTATTTCTATGGCACCTTATCGTATGGCTCCAAAGGAACTTAAGGAATTGAAGGTCCAATTGCAAGAATTATTTGATTGAGGATTTATTCGGCATAGTACATCACCCTGGGGATCTCCAATTCTGTATGTGAAAAAGAAGGATGGGTGGCTAAGGTTATGTATTGACTATCGGAAGTTGAACAAGATGACGATCAAGAATAAGTACCCAATACCCAGGATTGACGACTTATTTGATCAGTTGCGAGGAGCTACTGTATTCTCTAATATCGACCTTCGTTCGGGGTATTATCAATTGAAAGTTAAGGGGTCCGATGTTGTAAAAATAGCCATTCGCACTAGATATGGTCATTATGAATTCTTAGTAATGCATTTTGGTTTGATGAACGCTCCCGCAACTTTCAAGGATTTGATGAATCGTGTGTTCTGGCCATATTTGGATCAATTTGTGGTTGTGTTTATTGATGATATTCTAGTTTATTCTCGGACGGAAACAGAGGATGACGAGCATTTGAAGATCGTTCTGTGAACCTTGAGAGAGCATCGTCTATATGCCAAACTAAGCAAGTGTGAGTTTTGGCTTCAAGAAGTTTCGTTTTTGGGGCACATTATTTCTTCGCGAGGTATTCAGGTCGATCCAAGCAAGATAGAGGCTATTGTGAATTGGAAACAACCCAAGAACGTCTCTAAGATCCGCAATTTCTTGGGCTTGACTGGATATTATCGATGTTTTGTCTAGGGATTCTCGATCATTGCTGCTCCTTTGACAAAGTTGTTAAGGAAGAACGTGTCATTTGACTGGGGCGAGGCACAACAGGAGAGCTTTGAGAAATTAAAGGCGGTGTTGACTTAAGCACCAGTGTTGATTCAACCAGAGTCTGGGAAGGATTTTACAGTGTATAGTGATGCTTCACACTCAGCTGCAACTACATGAGTGTAATTATCCAACTCATGATTTGGAGTTAGCAGAAGTGATTTTTGCCTTGAAGATTTGGAGACACTATCTTTACGGAGAGAAGTGTTATATTTTCACTGATCATAAGAGCTTAAAGTATCTTTTGACCCAGAAGGGGCTTAATTTGAGACAACGACGCTGGTTAGAGATTCTAAAGGATTATGATTGTGTGATTGATTATCACCCTGGTAAAGCTAACATTGTGGCAGATGCTTTAAGTCGAAAGACGGTATCGGAGTTGAGGTCTTTAATGGCATGATGAATTTATATGACGATGGCACTTTGTTAGCAGAATTACAAGTTAAGCCAACTTTGGTTGATGAAATTAAAGCTAAGCAGCCCCTTGATAGCTCCTTGCTATCCATCTTTGAGCAAGTAGAGCAGGGGACAAGCTCAGTTTACGCCCTTGATCAGGATAAAGTTTTATGCTTTAAGGGTCGATATTGTGTGCCTGATGATGCTGAGTTGAGGTAGATTATTCTTAATGAGGCTCACAGTAGTCCATATTCTATGCAACCCGGTGGAGATAAGTTGTACCAGAATTTGAGAGAGAGGTATCATTGGGTAGGCATGAAGAAGGACATCTCAGATTTTGTGTCTAGGTGTTTGACTTGTCAGCAAGTTAAAGCAGAACATCAACATCCATCAGGTTTGTTACAGCCTATCAAGATTCCTGAATGGAAATGGGAGCATAATACTACGGATTTTTTTACTGGCTTACCTATGACTCCTTCGAAAAAGGATTCAGTTTGGGTGATTGTTGACAGACTTACAAAGTCAGCTCACTTCATTCCTATGCGGGTAAATTATACTTTGGACAAGCTGGCGAGATTGTATATTTAAGAGATTGTCAGATTCCATGGTGTTCCATTGTCTATTATTTCTGATCGAGATCCGAGATTTACTTCGAGATTTTGGAAGGCGCTACATACGGCTTTGGGAACAAGATTGGATTATAGTATATCTTTTCACCCACAAACTGATGGTCAATCTGAGAGAGTGATTCAGATTCTGGAGGATATGTTGCGGGGTTGCGTAATTGATTTTCATGGTAGCTGGGAGAACTTTTTGCCATTGGTTGAATTTGCTTACAATAATAGTTATTAGACCAGCATTCGTATGGCACCCTAAGAAGCACTCTATGGGCGTAAATGTCGCACTCCGATATGTTGGACTGAGTTACGTGACCGGAAGACTTTGGGACCTGAGTTAATACGCGAGATGGAAGACATAGTCAGATTGATTCGTGACCGTCTGAAAGAGGCATTTGAAAGACAGAAGTCTTATGCAGATCAAAGGAGGAAAGATATTCAATTTGAAGTTGGAGATCAGGTCTTTTTAAAAGTATCACCCTGGAAGAAAGTATTGAGATTCGGGCGTAAGGGTAAATTGAATTCAAGATTTATTGGACCATTTCGTATTTTGAAGAGGGTAGGACCTATTGCATATCAGCTTGAGTTACCTTCTGAGCTCAATCGTATTCATGATGTCTTTCATGTATCAATGTTGAGGTGATACTGTCCAGATCCCAGTCACATCATTCAGGTTGAAGAGGTAGAGCTGAGACCTGATTTGTCATATGAGGAGGAGCTCATTCATATCTTAGAAAGAAATGAGAGAGTTCTTCGGAATAGGCATATTCTAATGGTAAAAGTTCAATAGAGTAATCGAGGCCCCTCTAAAGCTACTTGGGAGACATTTGAGTCAATGGAGGCTCAGTTTCCTCAACTATTCTCATAAGGTAAATTTCGAGGACGAAATTTCTTATAGAGGGGGAGAATTGTAACAACCCAAAAAATTTGAAGGAAAAAATTGTTTAAATCGGTGTAATTTGGTGAAATTTGGTGACTAAATTAAAATTTTTGAAAACTTGTAGGACATTTTAGAAGTAAAGGAAATTCATGGACCAAGCCTTGAATTTGCCCAAGGAGTGTCGGCAGGTTATATGATATATGCGTGTTTTTCTGATTTCACAAGCTCAATTTCCCTTCTCCATCATTCTTCTTTCAAGTCCGATTCTGACGTCGTCCGACTTCCGATCGTAAAATTGAAACCACCATCATGTTCATCTTCGACCCGTGATCAAAATCCAATAAACCAATTATAGCGAAACTGTTAACTTCCTAAAAAGGCTACTTTTAAAGCCTTTTTCACTTAAGTTATTGTTTGTTTAAAAGCTCATTTTAGTCATTTTAGGATCATGTAGTTGCATATATAGTTGCATTTGTGGTGGTTGTACTATTTTATTTCTTAATGATGTTGTTTGAGGGAAAGGTGCAGTTTGTCTATGGTGTGCAGAGAATTGCAAGGAAAAGAATTCTTTGGGAAGTAATGCCACGGCATCACACGTTGCTAAAGCAGATTGAAATGCCTTGGCATTTCTGGCGCAGAAAAAGACAAAAAGATATTTCTGCATCAGTACAGCTGGCACTGGACAGCTGTCTCTGCACATGAAGGACTGCTGTAACCGCCTGCTAGAGCTACCAATGGACCACTGCCACTTGGAGGATAAGGTTCATGCACAAAATGTGATTCTAGGGGTATGAGGGGTATTTTGCACCCAACAAACTCATCATTACCCCTAGATATTTTATTTATTATATATGACACCTCATGGGAGAGAGAAGAGAGGGGGGAGAGCACACGCATAGAGCAAAAAAATCAGATTTTTATTTTCTCTTTTTCCTTTCTTCTTCCTTGGAATATTCCTCCATTGATAAAGCTCCAAGGAGTGGCAAGCTAGGCGTCGAAAGGAGCTAGCGAGCTAGGTGGTTCGTGGTGGCCGAGAGGAGACCTCCGGTGGCGCGTCGAAGGCTTCTTCTCACTTCCCTTTTTGTTGCTATTTCTTTATATTATTTTTTGGGTTGTTGGAACGAATTTTCATGACTTTGTGTTTGGATATTTCGAACCCCACCATGAACTAACTTATTTGGTGGTGGTTGGTTGAATGGTTGTTTAAACTTTATTTTTAATGGTATATTTAAGTTTATTTTGGTTCTTTATTTGCTTTGCTTATGAATGCTTCACCATCTAGGCTTGTAAGAGGCATGGAAATGTCCATCTCTTAGATGAAGGTTAGGTATTCGGAAGAATCTTAAACTAAAAATACTTGTAAGTATTCGGAAGAAATGCAAGATAAGATCCTAATAAGCAATGGGTTATGGTATTTTCAAGGGGCTTTGAACCGGCCTAGGAATATTATAACTTAATCCCTTAGATCTCGGAAGAGACTAGGATAGGATTTCAACGACTAAGAAGGGTATCTTTTATCAATAGGGTAGGCTGTCCAACATCGTTGAGTGAGAGCAGATGCCTTGGCATCCTATTCTGTTAGGTTCTTTTGAACACCTTAGGAAAGCCCTGTCGAGTAAGTAAAGACAAGATAGCTTAAATATACTTGAGAAATGAGTTTAGCAACCTTAGACCAATCCTTACCATTCATTTCATTGGAAGCTTGTCACGTGAGGATTATTTTCTTCTTATTTTATTTATCTTTTTAAGTTATTGTTTTTACCATTTCTCATTGCCTTGACATTTCACCATACTCAATATTAAACATCCATCATTGCCACTGCATTTCCATTTGCTACACCATCAATCCACATTCACCAACATACACATTTTCATTACCGTGACATTTGTATATATCAAGACTAACTATACTTAGATAATTTAGTGCGTTGCTTTGGTTAGACTTTCGTAATTTCACCCAATCCCTGTGGAGACGATACTCACTCATCATTATGTTACTTGAGCGATTGTGTATACTTGCACATTATTTGCGTATATTTTATAGTACTCATAACACGCAAACAAGTTTTTGGCGCCGTTGCCGGGGATTGGCAGGCTGAAGTTATTTAGTTTTGCCAGAGCATTTTATTTTTTTTTGCATTTTTATTTTTTAATAGTTTACTTGATATTTTTTTTTATTTTTCAGGTTTATTTAGTGTATGCCTAGAAGAAATTCTGAAGAGCCTTTGGAACCAATAGAACCTGAGATTGAAAGACTCTTTAGAAGAAGAAGACGTGCTCAAAGAAATATGTATCAGATTGGAAACCAAGGCATTGGTCAAGATGACGGAAATCAAAATGCCGAGGCATTAAACAATGTTGAACCTGCTATCAGGCCTCGTGTTATTCGAGATCATTTAAATCCGATGCTGGATGATCTGAATCCTGGGATTGTGGCACCCAAAATTCAAGCTGCACATTTCGTGCTGAAACCAGTCATGTTCAACATGTTGAATTCCATTGGGCAGTTTGGGGGTATGCCAACTGAAGATGCCAGGCAGCACATTCGCAATTTTCTGGAAGTTTGTGATTATTTCCGCCAAGAAGGAGTGCATGAGGATTTTCTGAAATTAAAGCTTTTTCCGTATTCATTGCGTGACCGAGCAAGGGCTTGGTTGAGTGGTGTATCATCCGGTTCGATGGAATCATGGGCCGATCTTTGTAAGAGCTTCTTATTGAGGTACAACCCACCGAATATGAATACACAGCTAAGGAATGAAATATCATCTTTTCGCCAGGGCGACAACGAATCCATGTATGAGTGTTGGGATCGTTACAAGAGTTTGCTTTGAAAGTGTTCAAATCATGGTTTTCATGATTGGACTCAAGTGGTCATGTTCTATAATGGAGTCAATGCACCCACGAGGATGTTACTGGATGCCTCGGCAAATGGGACATTGCTGGACAAATCACCTACGGAGGCGTTTGCTATCTTGGACAGAATTGCTAACAATGATTATCAATTTCCTTCCTCAAGACTTGGGAGTGGAAGGAGAGCACCTGGAGCATTCGAGTTAGAAGCCAAAGATTCGGTGTCTGCTCAACTCTCCGCTATTACTAATATGTTGAAGAACTTACAATGTTCCACTGATGTGAAGGAAGTGAAAACAACTAGTCTGGCATATCTGTTATGCCAAGGCAATCATCACGAGAGCGAATGCCTAACCAATCATGAGTCCATCAACTTTGTTGGTAATTACAATCGAGGCAGCAACAATCCTTACTCAAACACTTATAATGCTGGATGGCGTCAGCATCCTAATTTTTCATGGGGAAATCAAGGAGCCCACAATGCTAATCAACCTACTAGGCAGCAGAATCACAATGAGCCTCAAAGTTACCAAAATGCTATGCCATGGCATAATACTAACAAAGGAGCTTCATCTTCAGCAAGCATAAGTTCCTTAGAAGCTACAATTCAAGAATTCATATCAACTACGAAGACAATGCTGCAAGATCATTCTACTTCAATTAAGAATCAAGGAGCTTTACTTCATAGTCAAGGTGCCTTACTTCAAAGCCATAGCTCGTCTCTGAGAGCTTTGGAAGATCAAGTTGGTCAGATTGCTACGGCATTGCAAGAGCGTCAGCATGGACGTTTTCCAAGTGAAACACAAATCAATCGACAAGTCAAGGATAGTGGGCCACATCATGATGATTCTAATCCCACTACTGAAGCTGAATTACAAGATGATAGTGAGAAGGACAAGGAGGAGGATTCTGCCAAGGTACCAGATTCTGATGCCAAGGCAAAAGAAAATTCTATTCCTACAGCTAAGGAAGCTAGACCTCCCCCACCCTTCCCGCAAAGATTGAAGAAGCACAATGATGAAGTTCAGTTCAAGAAGTTCGTAGACATTCTTGATCAGCTCCATATCAATATACCTCTCTTGGAAGCTGTTGAACAAATGCCGATGTATGCCAAATTTCTGAAGGACATCTGTACCAAGAAGAGGAAAGTATAGACTGTTGCCACGGCAACAGAATTTTGTTCTTCATTGAGTAAGTTGCCGCCAAAGAGAAATGATCCGGGCAGCTTCATTATTCCTTGTTCAATTAGAGCTAATTTTGTTGGAAAGGCTTTATGTGATCTTGGTTCAAGTGTCAACTTAATGCCAGAATCGATATTCTTGAAGCTTGGCATAGGAGATGCAAGACCCACCTCAGTTATTTTACAACTTGCCGACAAATCCCATGTTAAACCTGAAGGGAGAGTCGAGGATGTCATAGTAAGGGTGGACAAGTTTGTGTTTCCAGTCGACTTCTTAATTCTGGACTGCGAAGTTGATGCCAAGGCACCAATCATTCTGGCAAGACCTTTCCTAGCCACTGGACGTATATTGATAGACTATGAAAAAGGTGAACTCACCATGAGAGTGGCTGATCAGTGTGTAACTGTCAATGTTTTTAGAATGCTCAAATATGTTGATGACACTGAAGAATGTCAAGGCATTTCTGAATTGAACTCAGTGATTGAAGAAGAGACTGAACATCTTTGCCAGAACAACTTCATTCAGCTAGCAGAAAATGAATATTGGGTGGATGATGAAAGCTTAGTGGAATCCGATAACTTTCCAATTTTGGAGGAGCAATCTAGCTTAGTACAAGTTAGATCAGGTATGAATTTTGAACCTCTGAATTTTGATGAATTCATTTCTCCTAAGCCTTCATTATTGCATGCACCCAACCTAGAGCTTAAGACTTTACCAGGGCATCTTAAATATGTTTACTTAGGTAGCGATGAGACTTTACCAGTGATTATTTCCGCTAACCTTACTGCTAACCAAGAGCAAAGTTTGTTAAGTGTTTTGATACAGCATAAGAAAGCAATTGGGTGGACTATGGCCGATTTGAAAGGCATTAGTCACATGATCTGCATGCACAAGATTCTGCTAGAAGATTGCCACGGCAATTCAATTGAACCAAAAAGAAGACTCAACCCTGTTATGAAGCAAGTGGTGATGAAAGAAATTCTGAAATGGCTTGATGCTGGAGTGATCTACCCTATCTCCAATAGCTCATGGGTGAGCCCTGTCCAATGTGTTCCGAAGAAAGGAGGCACGACGGTGGTTACGAATGAGGATAATGAGCTATACCCACTCGCACTGTTACCGGCTGGAGGTATGCATGGACTATAAAAACTCAACAAAGCTACGAAGAAGGACCACTTTCCTCTACCTTTCATCGACCAAATGTTGGATCGATTGGCCGGCAAAGCATTCTATTGCTTTTTGGATGGGTACTCGGGGTATAATCAAATTGCCATCGCACCAGAGGACCAGGAGAAGACTACATTTACTTGTCCCTATGGCACTTTTTCCTTTAGGAGGATGCCTTTGGACTCTGTAATGCCCGGCAACGTTTCAGCTGTATGCAAGCTATATTTCAGATATGGTTGAGGATTTTCTGGAGATCTTCATGGATGACTTTTCTGTTTGTGGGGACGACTTTGAATGATGCCTCGACAATTTAGCAAAGTTCTCAAGAGATGCGAGGAGGCTGAGTGGTCTTAAACTGGGAAAAATGTCACTTCATGGTGATGAAGGTATTGTATTAGGCCACAAAATTTCACACAAGGGTATTGAGGTGGACAAGGCAAAGATTGAAGTGATTGAAAAATTGCCACCACTAACTTCGGTCAAGGGAATAAGAAGTTTTCTTGGACATGCTGGATTCTATAGAAGGTTTATCAAAGACTTCTCCAAGACTTCTAAACCCTTGTGCATATTGCTTCAACAAAACCAACCCTTTGTGTTTGACGAATTATGCCTCGGCGTATTTACTGAGCTGAAACGATAACTGATCTCGGCACCCATTGTAGTCCCTCCCGACTGGACATCGCCATTTGAGCTGATGTGTGATGCAAGCGACTATGCCGTAAGAGCTGTTTTGGGGCAAACGCCGAGGTAAATTTTCATGTTTTTATACTCTAGCCGCACTTTAAATGAAGCACAATTGAACTACACCACCACTGAGAAAGAATTACTTGTCGTAGTATTTGCTTTTGATAAATTTAGACCTTACCTAATAGGTACTAAAGTTATTGTTCACACTGATCATTCGGCTATAAATCTTAGTGAACAAAAAGGATGCCAAGCCTAGACTTATTATGTGGATCTTACTTTTGCAAGAATTTGACTTAGAGGTGGTAGATAGAAAGGAACTGAAATCAAGTTGTTGATCACTTGTCTAGGCTAGAGAACAATTCTGAATGCAGCTCATTACGATGTGTACCTGAAGAGGAGCAAGTGATATTTTGTACCATTGTCATTCGGCCCCAAGTGGAGGCCATTTTGGTGGAACAAGGACTGCTGCTAAGGTCCTGCAATCAGGCTTTACTGGCCAACTTTATTTAGAGATGCCCAAGCATTTACAAAGGATGTGATCGATGCCAACGGACTGGAAACATCTCCAGACGACATGAGATGCCGCTGCAAATATTTTGGAGATAGAGCTGTTTGATGTGTGGGGCATCGACTTCATGGGACCATTCCCTTCTGAAGGAAAATTATATATATGCTTGCTGTGGATTATGTGTCAAAGTGGGTGAAGCAATAGCAACTTCAAAGAATGACTCTAAGACCGTACTCAAGTTTTTGCACAAGTATATTTCACTCGTTTGGAGTACCTCGTGCTATCATCAGTGATGAAGGAACCCATTTGATAACAAGTTGATTGCCAGGCATTGCTGAGATATGGAGTTCGACACATATTGCCACGGCATATCATCCGCAGACAAATGGCCAAGCTGAGATATCTAATCGAGAGATCAAGCATTTTAGAGAAAGTGGTGAACCCAAGCGAAAGGATTGGTCGCCAAGTTGGATGAAGCACTTTGGGCGTACAGAACAGCATTCAAACTCCTTTGGGGATGTCACCCTTCAAGTTAGTGTAGGTAAAGCTTGTCATCTCCCGGTTGAGCTTGAACATAAAGCTTATTGGGCTATCAAGCGATTGAATTTCGATGCTCAACTAGCTGGGGAGCAGATTATTAGAACTTAATGAAATGGAAGAGTTTAGAGCACAAGCATATGAGAATGCTCGGATATACAAGGAGAAACCAAGAGTGACATGACCAAAAACTGATGCCACGGCCTTTTCATGTGGGGCAACAAGTCTTGCTTTACAACTCCAGACTTAAACTCTTTCCTGGGAAGCTAAAATCTCGATGGTCAGGGTCATTTGAGGTGCATTATGTCTATCCCCATGGAGCTGTTGACATCAAGAGAATAGACAATGGGAAGATCTTCAAGGTCAATGGCCAGCGTCTGAAAGCCTACAATGGAATTCCACCACCGCACAACAAGGACGTGTTACGACTACACGATACTGAAGTGCCCAGAGGAGAACCAAATTCGATGCCTCGACATGAATTTGTGTCTGTGCATAATAAAATTTAACATTCAAGTTTTTTCTTTAGTTTTATTTTATTATTTTTTTAATTTTTTGATCTGATTTGTAGGGACCACATTGCTGCAAACCGTACAAGGGGGTTACAAAAGGGAGGAAAGGACAAGCATTAATTGGAGAGATATTCTTTTGATTTGTTTTTTTTAATTTAATTTCTGACATTTCTTTCTCTTTCCACAGTTTTTATCCATCACATCATGCTTTTTGGCAGTTTTTTCCTTCCCCATACACGCGCAATCCCCACCCACTAATTTCTCTTAACCGTCCTATCACCCCTTTCCCTCAAATTTTAACTTTTTCTTTATCTTTCATTATTAATTTTTCTCTTTCATTTTAACTTTTACATTTTCTCTTTCTTTCATTCATCTTCTTTCTTTGTTATTTCTCCATAGCCGAATACATCCAAGTTTTAAAGCTTTCAAAAGCTTTCCTTTTCATTTTCTTACTTCAAAAACACGAAAATGGTGCGCTCAACCAGCTCCAACCGACACGACCGCTTGGCAACAGTTTGAGAACGATGAGGCTAAGGCTCAGTTCCAAAACTCAAGAACCGAAAACTCTTTTTGAGTTAGGATTTATTTTACGAGGAAACCGATGGTGGTTTTGGACCCGATGTTATGGACATCGTGACGCCACTCAAATGGCAGAAGTTTGCTCGTCATCCTGGTTCGGTGAACGCCTCATTAGTTAAGGAGTTCTATGCGAACATTTTCAAGCCCAATCAACACTCCATCTTCGTTCGAGGTAAGCAAATCCGTTTTACATCCACTGCTATTAATCGTTATTTTCATTTGCAGGATGTTGTGGATAACCATGCCACGTTCGAAGAGGAAGCCGATAGCAACACATACGATGGGGTCTTGGAGGACCTTTGTTTCGAAAACACTGAGTGGAATGGTCGCCAGATGAGCCGATACTCGGTCAACCGGGAACGTCTTCAGCCGCGCGCAAAGCTATGGAATCACTTTCTCAAGAATAAATTAATGCCCACCTCCCACAACATTACGGTATCACTTTCACGCTTATTGCTTTTACATTCTATAATGGTATCCCGTTCGATCGATGTGGGTCGTATCATTGTTCAGCAAGTTCACGACTGTTTGGGTAAAAAGGCAAGTGCTTTGGTGTTTCCTAATTTAATTACCGCTTTATGTCGTAAGAAAAAGGTTGAGGAAAATGCTTTTGATGAAATTTTACCTGGATTATCGGGCATCACTAGGGCTAGACTTCCACTGTTGTTGGGAATTAAAAATCCCAAGTCTAATGACCCTGTTCATGAGCAATCTGCAGGTGCTACAGAATCGAATGCCGAGGCAAGGTTACTTGCTCTCGAGGAAGCTGTGATGCAGACTCAAGCTCAACTGCATGCTTTACACGGTGACATCCCTAACTTCTTTGGATATGTGAAGCATAGAGATGCTGTGGTGGAATCATTCTTTCAAGAAATCATTCCCCACGGACAACGGAATTTTCCTGGATTCCCAGACGAAATTCTGCCGGCATTCAATGCCGAGGCATCTCCAGAGCCTGAGCACGATGCACCTGATCCTCCTGCTGATGACCCTACTCCTGATACATACCGATCCAAGACTCCTGAATATCCGCCCACTGTCCCTGTCGAAGAAACACCCAGCCCCGTCCCAGCACCCAATCCTTCTCCTGCACAACGTAGTGGTCGCCGCACCAAGACCACGGCTGGACGCATTGTGCACTATTACTCCAATTCTTCCGAGTCCAGCCCAGCACCTATCCGAAAGCGCACCCGACGAGGAGCTGCTAGCACCTCCAAAGCACCACCATCACGTAAACATTGAGGTACCTCTTTTGCATCCATTTTCATTTAGTTGCATTTCATTGCATAACATATAGTTTATAGATAGTTTAGTTCTCTTTAAAGCATTGAGGACAATGCTTCCCTTAAGTTTGGGGGAGGTATTGTTCTTGGTAGGGCATATGCATGATAGCATTAGCATAGTATTATGTCATGGCATCAGTAAATGGTAGGACAGTTAGTTAGATAAATGTTTTTGATACCCGATGATAATAATTTTGTTGATAATAATTTTGTTAGCTAGAATCTGAATGTAAATGACTGTTGAGAATGATAGAACTCACTCTAGGGCTTGATGCTTGGTGAAAAATATTTACACAATTTGTATGTTCTCTATACTTAGAAAATTTAGGAAATTTTTATGAAGGAACTTTAGTTAGTCTTGGCATTGAAATATAGTATGGTGTTTAAAAGGAAAATCAAAAACAAACTCCCTTAGAAATGAAACTGTGAATAAATGCTTAAGCATAGCTGTAGAGGGACACTCCTCTTTGCCGTGGCATTTCCTGGAACTTTCTTTAATAAATGGAAGCATCGTGCATATGAGTGAATGAAAGAAGTCACGGGGTGACTCTACTTAACTAGCTCGGGGATGGAAGGTATGCTCCCTTTCATCTAGAGTGTGGGAGAGTAGGTGTGATGAGCTGACTCCCTTCGTAACAGCATCAAAAAAAAAAGGGAGTAAAAATGTGCTTAATGATAAGTAAATGCCTTGACAACAACTAGGGGACTTGATTAGAAATTGTCTAAATTCGCTAAGTATAGATTGGATACAATCACGCACACACACTACCACAAAGGATTTTGACCTAGAGAAAAGTACTTGAATTCTTGATAAGTCTAGCATGTTGAAGCCTATCGTTCTGAGGGTTGAAATTCAATTTTGTCCTACTGTCTTACTATCGAACTTTGCCATGACATTATGCTTATGTAACTGCTATCCATTGCTTGAGGACAAGCAATAGCTTAAGTTTGGGGGTGTGTTAACTTCCTAAAAAGGCTACTTTTAAATCCTTTTTCACTTAAGTTATTGTTTGTTTAAAAGCTCATTTTAGTCATTTTAGGATCATGTAGTTGCATATAGTTGCATTTGTGGTGGTTGTACTATTTTATTTCTTAATGATGATGTTTGAGGGAAAGGTGTAGTTTGTCTATGGTGTGCAGGGAATTGCAAGGAAAAGGATTCTTTGGGAAGTAATGCCGCGGCATCACACGTTGCTGGCACTGGACAGCTGTCACTGGACAGGACAGCTGGCACTGGACAGCTGTCTCTGCACGTGAAGGACTGCTGTAACCGCCTGCCAGAGCTACCAATGGACCACTGCCACTTGGAGGATAAGGTTCATGCACAAAATGTGATTCTAGGGGTATGAGGGGTAATTCGCACCCAACAAACTCATCATTACCCCTAGATATTTTATTTATTATATATGACACCTCATGGGAGAGAGAAGAGAGGGGAGAGCACACGCATAGAGCAGAAAAATCAGATTTTTATTTTCTCTTTTTCCTTTCTTCTTCCTTGGAATATTCCTCCATTGATAAAGCTCCAAGGAGTGGCAAGCTAGGCGCCGAAAGGAGCTAGCGAGCTAGGTGGTTCGTGGTAGCCAAGAGAAGACCTCCGGTGACGCGTCGAAGGCTTCTTCTCACTTCCCTTTTTGCTGCTATTTCTTTATATTATTTTGTGGGTTGTTGGAACGAATTTTCATGACTTTGTGTTTGGATATTTCGAACCCCACCATGAACTAACGTATTTGGTGGTGGTTGGTTGAATGGTTGTTTAAACTTTATTTTTAATGGTATATTTAAGTTTATTTTGGTTCTTTATTTGCTTTGCTTATGAATGCTTCACCATCTAGGCTTGTAAGAGGCATGGAAATGTCCATCTCTTAGATGAAGGTTAGGTATTCGGAAGAATCCTAAACTAAAAATACTTGTAAGTATTCGGAAGAAACGCAAGATAAGATCCTCATAAGCAATAGGTTATGGTATTTTCAAGGGGCTTTGAACCGGCCTAGGAATATTATAACTTAATCCCTTAGATCTCGAAAGAGACTAGGATAGGATTTCAATGACTAAGAAGGGTGTCTTTATCAATAGGGTAGGCTGTCCAACATCGTTGAGTGAGAGCAGATGCCTTGGCATCCTATTCTGTTAGGTTCTTTTGAACACCTTAGGAAAGCCCTGTCGAGTAAGTAAAGACAAGATAGCTTAAATATACTTGAGAAATGAGTTTAGCAACCTTAGACCAATCCTTACCATTCATTTCATTGGAAGCTTGTCACGTGAGGATTATTTTCTTCTTATTTTATTTATCTTTTTAAGTTACTGTTTTTACCATTTCTCATTGCCTTGACATTTCACCATACTCAATATTAAACATCCATCATTGCCACTGCAATTCCATTTGCTACACCATCAATCCACATTCACCAGCATACACATTTCCATTACCGTGACATTTGTATATATCAAGACTAACTATACTTAGATAATTTAGTGCGTTGCTTTGGTTAGACTTTCGTAATTTCACCCAATCCCTGTGGAGACGATACTCACTCATCATTATATTACTTGAGCGATTGTGTATACTTGCACATTATTTGCGTATATTTTATAGTACTCACAACACGCGAACAGAAACGCTGCCAAACGACGTGAATTTCGAGTCAAAGTCTCGACGTTTTTTTAGCACCACCGTTGAGAAAATCTTAAATTCATCTCCGATCTTTGATTGGTTTTCGACACCTCCCGCACCATCGTGTTCCTGGTGTCGTTCCGAGTCCGACGGTATCGTCCTTGTCTCCGTAGGCGACGGCGCGTGTGGGAGGTGGAGCAGTCAAAGATTCGACCGAGTTGAAATAGAGCTCTCCACCGTTCAAAAATTTGAACCGAGGTTGGTAAGTGACTCAAAATCGCTTAAAAGAATTTTTAGAATTTTTTTCATAAATTAATGGAAACCAAACGACACCTCACGCTCCCCCACGCGCCGCCCCTGCACTTGGGGGAGCTACGAACTGGTTGATTTCATGTTTGACCGGCTTAACTGGTCTGAAAAGGTCTGATCGGTCCGAACCGATTCGACCCGACCCGTTGACCGACCTGTTGACCCGACCCGGTGACCTTTTAAAAATTATTTTGAAAAATGTGATATTTTAGGAATTATTTTGAAAAATGTGACATTTTGAGAATTATTTTAAAAAAGTGACATTTTGGGAATTGTTTTAAAAATAGTGACATTCTGGTAATTATTTTTAAAATGATGACATTTTGGGAATTATTTGTAAAACGGTGATATTTTGGTAATTATTTTTAATAAAGGTGATATTTTGGTATTTATTTTTAATAAAGGTGATATTTTTGTAATTTTTGAATGTGTACTATTGAATCCCTTTGACCATAACTTTGACTAGCTCTAAACGGCCATTAAACGACCTTTGATTTTGTTCGAGTATACCTATTCTGACATTTTTCGACGTGACGAATCTGTTTCCGAAGTCCGTTTCGTCAAATTCGAACCGTAAGATCTCCAAATCATCAGTCAAACCCGTTGACTTTGATTTTGACCAAGAATTTAAATTTTTGAAAAGTCATACTTTATGTTTTTCGACGCCCTGATTCCGATTCCGCACTCCGTTTGGTCAAATTCAGACTCGAAAGCTTCCAAATTGATAGTCAAACCCAAAAAATGCTTATGTACTAAAGAGTTTAAGCTTTGAATGGTTGAGTAAGACTTGGAACTGATAAATTATTAATGTTTGAAGGTACAAGAGACTCTCCTGACCGTTCGACAGCTCGACCCAGCTCCTCTAGATCAGTTAAGCCGCGTCTGCCAATATTCACCCGTAAGACCCGTAAATTTTATGATTTCAGAAATTAATTTTGTTACCCATTAGTAATATAGTGTTTATTATGGATTAGGTTCGAAAACAGTAGCAGAGCGTGGCGAGGTCAGCAATCACTAGATCTACAATTTGAACCTATTGTCGAGGTGTGTTCTCTGTGTACTACTTGATTATTTTATATGTTTTGAAATATGGTACATTGAAAGTTATGGTTTAATGTTTTATTAATCCACCTATTTACTGCTGATAGTTTATGGAATATGACTGATATATGATTGGTTTTCATTGGTATATTATAATATTGATTATGAAATTATGGAAATCATGCTTACTGCATAAATAGTATTTTTGAAATACTGATTTTGGGTTGGATTGCATTACGAAGTTACAACTTTGATCAAGCTGGTAAACCTTATGGACCTAATGTGACTCTTGGGTAGGCTCACGGGCCTCAAGATGCTTCATTAGGTTGGCTCCCTTTGTTGTGTGCTTAGGGTAAGCCCTACGGACTTAAGGATACAGGCCTTAAAGCCTATCTTTAGGTTGGCTTCCTTTCTGCTGTGTGCTTAAGGTAAGCCCTATGGACGCAATTCTGGGGAATTGCGGATGGTGTACAAGAGAAGGGTTTTAAATTACGAGTTTCAAAAGTTAAACTTCATTATGGTTTAATGATGAATTTATGAACTATTACTCAATTACTGTACCCTACTATGATTTTATTGTACTATTGAAACACACTGAGCCTAACTCATTTTTCGAAAATATTTTCTCCTTTCAGATACTGTTGGTTAGATACTCGGATCAAACACTTGGAATATCAACATATCTCTTGAAGTATATCGTATTGTAATGTTTTATCTTTTAAGTTAACTCTATTATAGTAACATGAGCATTATTTTAAAAGTATTGAATTTTATAATGAATACTCATTTTGCTAATTTATATTGGTTTATTGTAATTTAGATTTTTAAAGACATGTTTTAATTAAATTGTTATTTTTCTCATAATTATGAGTTGGTTTTTTTTTATAATATAATTTATTATAATTTCATAAATGTCATTTATAAATATGATTTTTCGTTGATAGAATAACGATTTCGAAAAAATGTCTTTAAGAATCATGAATGTGATCCACTAAACTTAGTTGAAACACATAGCCCGAGTCTAGGAGGTGACAAATGAAGCGATATAAGTTAATGTGTACGGTGCAATGAAACTAAGAGCTCTAAAAAGAACGTTGAAGTGCAGATGAGGAAGAGACTGCAACTGATATTATCTTCGAAAAGAATATAGGTGTGACTCAGACAATTTTGAGCGTATATCCGAAGGTCCGATTTTAACATACCCTATTAAAAGCATCATAAGAATGGAGAGCGTGACAGCTTCCTTGACTGTAGCTTCCACATTCCCCTTCTGGAGTTCCAAAGCTGGCAAACTTTATTGCTGAGATTTTCTGCCTGGCGTCGCACTCTAATTGGACTTTTGGCCTTAAAGCTTAGTTAACTTTACCAGAAGCTTGCATCTGGTAATTCATGAGGGTTGGTTGCCACTCATGGATATCACAAACACTGTCGGTTTCTCTCCGAACCAGAGAAATCGCATTCGGGTCCCCACCCCATTCCACAAACACAACCAACAAATTCCCTGTAGGGTTGAGCCATGAACGAGGAACATGATACCTAAACATTATAGTATAATACCCCAAACGTCAATTTATCAACAACTCCTTGCTTGTAAGAGAAACTTTAAGCGGATTAGTTCGCTTCCTTAGCATCTTTGAGAGGCCTCCCCACAATCAGTTCTACATTTGTTCTCATCGTAATTTTCGGCATAATTACAGAGACTGCAATTTCCAGATGCTTTATATGCCGGCCAGTGGCGTCCAATACTCTGTCCATTTATCCAAATCTGACCTTTTCCCATGCTTCTCATATCTAAAGCCAAAGGAGCATTTCCAGCTAGAGCATTGAAAATTGTCTGCAAAATTAAAGAATGTCAACAAACACGATCCGAAGGGGCATTCACGTGCACATTTTATCAGTTTGGTTGTATTTCGAGATACTTACTTTGTACCATGTCATTGGTTGCCTTCGTGCCACTAAGGACCCATGCACCCACTCTACCGATGAAGTACCACTTAGTGAATGAAGATTCAATGCTTCTCCCTTATGGACAATCTGAAAGGGAATAAATAACCAAATAACTCTCCAGCACATCAGGACAACTTGAGAATAAACACTAGCATGCAAGTGAAAGACCTTGTAAGACCATTTCTGCCATGAGAGGTCTCTCCTTCCTTCATTGAGACCGTTCAATGTGACTGGGCCAAGCACACCAGCATTCCATGTCTCAAAATGTGGACCAACATTCTCCATTCAAACCAAAATCTCAAATCATTCATAAATAAATCCCACCGTGACAAAGCTGGAGAAAAAAGAGAAAGAGAGCATACCGGGAGACCAACAACAATGCTTAGAAGTGAAATTTTATTGATACCAGCTCTCAAATTAACACCTTGGCTGAATGTTAGTTTCGGGAATTCTAGACTTCCATAAGAACTTCCTGACGAAAATCAATAAGAGGAAAAAGAATATGAGGGAAAGAAACAGTAATCATCTTTTAGACAAACAGACTCAGCAAGCTAATATGGCACTATTGACCTACACTAAGTAGTCTAAAAGCAAAAACATGGACACCCAATCTCCTCTCTATGGTAACATTCTGGAACTCTACCGGAGTCAAAAGCCAAAAATATAGCATTATATTTTCATATATTATATGAAGTGATTCAAAAGCAAATTAAAATCAATGATAATCTCACCTGATAGTTGACCGTTAACAAAAACATGCAGAGCATGGCCAGCTGATAAGACGGTAAGAACGAGAGATTTTCCGTTCTTGAAGAATTCTTCACTGGGGTCAATCTCAATGCTGGTGATGTAAAGTACTTACAGAGCATTAGAAATTCAATTGTGGATAATCAAACAAGTTCAATAGAAGATAGCTTTGTTCTTAAATAAAAGAACTATTGGATTGCAATAAACTAGTTGAACAAAGAAAGATGATGTGAATTGCAAAGAGATATTACTATTCATTACTTACTCTGTTGTATACCACAAGTAGTCAGTTGAGTCTCGGGTTGTATTTATCTGCTCCAAGAGCCCAACCATCGTGAACGAACTGTCAAGATCCGAAGCTGTCTCTTCGGTATATGCTTGCCAAGAGAATCCTCCATGCATTGGAACGGGAACCATTTTCTTCCGTTAAACTTGGGCACCAACCTGTTATGGAAAGTTTCTTATCAATGTCATAGTTCTACTTATCTCACATGGTCAACAGAAAACGAAAAATCTCCGGCTGATTCCTCTCGTATTAGTTCTATGTAAAAACTGCAACTTGGAAACATCTAAAAAGTAGCATGTTATAATATTAAAGTGATAAAAGTTATTGGCAAGATGCTTGCCAGAAATCAGTCTTGACACATTGTATTGCTGAAAATAGGAATAACCTAGTTTCAAGTTCATTAAATCTTTCTTCTTACCCTTGCAGTGTTGTACACAGTATGCTTGCAGTCGGGAAGAATGCTGATAGACCAAGGCGGCAGGTTATAGTGCATGTCCCTAAAGGCAACTTTCACAAATGAATTCGGGTCATAATTGGCAAGGAAGGCGGCACAACCTCCAGATTTATAGTTGAACACATGAGCCTGTACGTTTAGAATGGAATTTATATGCAAGTATTGCATACAAAACATTTCAAATTAAGATCGAGGTTCTTAGAAATACAAGTCTTATTATTAACCTCCTGAGATGTTCCAAGTTGCATCAGTGTGGGATCTCCGGATACTAATGCTGGTTCACAGAGCTTTATCGCTCTATGCAAATCTTTCAAATGGCCCCACTTGGGTTGCCTCAAAAGTCCTGCATGACAAGAACCGGTGGTCCTTCAAATCAACCTCCTATAATATATTTTATCTGGATAGAATGTGCGGTTCAGACCAAGTAGACAAAAGAAGCTAGATGATGCATAGCAAATTTGAGAGAGAGAAAAATGCACCATCGATACTTTGAGCATACCATATTCATCAAGAGGAGCATCATAATCATAGCTAGTAGCAATGAAAGGTCCCCCAGCAGTTCGACCAAAATTTGTTCCTCCATGATACTTATAACAGAAAAGGCAAGCATACGAGACTTGTTCATTCAGCACTTGAACTTGGTAAAAATTGAAAGGAAAATACGATTCTACCATATAATAATTAATGAACGATCCTCCTTTCTGTATAAACCTAGGGATGGCAATGAGTCGGGTCGGGTCGGGTTTACCCGACCCGAGAAAAAAGGGTCCTCCACCCGTGACCCGCCCCGACCCGAAGAAATTAAGGTTTCATCCGACCCGCCCCGCCCCGAATATGTGACTTAGAAACCCGACCCGACCCGAAATAATTAAAAAAATATATTTTTATTCAATAAAAACAGTGATTTAATTGAAAAAAAATTATATATAGAGGGGTAATATTGTAATTATCCCTAAATATATAGATAAAATTATATATATTTTTCGGGTGGGTCGGATTTTTTTCACCCTAAACCCGACCCGACCCGAACAGTACATTAAAAAAAAACCCGACCCGAACCTGAATTTTTTTTTAAAAAAATCCGACCCGATCGGGTCGGGTTCGGGTTGAGTTGCCATCCCTATATAATAAACCTCGCAACTGAAAATGCCATGTCTTCAGCGGGTCTGTAAGGCACTGCCCCTCCGAACTCAGTGTACCTACACCGTAAAAAATAAAAGAAACATCATTCATATGCCAGGTGACACCCTTATCTTATGGAGAACCTGTATTTCTTTTGAGCAAGGGATAACTGCAAAAAGACAAATCTTGTGGACACAGAAGCAGGCTTACCAGCCTGTCCAGGCTTCAGTCCACATCTTCGGTTTGTAGGCCCTGTTAGGCGAAAAGTAGTCACAGTAGAAACCATTGCAGGTGTTAATCTGTTGGAAGTAAACAAAAAAATAAAAAGTTTTGAATCCTCAAAATGAATTGAAAAAGCGCATCCATGACAGCAATATATAAGTTCAAATGGGTGCAACACTAAATGATGAAAGGAACATGGTCATCCAGTCCAATAAAAATAAAATATATACACATATAGGACTAAGAAACAACAAAGCTGAGCCATGTGCAATGAGAAATAGTATATCATTTAAGCTATGACTAAAACAAATAGGCAACACATTGTTCACTGGCAATTAAACAAGAATATAATGTATCCATTCTAACACATAGGACTAAGAAAGAGCAAAGCTGAGCCATGTGCAATGAGAAATAGTATATCATTTAAAAACGACACACCGTTCACTAGCAATGATACTAAAGAAGATTGAACATGGCATGATGGCTATTTTTTTTTATTTTTTTGATAGAAACATGATGGCTATTAACATTGGATATAGAACATGACAAGAAAATGGTTCAAATGAAAAGAATATGATTAAAAGGCAAATGGGCATAGTATACTTACAATGGGATCAGGTGCATCATCTTGCTTGCACATAACCCATGGGACACCAGTGCCTAGATCCACAGCCATTTTAGCTGCCCAGTCACTGTAAGCTTTAGCAGGTGCACCGAGTTCATACTCCACGGGTCCGTATTCATTTTCAATCTGTCAAAAATAAAGATTATAACTAAACACAAAACAGATGGCTAATATCCATATCCTAAACCAAGAAAACCTAGAACAAAGTGCCAGATCTACCTGAGATAGAATAATAGGACCTCCTTGAGACTCAAACAACCTTTCTGCTTTCATCATATCCACAATCTTTTTTGTAAATCTTTGCATTTGTTCCTTCATCATAGCAATTCAGTAAGTACATTGGTTACTCAAAAAAAAATTCCAGAACAGAAAAGGGTGGATATTATCAAATTTATGATATATATCAAAAGAATATTAAATGAATCCAATTAAACATCATATGGACGATTGGAAATTGGCTAACCTTGAAAGGTCCGTTGTCTGTTCTGAAATTGATACCAGGGATGTACTTCAGCCAAACAGGAAAACCCCTGAAAATTTAACTAAAATTCATTGCTTGAACTACTATTCACGGTGAAATCCCAAATATCTTTGGAAAATAAACATTTTTAGCATTACCCAAAGTTCCACTCGGCACATACATAAGGACCAATCCTCAGATGAACATAGAGGCCTGCTTGCTTCACCAGCTTAATAAATTTGACCAAATCATAGTTGCCTTCGAAATAGTACTAAAGTAACAAAAAAGTGGAAAGTAAATTTCAGAAATTTTTTATGCCATTAGCTCCTTAAACCAAGGAATAAGCTTTTTTCTTGAGAAAAAAAATATTGTCCATTCATTACTTTGTCTGGAGAAGGCTCATGGCCATTCCAAAAAATATATGTCTGAATTACATCTAGCCCTCCTTTTTTAGCTTTCTCTATAAGATCTGGCCACATCTGTAACAAAAAAGAACTGAAGTTTAGGAACATTTTCCTAAGAATCAAACAACTTATCACATACTACATCAACAGAATGATATACTATGCAAACAGAAAGAGGAGGAACCCAGATGAAGATATGCATCAAAATGCTATAAAAACTTGGATCTTTGAGGAAATAAAAGAGACCAAACAGTACATTTTACAGGTAGAAAATGAAGGTAAAAAGTTCACCTCAGGTGAGCTTCTAGGGTAGTGAATGGATCCAGAAATGAGGATCCTTCTTTGGCCATTAATGCTGATAGCTTTACTGTCATAGGAAACAGAAGAAGAAACTGAACAAACCCAGGAAGCTAAAAGAACAACGAAGAAAGAATTCCACACTACGGGAAGCTTGGAGTTTGAATCCATGTCCATGGCTGAAAAAAATGGAAATGGACCTTCTTGTTTACACTAAGCAATGCACTTTTTGCGCTGGTTACACTTATATTTTGTTCCTCACTAAAAATATTAAAGAACAAAGGGAAGAGAAAGATAAAGAGAGACAAAATAAACAAAAGAAGTAGCTGCTAGCTGGTTAAGTGCAAGATTGTCCAATTAAAAAGCTTTGTTTGTTCTCTCCTTTAAATGTGAGACACTAAAGAGGAAAATAGGCCGAAAGCCGTATAATATAATGGGTTATTTCTCTTTTCTTTTTCATTTGAGCTTTTCCATTTTTTGCGAGTGCGCTGTGGGAGAAATGTTAATGTGCGGCAATATTAATATAGTGTTATTAATTTTGTTATTATTTTAAATAATAAAATCGGTAAAATTTGATTGAAAATATTATTATTTTTATTAATTTTGTTATTATTATTAATTACTGTTATAGGTAAAAGCGGTAGAAAAAATCGGTAAAAAATTAATGTTTTTGGTAAAGTACTACCTAAAATATTATTTTTTTACCGAGTTTTTTCTACAACATTTATTTATATTGATAATTAAAATCGATAAAAATAATAATATTTTCGATCATTTTTATCAATTTTATTATTTAAATAATAACAAAACTAATAACATATTTTTTAACCGTATATTAAATTTGCCTCACTATGAAACTTCTGAGTGCTTTGCAGCTGCACTTAAACAAAGATACCTGGGACAATGTGTATGGAATTAGACATATATAGCGAGTTATTTATAATTAATTTGGTTAAAGTTTGGTCAACTTTTAAATTAAATGGAATTTACTTGAGCTCGAATTTTTAACAAATTGAAATAATTTATTTGATACTCGGCTTGAAAATTTCGTATTCAACTCGAAAAAGTAATTTTTAAATTTTTTAAATTAAATTATTAATATTTATATCTTGTTCTTTTTTTAAAAAAAAACATACTATAAGACTTTTATGTACTTAAGATTTATGTTTAAGTTCGAGTTTAAGCTTCAATCGAGTTAAATATAAGAATATTTTGAGCTCGAGTCGAGCTTTAAGGTTTTATTTCAAGTCGAACATGAAAAGTTTAAGCTCATGTGTTTTTTAGTTGAACCGAGCTTCAATTTTAGGTTTCGTGTTCGAGTTGAACTTAATAATTTTAAACTTGTGAGTTTTCAAGTCGAGTCGAGTCCAACAATACTCGAGCTCGACTCGTCTAAAACCTTAGCTATGTTATCCAAATCACTAATTTTCCATTGATTTTCGAATTAACATGCATGTTTCGAATTAAAAAATAATAACTATTCAATTTAATAAAA
Organism: Hibiscus syriacus; assembly: GCF_006381635.1. Lineage (NCBI taxonomy): Eukaryota > Viridiplantae > Streptophyta > Magnoliopsida > Malvales > Malvaceae > Hibiscus > Hibiscus syriacus. Next base: position 5,724,756 of record NW_024061783.1, read on the forward strand.
TAAACATCTTGATTAACATATAATTTATCGTATAACTATTAAGTAGAATAATTAATTCACAAACTTTAAAACTTGTTTATTTAGAAATAAATCTTAAGCCAATTTGTTAAAATAATATTATTTTTAATATTATTTATTAAAATGACAATCTTTTGATAAAAGCACGCTTTTGTCTATATGACGACTTTTTTTACGGATTCTCTTATACTAACGTCATTCAAGGTTAAAATAAAAAATAATTGATGGAAAGTTGCAAGAATTTTATACAAAAAATAACAGTGGGCGCAGTACGTGTCAAAAATACATAACGAGCACAACCATAAGTTGATTAAACGATAATGGTAACAATATGTGTGTGTAGACCCACTATATTCGATCACTTAATGAACACATGTGTAAAAATTATATTTAAATACTTTAAAAACTCAATATAAGAGATTCACATTGTTTATAAGAGTTTGTTTAAAGTGTTTAAATATAAATTTCTACCCATATTAATTGAGTGATTGAAAATAAGACCTATACATATGTGTCGTCATCGTTTGGTCGGTTTTTACTTATGCAATTATGTGTCTTTAATATGTACCACGCGTGTTGTTATTTTAAATAAAATTTGTATAGTTTTTCACCTACTAGATTTTTTTTTAATTGTGAGTGATGTCAACATGAGAAAAGTCACAAGAAAAAACTGTCACGTAGACAAAAGCACGCCCTCCAAAATGAGTCTTTTGAAGTTGATTCTATGTAGACTCTTCTTTATCAAAAATTTCATTTTGATAAATAATGTTGTTTGGGTGTTACTTTGATAAATAATGTTGAAAAAAAATTAATAAATTACCTAAATCTTCATATAAATAAAAAATCATATACACATTTTAAAAAAAATTAATTTTAAATTATATTTTATTTATACCAAATAAATTAAAAAGTACTCCTATTAAATTATGTTTAATAAAATCAATATATGATAAATTACATAATTAGTCATCAACCTATTATATCTTTCGGATTTTGATCATCAAATTATTTTTTAAATCCTCATTAATGTTAAGTATTTTCTTATATTAGTTATTGACGATTGAAAAGTTACGGTGATATTGATATAAATTTTTAAAGGAAAGTTCACATTATTTTCTCTCCCCTCATCAAGAGTATGCCATCTTATTAATTTTCATTCTAACCACTCTTTAACATAAATAAATTGATGGATGGCATATCAACTTTCTTTTTCCTTTTTTGGTTTGTTGTGTTTTATTGCATCTGGTTAGTGTATCAGATGATGAAGTGAATTGTTCTTATTCTTTTTATGTTGAAATTCAACTGTTTTCATGAAATTGCTCTACTATTCCATAAGAGAATTACATTATATACAGTCACAATATGGGCGGTAACCTACGAGGTCGGTTACACCACAACAAACTCCTTAACAATCTAAAAAACTTTCAACTATAAGCCATAACAACTTTCTTACTAATATGCACCTTACTTTCTTCTAGGTTTCCCTAGCCATGAGAACATTTACACTTTGATGAAACATAGTGAAATAAGACTTGGCCAAAGGTTTAGTCAAACCGTTAGCCCTCTGATATTTAGTAGGCACATAACTCACCTGAATATCTCCTGCTACAATTTTTTCATGAACGAAGTGAAGATCCAACTCCACATGTTTTGAACGTGCATAGTAAACTAGGTTGGCTGTCACACCCCAAATTAGTGGCTAAAATTTATTAATTTTAAAGTATCAAATTAAGGTAGTAATAAGGGAAACTTGGGGGACCAAAATGTAAGATTTTAGAATTTATAGGCCTCTTTAAGAAGTTTCAAGAAAATCCAGGGACTTGAACCCAAATTTTACCATTTTTAATACCCGGTTAATAATATCCCCCGAATAATAAGAACAAAAAATCCCCAAATCCATGTTAAAATCCCTAAAACTTTCCCCCAACCAATCGAAGCCTCGTCGAGCCCCAAGCCCTCGTAATCCGGTCACCATTCGACCCTCTCTACCCCGTTCGAATTGCTGATGACCGGTGACTTTAGCCCAAGCACCCTTGCAGCGTAAATTGGCGTCAACCGACACTAATCGAAGCCGTAAGGCCCATCAAACATCCCCGTTGTCGTCGTTTCTCTCCCCGATTCCGGCCGTTCCAGTCACCAATGAGTCTCACAGCCCTTCCCATCGTGTTCTTCGGTCAGATCTCCTCAAAACCCGACTGGTGGGTCACATCAACACTGCCATTTTCCATCCGTTGCCAACGTGGGTTAGTGTTTTGACCATTTTCTTTATTTTCGATGGATTTTGGGATGATGTTGTCTAATGTATTGATTGAAATTGGGTATTTGGAGTTGTAGGAGAAAGCGGTTGGTGTTCCCGCTCTGTTTGGTAACCACACGTGCCGCCTCCCGCGCGTGGGGCTTGTTTTAGCCCAAAGAAATTTCCAGAATCGAGTCTGGTTGACCCGACCCGTCTGATCCGACCAGTCCAATCACCGATTCAACTCAATCTGAGTCAACCTGTCTGAGTCAACTCGTCCGAGTCAACCTGTTGACTTTGACTAAAAAGTTAACTTTTATGAAAAGGTCTTCTTTTATGTTTTTCGATGTCTTGAGTCCATTTTAAGGCCTGTTTCGCCAAATTTGAACCCAGTAAGCTATTTTTCACTAAATAACCACCCGATCCAATCCGTTTTTAAAGGAGTTTAAATGGTCGATCGATATGGCACGAAAATTTGAGATAATACTCTACTATGTTTTTTAAACTCACTGAAAGATGTTAATTGTATGAATGGAAATGATTGGTCCTTAAGATGTATTTAATTATCATTGGACTCAGACATAAGTTGGATTAAGGAAAGAACACGGCATAAGACTCATACAACTTAATAAAGAGAAATTAGAAGATCAATCGGAAATAATTATAATTTCAATGATTCAATAATAAATGAATTGATTTCAAGATCTTTAAATTTTGATAAATTACTTTAAAGGTTAAATATTGGGATTATTTGGATAAGAAATTACCAAAAATAGCCTTATGAGGTAAAATTACGAAAATGCCCTTATGTTGTATAAGACCAAGACTTCCCTAGATGGTGAAAGATAACCTAGAAAAGACATACTTACCAGTTATCAGAAATAATGCATATGTTTGATTTGAAAAGAATTACCAAAATGTCCTCGAGCCATGAAATAACTATAATAACCTCCATTGATCAAATAAATAAAATACCATTAACGCTAAAGGAACTAGAATTCAATCAAGCCTAATTTATCGAAAGTATGCCACTGCCTGAATTGAGTGGAATGATGATGATACGCTAAAAGAGTAAAAAGCACAATATATGGCTATGATAAGGGAGACGACCTAAGAACTTATGTTTTGATCCAATTGAACTTTGGAATCATTTAATTAAATTCCTAATCTATATTGGATTTATAGAAATGCCCCTAAAGTGTAAAATGACCTAAAGTATCTCCAAGTCATAGAATAACTAAATACCCTCAAGAACTGAAATAATTAAATCAGCCTAGAATACCAAAATGACTTTATTATATGACCAAATTGAACTGAACGGAAGTACCATACGTATCCAAATTTCAGAAACGTCCAAATTATTTTGGAAAACTATGAAGTGACAGGGATAGACATGACTACTAAATGAATTATGTAACCTCAATGACTGAGGATTAAGTAAGTGATTTGGATAAGTCTGGAAACACTGATGAACTTACATGAAGTACTGTCCCTATGGGTTATGAACCATGAATTAAGTACGTCGACAATTCTTGTCATTGTTGTAATATGGAAATGAAATAAAGACCATTGGAATATTTGTTCGTCTCCTTAAGATATATTCAGCGATGATTATGAAGGTGATCTATGGACAAGAATTGTTGGTATTAAAGAGTGAATATCCTGGAAGGGCAACGAATTGATCGGTCGACATGCATTAGTTCTGGAAGTTGTTCAGCTCGAGTTAATTCGATAATCTGATAGATCGACACAGATTGTAAATGTCCTGAATATTCATTTCTCCCTTATTAGTTCAAATCACTCCGGTTATAGCTGAACACACAAGTAACTCAGATGCAAAGGATCTCGAATACCCTGATTGTTTGAGTAATAAAATTACTCTCCGTAAATCTGAATCTAGAATTTATTATGTATAAAGGTTCATGAACACTTTCATGATGCACCTGAATTATATCGGGATTCTAAAGTATCGACTTTAAATGACTGATTAGATTCAATAGTAATTGATCCCTTTCAATAAGACATCGTTCTTGGAATACGATCAAAGTATATAAGTTTCACATTTTCTTAATAACTATTCAGTGCTTCTGAAAAATACTTGGATCCTCTAGTGTGTTTCCCATGTACTACATGATGGTTTTATATGTTTTGAAATGAGTTTTACCAAAATTATTGATTTACTGGTTTATAAATCATGGCAATATGGTATGTGTTCTTTGATTACGGGTTTCACTGAAAAATATGATTGCTCATGATTTATGGAATCATGGAATTTACTGGTTTATGAACTATGGTTTCTTGTTTTCATTGGTTTCTACTTGAACTATATTATTGGGACATTATCTGGGTAGGTTGAAGGATCGGCTCTGATCAAGCTAGTAAATCCTCAGGAACCTAAGGGGATCCTCGGTTAGGCTCTTAGGCCCCGTGAAACTTTCTTGGGTAGGCTCTCAGGTCCCAAGGCACTCCCTTGGGTTAATCATGTGACTACTTATGGTTTACAGGTGGAGATCAGTTATATAGTTTATTTCATTATCATGTTTATAAGATATTACTGGATCACGATCAAGATATTACATTTTATTGTTAAAACTGATTCCTATTGGATTATTGGTAGAATTCTGGAGTATGGAGGTTCAGCCCTGATCCAGCTGGTAAATCTTTACGGCCCAAAGGTGACCCTTTGGGTAGGCTCTCGGGCCCCAAGGTATTCACTTAGGGTGGCTCCCTTTGCTATGAGCTTAGGGTAAGCCCTTATGGATGCAATTCTAGGGAACTGCATAACGATGTTTGGTTATAAGGTTCTACTAAGGTTTTGAAAACATGTTTTAAACTGTCATTGTTTTAAAGATATCAATATATTTTCATTGGTTTTGGTTGGAACACACTAGACACCCTATTCCAATCTCCTTAAAACATTATACTCTGAATGTTTTCTATGATATGAGATCTTCATGGATTTTATTCGATGATCTATCAGTGTAACTCCATCTTATTCCAAAAACCTATATACTTCTGATTTAATAAGGAAATTTTATTGTTCTACATTTATATGCATGTCCTATAGCATCAACTTGTATTATTGTATTACTGAGTTATCCAAAGCTCACTCTTTAACTTACTATTTCAGGTTAAAAGAATCAAACCTATGCAGATATCGACATCAGTAAAGGAGCTCCACCGGCGTTGTTTGCGTAGTACGGTGCATGTGATTAGGGGGAATGTAGGTTGTATTTTGTTTTATATATGAGTATGAAAATCTATTTTATTTCTGAGTACTGGTAAATTTTACTTTTGTATTTATAAATTGATTTTATGATTTTACATGTTTTAATTAATTTTTTCGAGATTTTTACGGTGGGTCGCTCTGGTGGCCCCAATGTGACACCCCGGATCAGATTGGGCCACCTGTATCGGTTTAAGAGGGTTACATTTAGTGGTATCAGAGCCTAGGTTGAGTCAAATTTTTCTAGATAGATCGGTCGATCAAATGTTAAAAGATGTCTGGTCAGTACATGCCCTTAGACTATAACCATACTTCTTTAAGCCTGAACTCCAAAGTCGAGTCCCTCTCTGTAACGAGCTAAGTATTTCTATTTGTTAGGGCTAACCTATACATAAAGGAATACAATATCGTTTGTCGAAATCCTATAATGTGCCTCATAAGTAATGTGAGAGTTACTCATTCGAGAAATTCTTACCCGACTTTCGAAATGAAATTGGAATATGTTACTGCTCTATGAACCTAATCTCGTAACCAAGGTCGAATTGATTCCTTGAGGATAATTATGTTCTAATTCTTTTATTGGGATAAGGGAGAGTTTTGACAAGAATGTACATTCAGTGGGTTAAAGATTTATAGATGACCCGTACTTCTGTAACAGATACTAGAAGATATGGAAGAACTGATGAAAGCTTTATTTATGAATTTCTGTAACTTGAATGAATTTATAGAATGAAATTCTTTTAAGGATTGGAGAATTGTCACACCCCAAATTAGGGGCTAAACTTTATTAATTTTAAAGTATCGAATTAAGGTAGTAATAAGGGAAGAATTGGGGGACCAAAATGTAAAATTTTAGAATTTATAGGCCTTTTAGGAAGTTGCAGAAAAATCTAGGGACTTGAACCTGAATTTGCCCATTTTAATACACGGTTAAAAATTTCCTCCCGATTGGTAAGAACCAAAATCCCCAAATCCATATAAAATCCCTAAAATTTCCCCCCAACCGATCGAAGTCTCGACGGGCCCTAAGCCCTCACCGTCTAGCCATCATTCGACCTACCCTCTACCCCATTCAAACTTTCAATGACCAGTGACTTTAGCCCAAGCACCCCCGCTAACGTAAATCGGTGTCTACCGGCACCAATCGAAGCCGTAAAGCACGTCGAACATCCCCGTCATCGCCACTTCTCTCCCCGATTCCAGCCGGTCCAACCACCGATGAGTCTCACAGCCCTTCTAATCGTGTTCCCTAGTCGGTTCCGCTAAAAAACCAACCAGTGTGTCACGTCAATGCCACCGTTTTCCCTCCATCACCGGTGAGGGTAAGTGTTTCGACTATTTTCTTTATTTTCGATGGATTTTAAGATGATGGTGCCTAATATATTGATTGAAATTGGGGGAGTTGTAGGAGAAATCGACCGGTGTTCCCGCTCTGTTTGGCTGCTGCACGTGTCGCCACGCTCTGCCTCCTGCGCGTGGGGCTTGTTTTAGCCCAAGGAAATCTCCAGAATCAGGTTTGGTGGACCCGAATCGTCTGATCCGATCCAACCCGACCCGCTTGGTCTAGTCCAGTCACCGAGTCAACTCGGTCTGAGTCAACCTGTCTAAATAAACTCATCTGAGACAACCCGTTGACTTTGACCATTGACTTTGTCCAAAAAGTCAATTTTTTTGAAAATGTCCTATTTTATGTTTTTCGACGTCCTGAGTCCATTTTTAGGATCGTTTTATCAAATTCGAACATGGTAAGCTGTTTTTCACTGATTAACCACCCGATTTAATCCATTTTCACAATTAAGCTCTGTTTCTGATGAAATTTCTATTGTCGTGTATTTGAGGAATAATTAGATGTTGAATTCAAGTTCGAAGGAGATTGAATGGAGTTTAAATAGTTGATCGGTATGGCACGAAAACTGAGGTAATACTCTACTACATTTTTTATGCTTTTTCGAACTCATTGTTAGATGGTAATTATATGAATGGAAATGATTGGTCGATAATATGTATTTAATTATAATTGGATTAAGTACAGAGCATGGTATAAGACTCAGACGGCTTGATAAAGAGAAATTGGAAGATCAATCGTAAATAATTAAAAGTTCAGTGATTCAATAATAAATGAATTGGTTTCAAGATCCGTAAATTTTGATAAATTAATTTAAAGGTTAAATATTTGGATTATTTGGATAAGAAATTACAAAAAAATAGCCCTATGGGGTAAAATTACAAAAATACCCTTATGTTGTATAAGACCAAGACTTCCCCAGATGGTGAAAGATAACCCAGAAAAGACATATTTACCAGTTATCAGAAATAGTGCATATGTTTGATTTGAAAAGAATTACCAAAATGTATTCGAGCCATGAAATAACTATAATGACCTCTATTGATCAAATGAATAAAATACCATGGATGCTAAAGGAACTAGAATTCAATCAAGCCTAATTTATCGAAAGTATGCCACTACCTGAATTGAGTGGAATAATGATGATACGCTTAAAGAGTAAAAAGCACAATGGATGGCTATGATAAGGGAAACGACCTAAGAGCATATGTTTTGATCCAGTTGAACTTTGGAATAATTTAATTAAATTCTAAATCTATATTGGATTTATAGAAAAAACCCTAAAGTGTAAAATGACCTAAAATATTTCCAAGTCATGGAATAACTAAATACCCTCAAGTATTGATATGATTAAATTAGCCTAGAATAGCAAAGAGACTTTATTATATGACCAAATTGAACCGAACGGAAGTACAATATGTATAGGAATTTCAGAAACGTCCAAATTATTCTGGAAAACTCAAAAGTGACCGGGTTATACATGACTACTAAATAAACTAAGTAACCTCAATGACTGGGGATTAAGTAAGTGATTTGGATAAGTCTGGAAACGCTGATGAACTTACATGATGTACTATTTCTATGGGTTATGAACTACGAATTAAGTACATCGACAATTCCTGATATTGTTGCAAAGTGGAAATGAAATAAAGACCATTGGAATATTTGTTCGTCTCCTTAAGATATATTCAGCTATGATTCTGAAGGTGCTCTATGGATAAGAATTATTGGTATTAAAGAGTGAATACCCTGAAGGGAAAGAATTGACCGGTCGACTTGCATTAGTTCTAGTAGTTGTTCAGCTCGAGTTAATTCGATAATCTGATAGATCGATACAAATTGTAAATGTCCTGAATCTTCATTTTTCTCTTATCAGCTCAAATCACTCCGATCATAGTTGAACACACAAGTAACTCAGATGCAAAGGATCCTGAATACCCTGATTGTTTTAGTAATGGAATCACTCTCCATAAATCTAAATCTAGAATTTATTATGTATAAATGTTCTTGAACACCTTCTTGATACACCTGAATTATAGCGGGATTATAAAGTATCAACTTTAAATGTCTGATTAGATTCATTAGTAGTCGATCCCTTTCAATAGGACTTCGTTCCTAGAATCTGATCAAAGTATATAAGTTTCACGTTTTCATAATAACTATTCAGTGCGTCTGGAAAATACTTGGATCTCTAGTGTGTTCCCTATGTACTACATGACGGTTTTATATGTTTTGAAATGAGTTTTACTGAAATTATTGATTTAATGGTTTATGAACCATGGAAACATGATATGTGTTCTCTAATTACAGTTTTCAGTGAAAAATATGATTGCTCATGATTTATGGAATCATGGAATTTACTAGTTTATGAACTATTGTTTCCTGTTTTCATTGGTTACTACTTGAACTATGTTATTGAGACATTATTTGTATAGGTTGAAGGTTCAACTCTGATAAAGTTGGTAAATCTTTACGAACCTAAGCTGATCCTTGGGTAGGCTCTGAGGCCCCATGAACACTCCCTTGGGTTAATCATGGGACTACTTATGGTGTACAGGCGGAGATCAGTTATATGGTTTATTTCATTATCACTTTTATGAGATATTATTGGATCACGATCCAGATAGTACGGTTTATTGTTAAATCTGATTTCTAGTGGATTTTTATATAGGTAGAATTTTGGAGTATGGAGGTTCAGCCCTTATCCAGTTGGTAAATCCTTACGGCACTAAGGTAACCCTTTGGTAGGCTCTCGTGCCCCAAGGCATTCCCTTAGGGTGGCTCCCTTTGTTTTGTTCTTAGGGTAAGCCCTTATGGATGCAGTTATGGGGAACTGCATAACGGTGTTTGATTGGAGGGTTCTACTAAGGTTTTGAAAACATGTTTTAAGCTGTCATTATTTTAAAGAGATCTATATCTTTTCGTTTGTATTGGTTGGAACACACTAGACACCGTATTTAAATCTACTAAAAACATTGTACTCTGAATGTTTTCTATGAACTAAGATCTTCATGGATTTTATTCGATGATCTATCAGTGGAAATATATCTTATTCCGAAGACTTTTATACTTCTGATTTAATAAGGAAATTTTATTGTTTTACATTTATCTGCATGTTCTGTAACATCAACTGGTAGTATTTTATTACTGAGCTTCCCAAAACTCACTCTTTGAGTTACTATTTCAGGTTAAAAGAATCAAACCTATGCAACTATCGACATTAGTAAGGGAGTTCCACCGGCGTTGCTTGCGGAGTACGGTGCATGTGATTAGGGGGCATGTAGGTTGTATTTTGTTTTATATACGAGTTTCAAAATCTATTTTATTTCTAAATACTAATAAATTTTACTTTTGTATTTATAAACTGATTTTATGATTTTACATGTTTTAATAAAAATTTAATTTTTCTGAGATTTTTACGGTAGGTCGCTCCGGTGGCCCTAATGTGGGCCATCCGTATCGGTCTAAGGGGGTTACATTTAGTGGTATCAGAGCCTAGGTTGAGTCAAAGTTTTCTAGATTGACCGGCCGGTCGAATGTCAAAAGTTGTTTGGTCATTACATGCCCTTAGACTATAACCGTACTTCTCTAAGCCAGAACTCCAAAGTCGAGTCCCTATCTATAATGAGCTAACCTAAGTATATCTATATATTAGGGATCAACCTATGAATAAAGGAATACAATAACATTTGTCGAAATCTTGTAATGTGCCTCATGAGTAATGTGAGAGTTACTCATTCAAGAAATTCTGACCCGACTTCCAAAATAAAATTGGAATATGTTACCGCTCTACGAACCTAACCTCATAACCAATGTCGAATTGATTCCTTGAGGATAATTCCGTTCTGATTCTTTTATTAGGATAAGGGAGAGTTTTGATAAAAATGTACATTCATTGGGTTAAAGATTTATAGATGACCCATACTTTTGTAACAACTACTAGAAGATATGGAAGAACTGATGGAAGTTTCATTTCTGAATTTCTATAACTTGAGTGTATTTCAAGGATGAAATTCTTTTAAGGAGGGGAGAATTATCACACCCTAAATTAGGGGATGGAATTTATTAATTTTAACGTATCGAATTAAGGTAGTAATAAGGGAAAAATTGGGGGACCAAAATGCAAGATTTCAAAATTTATATGCTTTTTAGGAAGTTGCAAGAAAATCTAGGGACTTGAACTCGAACTTGCCTATTTTTATTACTCAGCGGACCCCAAGCCCTCGTTTTCCGACCATAATTCAACCTTCCCTCTACCCGGTTCGAACCACCGATAACCAGTGACTTTAGTCCAAGCACCCCCGCAGCATAAATCAACGTCAACCAATGCCAATCGAAGCCGTAAAGCTTGTCAAACATCCCTGTCGTCACCGCTTCTCTCCCCAATTCTAGTCATTCCAGCCACTGGTGAGTCTCACTACCCTTCCAATCATGTTCCCTGGCCGGTTTTGCTAAAAAATCGGCTGGTTCATCACGTTAATATCGTTGTTTTCCCTCCGTCACCGGCGTGGGTAAGTGTTTCAACCATTTTCTTTATTTTTCGATGGATTTTGGGATGATGTTGTCTAATGTATTGATTGAAATTCGATATTTGGAGTTGTAGGAGAAATCAACCAGTGTTCCCGCTCTATTTGGCCACACGTACCGCCACACACCGCTTCCTGCACGTGGGGCTTGTTTTAGCCCAAGAAAATTTCTAGAATCGGGCCTGGTTGACCCGATCCGTCTGATCTGACCCAATCTGACCCGTTTGGTCTAGTCCAGTCGTCGATTCAACTTGATCTGAGTCAACTCGTCTGAGTCAACCCATTAAATTTGATCTGTTGACTTTGACAGTTGACTTTGATCAAAATGTCAACTTTTCGAAAAGGTCATATTTTATGTTTTTCGATGTCTTGAGTTCGTTTTTAGGTCTGTTTCACCAATTTCGAACCCGGAAAACTGTTTTTCACTGATTAACCACCCGATTCGATCTGTTTTTCGCAATTAAGTTTCGTTTCTGATGAAATTTCTATTGTTTGTATTTTTTGGAATAATTGGACGTTGAATTCAATTTCAAGGGCGATTGAATGAAGTTTAAATGGTCGATTGGTATGGCACAGAAATCGATGTAATACTTTACTACCTTTTATATGCCTTTTGGAAGTCATTGATATATGGTAATTGTATGAATGGAAATGATTAGTCCATAAGATGTATTTAATTATCATTGGACTCATACGTAAATTGGATTAAGGACAGAGCACGATATAAGAGTCTGATGGCTTGATAAAGAGAAATTACAAGATCAATCAGAAATAATTATAAGTTTAGTGATTCAATAATAAATTAATTGTTTTAAAGATCCATAAATTTTGATAAATTACTTTAAAGATTAAAAATTGGGATTATTTGGATAAGAAATTACAAAAAATAGCCATATTGAGTAAATTACAAAAATGCCCTTGTACTTACTCAGACTTCCCCGGATGGTGAAAGATAACCCAGAAAAGACATACTTACTAGTTATCAGAAATAGTACTTATGTTAGATTTGAAAAGAATTACCAAAATATCCTCGAGCTATGAAATATCTATAATAACCTCCATTGATCAAATGAATAAAATACCATGAACGCTAAAGGAACTAGAATTCAATCAAGCCTAATTTATCGAAAGTATGCCACTGCCTGAATTGAGTGAAATGATGATGATATACTTAAAGAGTAAAAAGCACAATGTATGGCTATGATAATGGAGATGACCTAAGAAATTATGTTTTGATTCAGTTGAACTTTGGAATCATTGAATTAAATTCCGGATCTATATTGGATTTATAGAAATGCCCTAAACTGTAAAATGACCTAAAATATCTTCAAGTCATGGAATAAATAAATAACCCCAAGCACTGAAATGATTAAAGCAACATAGAATACTAAAATGACTTTATTATATGACCAAATTGAACTGAAAGGAAGTACTATAGATATCTGAATTTTAGAAACGTTCGAATTATTTTGGAAAACTCCGAAGTGGTCAGGATATACTAAATGAACTAAGTAACCTCAATGACTGAGGATTAAGTAAGTGGTTTGGATAAGTTTGGAAATGATGATGAACTGTCCCTATGGGTTATGAACCACGAATTAAGTACATCGACAATTCCTGATATTGTTGCATTGTGGAAATGAAATAAAGTCCATTGAAATATCTGTTCGTCTCATTATGATGTATTCAACAATGTTTCTGAAGGTGATCTATGGACAAGAATTGTTGGTATTAAAGAGTGAATACCCTGGAAGGGCAACGAATTGACCGGTTGACATGTATTAGTTTTGGGAGTTGCTCAGCTCGAGTTAATTCTATAATCCGATAGATTGACAAAGATTGTAAATGTCCTGAATCTTTGTTTCTCCCTTATCAGCTCAAATCACTCCGGTCATATCTAAACACACAAGTAACTCATATACAAAGGATCCTGAATACCATGATTGTTTGAGTAATGAAATCACTCTTCGTAAATCTGAATCTAGAATTTATTTTGTATAAAGGTTCCTGAACACATTCATGATGCACCTAAATTATAGATGGATTCTAAAGTATCAACTTTAAATGTCTGATTAGATCCATTAGTAATTGATCCCTTTCAATAGGACTTCGTTCCTGGAATCCGATCAAAGTATATAAGTTTCACGTTTTCCTAATAACTATTTAGTGCTTTTGAAAAATATTTGGATCCTCTAGTGTGTTCCCCATGTACTACATGACGATTTTATATGTTTTGAAATGAGTTTTACTGAAATTATTGATTTACTGGTTTATGAACCATGGCAACATGGTATGTGTTCTTTGATTACGGTTTTCCCTGAAAAATATGATTGCTTCTGATTTATGGAATCATGGAATTTACTAGTTTATGAACTATGGTTTCCTATTTTCATTGGTTACTACTTAAACTATGTTATTGGGACATTATCTGGGTATGTTGAAGGATCAGCTCTGATCAAACTGGTAAATCCTTACGAACCTAAGGTGATCCTTGGGTAGGCTCTTAGGCCCCGAGAAACTTTCTTGGGTAGAGTCTCAGGGCCTAAGGCACTCCCTTGGGTCAATCATGGGATTACTTATGGTGTATAGGTGGACATCAATTATATGGTTTATTTCATTATCACGTTTATGAGATATTATTGGATAATGATCCAGATATTACAGTTTATTGTTTAAACTGATTTTTACTGGATTTTTATATGGGTAGAATTCTATAGTATGGAGGTTCATCCTTGATCCAGCTGGTAAATCTTTACTGCCCTAAGGTGACCCTTAGGTAGGCTCTCGGGCCCAAGGCATTCCCTTAGGGTGGCTCCCTTTATTGTGTGCTTAGGGTAAGCCTTTATAGATGCAGTTCTAGGGAATTGCATAACGGTGCTCGATTGAAGGGTTCTACTAAGGTTTTGAAAACATGTTTTAAAATGTCACTGTTTTAAAGAGATCTATATATTTTCATTAGTTTTGGTTGGAACACACTAGACTCCGTATTCCAATCTCCTGAAAACATTATACTCTGAATGATTTCTATGAACTGTGATCTTCATGGCTTTTGTTTGATGATCTATCAGTGGAACTCCATCTTATTCTGAAAACCTGTATACTTTTTATTTAATAAGGAAAATTTATTGTTATTCATTTATATGCATGTCCTGTAGCGTCAACTGGTAGTATTGTATTATTTAGCTTCCCAAAGCTTACTCTTTAACTTACTATTTCATGTTAAAAGAATCAAACCGATGCAACTATCGATATCAGTAAGGGAGTTCCACAGGCGTTGCTTGTGGAGTACGGTGCGTGTGATTAGGGGGCATGTACGTTGTATTTGTTTATATATGAGTCTGAAAATCTGTTTAATTTCTGAATACTGTTAAATTTTATTTTTGTATTTATAAATTGATTTTATGATTTTACATGTTTTAATAAAAAAATAATTTTTTCAAGATTTTTACGGTGGGTCGCTCCTGTGGCCCTAATATGATACCTCGGATCAGATCAGGCCACACCCGCATCAGTTTGAGGGGTTTACATTGGCACTCATAGCCACTACACTCATGCTATCACTCTAAACAATAAGAGCTTCTAACAGTGAGATTCTTATATAAAAAACAATGCCTGCAGCCAAACAAATTCAAAAAGTGTATCAATAATACCCCGATATTGAGACTTCCACGATACCAAATTATCACCCAGATACACACAAAATCCAAAAATAGATCGACGATCATCAACTTTGTTTGCCCAATCGACATCCGCAAACCTAGTTAATTAGCTTCCATTCAATGAAGCACGATACATAAGTCCAAGATCAAGATAACCACTAAAAATAATGAAGAATCCTTTTTACCACCAACCTATGTTGAACACAAGGTCGATGCATTTATTGTTGAGGCGTAA